>NC_044251.1:34341047-34660515 GCF_003957555.1 Calypte anna
ATGTGTAGATGTGGTACTTAGGAATCTGGTTTAACACTGGCCTCCATAGAGTTAGGTTAATGGTTGGACTTGATGATCTTAAAGATCTTTTCCAACCAGAACTATTCTGCGATTCTTGAAGGTCAGAACAAGGATCCTCTCACCTATTATCTTCCTTCAACAGCAGCAGAGAAGTAAGGAAAAAGTCTAGGAAGCAGAGAAAATATAAGAATTCTTCCATCAATCTGTAGCTCAGGGACTTCCTGGGCTTGAGGTAACATCTGGAATATCATAATTGTTCCTGACAGACCTCCTCCATCAAATGTCTTGATCCCAGTTTGAACCTGTTTGTACTTTTGGCCTCCAGAACATCCTGTTTGAAGAATTTCCTCAGTGTAATAAGTATAGGGTGAGATGTTGTGTATGTTCTAACCCTGCTCTTTGGGTAATTCCACTGACTGCCTCCTTGAGAGTTACAGGATGAAAAGTAGTTTAATTCCCCATTCCCCTTTCATTATTCATGGGTCAAGCACCTGTTGTTTCAGTTATAAAAAAAAATGGAAATGTTTTGTTTCGTTGCTTGTTTCCATATGCTGCAGGTTGAAAACAGTGAAATGTTTCCAAAGTCAAAAGGTTATAAATAACCTTATTGGAAAATTCTCCCTGTGATGTTTTGAATACAGCTGAAGTAGAAGAGGAAGGAGACTTCCACTTCATGGGAAAATCTCCCACTTTGACTGCTTTTCCAGTTAGAAACAGAACAGGTATAATTTTAGCAAAAATTAAACAGAAAGTTGCTTTGGAGAGTTCAGTGTGTTGCATTACAAATAAGAAAAAGTATCCAATTGCCTAAAAGCTGAAAACCAAAGTTTACTTTTCACACAGACATCTCAGAGTGAAAAACAGGGGGGATAAGGGAGCCTTTATGTCAAATATTACATTGTGAAATCTGATGTTTTGACAACATCAGACAATTTGGGATTTTTGCCTCTGAACTGAAATTTCATCACCACCAAATAATAATCAAGCAACTTTCATGGGATACATATATTTTGAAGGAAATTGGGCTGGTAAATCCTTCACACAAGGTGCTCCACATTGCATAAGTTGATGTCAGGAAGGGCAAAAGTGTCAAGGATTTTACCTGTGTCTCTGCCCTGTTGAAAAGTGCTGGTTTTACAGGCAGGGTCTCAGCTTTGTCACAACCCCTCTCAGCAAAGGAGCCAGCTCTACGTCTTCTCCAGAAACCCTGGGGCTGGGGGGCTGCTGTGCCAGGGCAGCTCCCTCACCCAGTGCCAACTGAGATCTGTCACCTTGTCCCCTTAGACATCCCAACCAGCTTTACAGGGATGGTGTCACCTGGAAATCAAGTGTCTGGTTGCTTCCTGAAGCCAGGAGCCACTTGCACAACTTGGAGAAGTGGGAGGAATTCTGCAACAGAATGGCATTTACATGGTCACAGAGTCAGGATTTTTTGTGCCCTAACAGTTGAACCACATTAATGAGCAGGCATGGTGCCATCTTCCATGTGGGCTTAAGTGTAAGTAGCCAAAAGGTCACATATGTGCATAAAAGACATTTGTTGAAAGCAGATGCTCTGAGCCAGGAAGAAGAAATAATCCAGAACAGCCCCACATCATTAGTATGGCATCATCCCCACCACTGGATTAACAACAAAAATAAACATGGGACTTTTGGGCTGAGATAGTTGAGATACAGCTTTTCTGACTACAGGCTAGCGCTTTATTTTATTTTATTAATCCCCTTTTTTCTTTCTCCTGTAGAATGTGTAAAAAGGGGCTTTTCAGACTTGGTAACATATTTTGAGGGTTGTGTGTGTCATTAAAGTAAGGAAAAAAAAATAAATCACAGCCCAAATGTGCTTCACAGCTCTGTATGTGGATATGAATACAGATTAATATGATATTAATGTAATGCAATTAAGGAAAAGCTGATGTTATTGTTTGAGACAGACATTATTTCCCCATAGAAGAGTAAATCAATTGTAATTATTGCAGTTTCTGTAAGAATTTGCACATTTTACTCTGGGTCAGGTCTATTACTGATATGAGGTACTACTATATTTTAGACTAAGCAAAGGGCAGAGGCAGTGGCAGGTACAACATGTAACTAATCACACTGCATGTGCAACCATTCAAGAGTTAATGAGGGACAAACTAAACTTAAATACTCTCCAGGGTCTTTGCATTCCTTAGAAAACAAAATAAAATTTAAAAAAGCAAAGCAAAGCAGAGCAATGCATAGCATAGCATAACAAAGCAAAGCAAAGCAAAGCAAAGCAAAGCAAAGCATCTGCTTTTCCACCAAAGCAGTGTATAATACAAATCCTCTTCTGGAGCTATTTATTGCCACCAATCTTTGACATGTTCACACCATGACCTCTACACCTGTAATGTGATACACAGGCAAAACAAAGGCATGAAGGGAAAGGGCTCAGCTTCCTCTCCTTAATTACTTCATGCAAAACAAAAGCCATCCAAGGGGGTTGTTTGGAAGGGAAAACAATACTGAGCACCCTTGGAGCTGCTGTGGACAAATGGTGTGTAAGTAAAATTCCCCACCTGGAGTGGAGCCAGGGGACAGAGGTGTCACCAGCACCCTCCTCCTGTGAGCCCTGTAGAGACTGAAATGCTTTCATCCCTTTTGGGCACCAGAAGCCTTCACTTCACAAATGACTGTTTCAATGTGAGGGGAGAGCTGGATGAAGGCACAGGCACCCAAAGCAGTAGTGGAGACTTGGAGGAGAAGCAGAAGGGTGTTGCAAAAAGGCTTGCAAGCCCTGTGTCCCCCAGTCAGAAAGAGCAAAAATGTGCTTGGAGCAGTCTGGAAGCCAGGCTGGCCAAGAGACAATATGTCTCAACTGTGATTTCTTAGCAGTTCTCACAAGAGCTTTTAGAGTCCTGTGGCACATTTGCTTCCCTGTAAATTACTTGTAACTAAAACCCGGTTGCTACCAATTTTTGATTGCCCTGGCTTGGCCTGCTCACAGGTTTATTTTGAGTCAAATGTAAAGAACAGAATCAGTAAGCTGAAAACAGCAGGATTCCCTGGACTGGTTTTGCTGTGTGTTTTGCTAACCTGAAGCCCTGCATGACAGCCCAGGGAACCTGTGGGCTCTCACCAGGCACGGGTGGCATCCCTCAGACATTCATCCCAGATCTCAGCTGGGAGGCAGCAGGTTGCAGACACATGGGGACATGGGGACAGCTGCTGCAGCTGCTGCCTCCAGGCTCCCACCAGCACCAGGATGCTCCTCTGCACATCCAGTGCAAGCCAGAGGAGAATGGAATTTTGGTTTTGATGCCAGTCAAGGGTGGAAGAGAGCTGCTTGCAGAGTGTCAGTCTCTGCTAAGAAACATTTTCAGTGTTGCCTCCCTGATGTGCACCACGCCATTTCTGTGGCAGCCCATGAGAAAATCTCCTTTTTCTGCACAGATGCCAAAGACAACACATAGGTGACACTGAAAGCTTCATAATTAGAGCTCACACTCTGGACTGAAAGTAGGTCTCCTACAGTTTATCTACATTATAAGAAGCGATATGTGCATATGTATGGATAAGCCTAATATAAATACCAGGTATTAGGAAGTTAATTTCCAAAGACCTGTTAAAAACATGGGGTTTTTTTTTGTATTTTATGTTTGAAGGCTTCCTAGTGTACTGTTACACTATCTTCAGCAGTAGTATGTGTATTCTTTTTTCTAAAATTTTTTCTAACAGTTCAAAGATCATATTTGAAAGCCCTTTCATTCACTCAAAGAAGGGAAAGCCCTAAATCACCCCTGTTGTGTTTTTCCACATTAAAGAGTAATAGCTAGGAACAATAGGAGTTAATCTATTCCATGTTTTCATGTCCCTCTAGCGACATGTTACAGGAATGGCTTTAATTGGCATTTTGTACTAAAGAATAAGAAAGATTTCAAAAGGCACAAAACCATGTGGACACCTAACTCCACAGAGTATTTTCCCCGACACCTCACTTTTTTGTAAGAAACGCCCAGAAATCACCTCAAATACATTTGTGACTCAAACCCTTTACTTGGTTGAATGGGGAAGATCTCCCAAGATTATTTCTTTTCACTTCCAATGTGCAAAAAGAAGCAATTAGAAGGAGATATCCCTAACATCTCTCACCTTTTCCCATTGCCTTCAGAGCACAATTTTACTCTCTATCAAAATTTCACTCCTGTCTGGAGACACTAAAACAAAACAAAACACAGATGCTGTATTTTCTCCTTTCCTACACAGGATTCCTAGGAAGCATCAGGCAGGTGAAGTAGTAGGAGTAGGACTCAGTCCCACCACCACCACCAGCTCCTGAACCCAAAAGAGCACCACAGGAGACCAACAGCCTGTCCAAATCATTTCCCACCTCTCAGGGCTACCCCTGAAGGTCTGTCTGTGAAACACCCCCTACCAGAAGTATGTGGCTTGTTGTTTAGCTTGTTTTTTAAAGGGTACAGACTGATGGGGGAGCTGGACTCCAGACATCTGTTTTTTGACATTATGTAAACAAGCTGATTCCCTTTGTCCCTTGCTGCAGAGGGAGCTGCCTTTGTCCCAGCTAAGAACTGAGATTCCTGCTGTCCCTGAGACCCTCGGAGGGGGCAAGATGTGCTGTGAAAAACTCTTTTTGCCAAACAGGACACCCTACACAACTGTTCTGCATCCAGGTCCTCACCCAGATGTCACCACATTTCAAACTTCCATATACATTCACCCCTGTTAATCTTTTTCTTAAGATTATTTGTGGCTGTCACATGCCATTCATCTCTACTCATACCTATGGTCTCTGCCACATCCATGGCCAGATCCAACTTGCACTGCCCCTGAGAGAGTAACAGTCCCCCCCAAAAGGCACTTCCATAGCCAGCTCCCATCAGAGCTCTACGGATGATGTTCACAGATGCACGGAAACAAATACTTGTTTCCAATTATGTTGGCACTATCCACGAATTATGTTGTGCACCTCTTCTAAAAGGTGTTTTAAGCATCTGAAGTCAGTATGCAGGAGCTTCAGAGGGGACTCACTTCTTCTGACCATTGCAGACATACAGTAAACAAAAAGAAAGGGGAAAATATTTCTCTTCTTCTGACTCTTCCCTGTCAGTAAAGGGAAAGAGGAAAAGGAGTATGATCTATACAGAGACATTTCAGACTGACCCAACTGAGAATACAGACTTGAATGCCTTGTAGAACAAGCTTTTAGTTTAATGAGCCCTACCTATTGACTGTATTGTTTTGGCCTTTATGAATATTTCATGCATTCTTCCTTCCCCCCACTCCTTCCTACATTTATTTGGCTAAAAAAAAAAATTATTTAAACTGAAAAAAACCACCATTAGATGAGCATCTGTTTTAAAGATTTTCAGGATGATGTTGGCAAAAACGTATTTTAAAGATTTAGCAGAATCAAACATCAGAGATTAAAGCAACAAACAACTATGTTACATAGTAACAGGACAGTCAATAAGTCATAAAACCATCAAGTTATCTTGGTGAAATGCTTTTAATCAGAACTAGATAAAAGGTATTCAGAAGACGTTATATGTACTGAAAGTATCCCCAGTGCACACATTTGTAAACTCTACTCTCTAAGGTACAGAGGTTAAGGTCAGTTTGCAAAAGCAGAAAAAGCATATTTGTAAAAAATTCATATATATAATGTTTTAAATTATGCCTCAAAAAAATGGAGAAAAGATTTAGCAGTGCAGAAACTGTAAAGGTAGAACTCATTACCCACAGGTTTATTTCTTACTTGAGCTGCACAAGCAAATTCTACAGTAAAATTGGTACTGTAGGTCTATTTATTAAATATGCATTTGAACACAGAACTTTCTGTCCTAAAATGTGATTTTAGAGTGACCAGAATCGGTATAAATAACATTACCAATAAGTTGGACTAAAAGTTTTTGCCATTTTGAGTGTTCACAGGCAATGGGTGACAGGACCTCTGGATAATGAGTGTAATTTTTGCTCTTATTGCAAACTGTGGTTCTTTTATTTGGGCCATTTTTGTATTCTTCTCTAAGCATTGGTAAAATTGGTCATGAGTGAAACCTCTACGCAGAGGTGGGGGAGAAAGTCTGGATGCAGCACTGATTATGAAAGTGGCCCCTAACCCAAGCTCCACTTACCTCATTGCCAGAGGAGCTTTTGAACAATGAGCTTCATTTTTTCTTCCACTGCACTAAAACAAATCCCAGGTTCTCCAAAAAACATCTATGGAATTATACCAGCACAACATTGATGGTATGAACTAGAGAATTAGATTTGCTGTTCTTAAAGGATAAAATTGAGGAAGATTACGATAGGAAGGGCAAACTCAAAGGCTTCAGCTATCATTAAAACTATTCATTTCCTTAGCAAGGCAGAAAATTGGATAGCTCTCCTTCTGTTCATAATTTAATAGCTTGTGTTCAGTCACAGACCTACCTACCTGCTTAAAAGCAATATGTAGCAGTGATACACATTGATTACCACCCTCTCTCAAGATAATATGACAGTTCCGTGGCATGGTGCCACAGCTGGTTGTTATCTCTGTCCCCAAGTATTACACTCTCCTGCAAGATGTTGCAGTGACAAAGAAATTGCTGGTAGCTCCATTTGGCTTTCTTCATCTGGTTAGCATCCACTCCAAGGGGAAGCACTCCAGTGATTCTTACAGAGGGATGCAGCCATGAAGCAGTCTCCTTGCTTGGGTTATTATTATTATTATTTTCATCATCATCATTATTGTTGTTGTTGTTACTTGTTATTTCTTTGGGGGTTTTAAATATTTAAATATTGACAGAAGGAGTAGTTAACTGGAAATAATGAAGTGGAAAAAAGAACCTCTCACCCTCAAACAGTGGAAACTGTGCCCTCTTTCTCCCACAGACTGGTTTCTGCTTATTCACTGAGACTTTCTCAGAGGACTCAGGGAATTCAGTAAAGAAGATCTAGAAGGACCATTACTCAACCCTCTCTCTTCCTAATAAACGTTTATTTTTGTCTCAGTGTGTTCCACCTCCATGGTCTTTTGGACCCCAAGAGGTTACTTGCTTACCATTCCAAGAGTACATTTATTATAAAACTGATGTAAAAAAAGAAAAAAAAAAAGAAATTCCAACTCCATCATTTTCTGCCTTATTGTCAAATGCCCCATCATTTAGACGTGATTTGCATGATTTACTCTGCATATGTTTTTTCTCTGTCTCCAAGCCCAGAATTATCTCCTATTGAGGCTGTATCAGCTGCTGGTGCTTGCAGATTGTCTTTGTCTTTTCCAACCTGCAAAATATCATCTGCAGAATCCAAATCACTGTCTGCCTATTCTCTTATCTTCTACGTATTTTACTCATCAATAGCCAAGCTGTGCTGTTGGGTAACTATGACATATTGTAGGAAGGAACTGATAAGTACATCAAATGGCATTCACAGACTACACACAAACATGTGCCACTGACATTTTTTATTGCCTGTGACAATCCACCCATCCCCAATCAGTCTTTCCAGATGCATAATGCAGATTTCAACTCTGTGTCACTGTAGGTACTCTTTATTCTAAAGAACTTAAGTATATACAATCACAGCTAGAATCTAAAAACCATATGCAGACAAAAAGTACATTTCTTTATAGTATTAAAACAAATAAAAAGAAATAACTATGAAACTATAAGAATGACAGAGTTAAAATAAATATTTAAATATGGAGTAGACAGATAATCTCCCTTGATTTGATGAAAGTAATTTAAGATTCCCCATTAGGTCAGGTGTGGGTAACTGGTCTTATGTGACTTCAGATCTGTTGCTTTGCCAAGCAATATCCACTTTGTGTAAAATTCACACCACTAATCTGGCTTGTGCTTCAGATAACAAGGAGTCTGTATATGTTGGTTGCTGAAGATTAGTTGAAGGGGAGCAACTCTTTAAATTACTTGATTTTTCTGATCTGCTACTGTCATCTGAAACAATCTGAGTATTTTCTGAACACCTACAATTTTCCCAGTTTCTACAAGTAGCTAAAAAATAGGTGTTCACAAAGCTAAAAGCAAACATATATGTCAGATGAAAGTCATGGCAGAAAAAGTGATCACTGGACCTTTTCCTTAGATTGAGGTTGGATTTGTAACAGAAACCTTAAATGTTACTCACTGCAAGCAAGTAAAATAATTTTTGGGCTAATCTGGACTGCTCCAGGGGAAAAAAGTGTTTCTTGATTCTCTCATAAGGTCCTCATGAGATTTGGTTACATTACCTAGACTCTGGGTATGAACTTCCCTCTGTTAAACGGTATTTGTTCTTACCCAGGTGCTGTTCTTCAGCGTTTGGGTTTTTCTAATTTGTTTTTTTGGATAGAGAAATCAAACCAAGACTAAACTGGGTGTCACTAATGCCTCATGTACGTAAATCTGATCCAGTAAATTTTAGGCTTTACTGCAATATATCTGTTCTATAGCAATGTATATTACATGTGTGCATTCAGTATTCAGTGGCAAGACTGGAAAAATGTGATACGGGTTTTAATATTAAGTCAAAATAGTTGCAGACTATATTTCACATATGTTTTGACTATCATATTTTTCTCTATTATTTTAGTTTGTCATATTCCACACATATTTAAAATTATAACCCATCTCTTACAACTGCCAATCTGTAATTATTTCCCCACTCCTGAACCCTAAAAAAGGGACTCTTCAAAACACTGAAATAACTACGAAAAGAAGATACAAATGTCTGGATAGTTAGGTCTGAGCTCTGAGTGACAAGTGGTCCTGTTGTTCATAAAGGAAAACCATCTCTAAAGATGTAAGTCATCAGGAATGATAACCTCTGAACTCTCACCCCATGCTGAGCTCCAGTCAATGAGAGCACTTATCTCTCCTGCCAAGTGTAACATGACACAGATGTGAAGTTTGCAGCACAGAATGTTTGTCTGGCTTTGAATCTTTAAGTTAGATTGGGGGGATTCTTAAAACAGCAAATATGGGATCACAACAAATTAAAATTGATTAAGTGAGAGGTGTGACCATGTATTTTATGTCAGTTTTGAAAGAGTAAAAATTTTTAGATAATGAAACAAGATACACAGAGATATTTACTAGAGCCTTTAGGAAAGATTCCAACTGGGTTTTGCAGAATAATATAAAGTCACCAACTCCTACATAGGTTTAAAAAATTCAAAAATAAAAAGCATAAACTAGTTTAATCTGGATAGACACTTAATACCTTCTTTAGCTGAACTGAATGACACAGTAATACAGGTATTAACAGTGTGCATGATTAAAGGCTAATGAAATAAGCCAACTCTCAGTCTTACAAAAAGGCCCTGCAGTTGTGCCCAGCTAGCCACATCACCAAACTACTGCCACAAATCCTCCTGCAGTAGTTTTCCCCTCTAGGCCTGTGGTTTGACAGGAAACAAATTTCACAAACCTTTTAATTTAGCTCAGCCTTTTTTAATAGAAAGGATGTTTTTAAACAGACCTGTGTGCCCTGGTTTTCTTCCTCTTTCTAGTGTGTGCAGCAGCGAAATAAATATTATCAAAGGATTAAGTATCCTGTGCTTCTCCAGGATATTTCATCGGAGGATATCCAAAGTATTTCACAAATTTTAATTAACCCCCCACTGAAAGCAGCACTGATGCCACCTTTGGCAGCAGGTATCAGTGCCCCTCCAGGCTGCACAGTGACTGACTGTGTGACAGGCATGGGGCTCCAGCTGTCCCCTGCTCTCATGGGTTTTCTGCTGGTTTTGCTCAGGTATTTACAGTTTGTCCCAGGCAGCAAAGACACCAATTTCGTACTCCTGTGGGCAATGGATACTTTAATTCTCTTTCCCCACTTAGTGAGTCCCACAGGGTCTCTTCATTACCATGACCAAGGCAGGAGCTGTGGCATGGCTCAGCTGTGCACACAAGTTCCCTCAGGCTGGAATCTCACCATTTGCCTTCCCAGGTAGGACAGAGCTGGGCAATGGGTTCCAACTTGCAGTAAACCAGCATGGCAAAGTGCAGGGTGTCTGCAGCCTGGCATATGATGTCTCATTTAAGTCACTTGAACAATGCTATTCCTCTAGATGTCAAAAATCATTGCCAGAACGCATGTGATCTCTCTGTACCTGAGACTACAAGGGTTTGGGCTGGGGTTTTTTCTTTCCTTCTTCACAAAAATGTGTCAAAGACATAATTTATTACAATGAAACTGTGAACATACAAAACAAAAGTGACATCTCCTCACTTCAAATGCCTTTGTGCTGAGAAGACAGGAGATAAAAAGGCAATTGATATGGGTAAACAAACCCATATATTATGTCGTTCTTCTGTCTTCCAGAGTGTAATGGGCTGTGGTCTGAAGCTCAGAGGACTTGTGCCGGATTTATATGCATTTTTTAAGCAAGTCTTGCTGTTTCAGCTTTGTAGAAGGACCAGCAGCAATAGGACCTGTGTTAGGGGGGGGTCAGGTCATTAAACTACACAACTGTGTGACGTTCCTCCCTGGGAGCTGCTGGGACAAGCTGCTCACTGTGGAAAACAATGCTGGTGCCAGCATATTTCTTTGGTTTGATCTATTATTTGACTTGACTCTTTTTCATTTTTCCGTTTTGTTTTGTTTTGTTTTTTAGTGGCTGTAAATACATTTCTGCAGAGCCAGCAACAGTGGCCTCTGAAGTAACATATAATACTTTACATCTAGTATCAGCCTTCAGGCCCAGCCTCCACTCCACCTGGGCTGTGTCTCTCTAGATGTCATAGATAAACAGGTACCAAGAAGGACCATCCAAGCATCATTTCAGATTCACCAAGGGAGTACTGAGGAATGTATTCCCATGTTTATGTGAGGTCCTGGGATATATGGAGAATCCCAGACCACAGGTGAGTAGAAGAAAGAGACACATGATGCAGAATGTTACACAGCACCATTTGAATCTTGAATAATGAAGGCAGTTAAAGGATACACTCTCATTAGCTTTCATGATTTCTCAAGAAAGGATTTTAATCCAAAATACAGACATTAAATTGTCTGGTGACTGAAAAACTGGTAGACTAAGTTGTCAGGACCCTTGGCTTTGCATTTTGAAGGGTAGAATGTGACTCCCCAGAAACATAACTTGCAAATTGTGCTTGCAAAGGTTTGAATGAATACGTATATTTGTCCTGCCAAGTTGGTGTATGATGGCTGTCTAAGCCTTGGCATTGTCCTGCTGACACTCTTCAGGAGTCAGAGTCTCTGTGAAGTGAGGCTTTGGCATCAACTTTGACTTGAGCATCTTGATAGTCCTGGTATTAAGTCTGAACTGTAAATAATGGCATGGAGTATGTTGCAGCTGTACCCTGAAAACTGCATCTGGATGTTAGCAATGAGTAACATGTTAGTGTTGCAGTGGCATCACTGCTCGAAATGCACTTATTATGCAGCAATGCTGGGTTGTTATCTGGGTTAGTAGCCTTGTATATAGCTGTGGAGATCCAAGGTCAGCCTTGATGGGATCTGAGTCTGTTGCCCTCACTTTGAGTGGGTTTGACAGCAGTTGGAGGCCAAAAGGTCTTACGTCCTCTCTCAGTCTTGTATGCTACACAACTCTGCCAAACCTGTGCATCTTTATTTGGATGTGAACAATAGCATCATAGCACTGAATACTTGAGGCAGGAAGGAAATATTCTCTGATATTTCTGTGCTGACAAACAGATGCAAAGAAAAGCAGACCTTTTTTTCTTCACTGCAAGTGCAATGGGATTATCCTTGTTGAAAAGGTGGGAGAAATTTTTGCCTGTTTAATTCTTGGCAGACGTATCAGGAAGAAGAAAGGATTGAGCCAGAATACACATATAACACTGTTCTACACCTTCTCAAGTTCAGGGGGCCAGCAGCTTTCTCAGAAAAGAATAGCAATAGTTTAGGAAGAAGCAGAATGCACATTAATTATATCATGGACATCCAAGGTAGGATAAATAAAAATATTTATAAAGGGCAATTATTAATCTTTTTTGTATGTTTAGTAATTGCTTTGCTTAGTGATGATCAGTATTACAAGGAATATAAGTATTTAGGGATTCTCTCTCAAATTTTAAAATTAAGGCCCTATTCACTGTGAACTTCTGATGCTATACTCAGTTCTTAAAGACAGTATTTGAGTCTCAAATGGAAAGCTATAAATCCTCCTGTAGAACCACAGATTCTGAGAACCGCAGAACATCAGACAAGGTGTGGTTATGGTGCTGATCAAGTTTCAGTGGGTGTGTTGCAGTTCACTGAAATCTTTACATGTCAAAAATTAAAATAAAACAAACTTTATCCATAATGACCATCACCTAAGAGTACGGTTGAAGAGCTTACAGTGGATTTCCTTTATGACTAAACATAGATCAAGCTAGATTTTGGGGAGAAGCTTACTAATTCTATATTCTCGTCCACTTTTTCCACTGACAGATGGAGTTTTTTGTTTTCAGCAAATGTTTTGCTGTTTTCTGATGCCTTCTAGTTTGCTAACTCTACAGTTCCCATGTTCAGACATGTGCAACACACAAAGTTGCTGAAATTCTCAATGCCCTTTTACTCTAACCAAGGGTGTCAATGGATGCAGATAAGGATGAAAAGGAATAACCAGTTATTCACACAGACCAGAACAGTGACGGGACCTGACAGAACTATTGTCTGACATGGATTTTTTTGTCAATAGTTGATCCTCAGCAGTGGAAAGCTCATGTATTCATCCACTGGTGTTCTTAAAGAAGTTGCTGCTGGCACAAAACTGGATGTCAAAAAAACTCCCGAAAGTTTTGGCTTTGAATGAAACTCTCATTTTTGCAAGTAGCTCTCCAGCAGGGACACTATTGGGAAATGCTGGAAGAACTTCCCCCTACTCCTCCAGGGAAACAAAATATACTTTCCTCTGTCCCAGGGCATCCCCAGACTTTTTATGAGGACAAGTACTTTCAGACATGGAAAACATGCAAGTATCTAACTATCCTCAACTGAAGTAAACTGTGATTCATTCCACTTTTAGATTTTTCAAGAGTTGGAGATTGAGCACAGCAGCAGTGCAGAGGAATGTCAAGAAGAAGACAGAGATTAGCTTTATTATTTCTGTAACAACCCCTTCTGATCTGGGTATTGTAATTTGGGAATGCCATCCTTCTGCTGTGACATCCATTTAGTGTCAGGCTGTCCTGGGACTGACCTCAATGTGTAGGAAGGGACAACTTAAGCCATTCCTTGGTTTGATCCCTCTTCACTCTTTCCCTAGACACTGCATTTTCCTCTCTCTTTTCACAGCCATTCCTAGGTCTTTTCATTACTGGCCCTGGATCACCAGATGCTTTTCTGCTTTATAACTGAAGAGCATTTCCTACACCTTCTGCTTAACGCAAGCACAGACCTGGATTTCCTGCTTCTTTCTTCCAGTTCATTCTTACTCAGTATCATTTAATTTAATGCTGCCTCCTGCCTTTTCCTCTTCTTCTTACCCTCTGTTATTGTCTGTGGTGACCTGTCAAGAATTCAGAAGTAAAAATCTTTTGTTATTTCCATTTCCACTTCTTATTGAATCCTAGATATAATTCATAGGAACCTGCTGCCTGTCAACTTTTAATACTTCTAATTGCCTATCTGCTCTGGTATAATTATAAAGCCTTTTAACATTTCACTTTCCCCCCAGGAAAATGTATCCTAGTCACAGAAACGTGACCTTCAGCAACTTTTGTGAATGCTGAAGGAAAAGAAATTATTCAGACTATCAGCAACACTATCAACCCTACTGTCACTAATTTCCCAGTCATGTTCTTTAAAAGCATGGTGCTCTCATTACCTTGTTGTTTACTTCTTGGGACAGAGAAGTAGGGGTGTTTATCTTTAATTGCCTTGACATTTCTGTTCTTTGTGTTCATTTCAGCAATCCTGGTAAAACTCCTTCAGGTCTCCATCTTTTGAGGAACCCTTGGGCCTCCCTTTTTGTGCTTCCCTTGTCTTCTACCTCTTCTCTTCCGTAGAGACTGGATTTAAGACAAAATTAATTTTGTAGATGAATAACAAATAAAATAATAAGAACTGTCCCTGCAGCATAGGTTTTAGCCACTGTAATAATCCAGAGCCAGCTAAATTTTTAGTCTCAATATTCAGGTGCCCCTTGAAGGTTGTTCAAAAGCTTCTAAAGGAACAAGTGTGGAATCAAAGATCCCTCTTGACATCCTCATCAAACAGCAATAGTGAAAAACAGATAGGCCAGTGTTTTTCCAGAACATTAATGCAACAATTGCTCAACATGCAGAACATCAGATTATTGCATGTTAGAGCTGCACACAGGTCACAGTCACCATCAAGGTAAAGATTTTGCCCAGAGGTGGTCATTTGATGGAGAAAGGACATGCAGCGAAGCACAGAGCTGTG
This sequence comes from Calypte anna, assembly GCF_003957555.1. Taxonomy (NCBI): domain Eukaryota; kingdom Metazoa; phylum Chordata; class Aves; order Apodiformes; family Trochilidae; genus Calypte; species Calypte anna. Next base: position 34,355,415 of record NC_044251.1, read on the forward strand.
CTATTCCAAGTGTCTGGCCAGCATTTTTCAGACAGATAGGGGTGTCTTTTAGTATATAAATGTGAGGTCATATCAGGAAGGTGCTATGAGGAGAAGGCTACAGTAATCCCCCTGATCTAAGGTTTTCTGTTCCATCTAAAAATCCCCTTATGAATCATTTCCTTTCTTCTTCAACTGGTAGTGAGATTATTTGCAGCTAAGCCAGCGTGTGAGGACAGAGCAGCTGACAAGATCAGTAGAAACAGCAAGGCAATCAGAGATTGAGTATAAAATCATATCAAACAGGCACATAAAATAGGTTAAATTTTAAAAGTTTGAAACTGGTAATGGTGATCTTCACAGTTCTGCAGTCATATAAAACATGGCATGGGAACCGAGTCCTGAGGAGGCTCATTTTCAGGGAATGGGGCTTCTTGAGGTCATCTGGAAATATTACCTATTCAGTGATATTCAAAACCTCTCATATCTCTCCCTCCTCTTTTTATGGTATACTCCAGTTATGTAGCTTTGAACCTCTTTCCATATTTTTTTCACTTTTCACATGGTGCTGGAGAGACCTTGGTGGCTTAGGGGATAATATACAGATATTCTATAAACTCCTGCAGTGTATAAGCATCTACAATACAATTGATTCTGACTACAGAAGATTGAACTTGGCATCCAACATGTGTCCTTCCAGGTTTGGATCTTTTATGCAGAAATAGTTCATGAGTTTTATATTGTGACCACTCTGCAGCACCTGCACTGATGAAATGTGCAGGGAACACAAAGAAAAAGGGACAAGCACAGGAAAATAAATACATATGAAACAAGATCTGAGCACTGAGAGGGAATCTGAGAGCTTTTCCAGTCTGACTGAAAACACAAAAGGGGTGAAGGGATCTAAGTCTTCATAGATTGTCACAAAAGTCTGGGGACTTCTGTCTTCAGTGGTCAGTAGATCTATGAGTTCCAGGCAGTACCCAAGAGTTTCATCTTACATTTAAAGCAGGGGTTTACACAGCTTCTGACAAAGAAGAACAGAATGAGGTGTCAAGCAAGCTGTTTATCAAGTCTAAGTAGCACTGAGCATTCAGTGTTCATTTTATCCCTCTTGGTTTCTATTTAATTTGCCTGACACAATGTCCCAGTTTGCTATTTTGAAGGTGATTCTTGGGGTCCTCCCTTTTGCTCATCTCTGTAACTTTGGTTGTCATTTTAATTCCTGTTTAGTTTATTTTTGACCCCAGCTAACACACTGAAGCCCAAATCGTTCTCTAACAATATTTTGTCAACCTCATCTCCAAGTTACATTTAAACACAGCCTTGTTTCTTTGCCTGTCAGCTGATGTCCAGATTGAATTAGAAAGCACTCTCATTCCAGATTTAGAAATATATTTCCTCTACTTAATGCAATCTTGTCTGTATCTGGGTAATTAAATCATCTATTACTACCACTCAGGTTCATTTACATGTTTTATCTTTTAAAATTTATGCAATAATTACATAAAATAGTGTACTCCAACGGGCCAGCTGGATGAAGTACAAATATGGCATATCTTATTATGGAAACATACCTCCAGTTATGAGCACTGACTCTACCATTTTGAGGCTTTGCTATGATATATGTATATATATATATATATATATATGGCTCTTTCCCCAAGAAATGACAACATTTCTGATGGAGCATTCCTGAAGATAAGGACCTGAGAAAGTTCAATTTGCCTGAATGTTTTATCTACTGAGATGTTCAGCTGGGCAGTTAAATCAATCACCTACTTCGCAATGTAGGAGGGCGTTGTAGAGAACACAGAAATCAGATAGCTGGCCCAGAAAACATTACATAGGCTTTCTCAGTTTGAGGGGAAAGTCATTTATTGTTCCTTCACTATATATGTCTTATTTCATAGACAGCAAAGTAATTCTGATGCAATATTTTTTCACAATTTAAATTTTATTCCACTTTCAGCAACTACGTTCCTTTCCTGCTTGTTCTTTTTTTTTTTCTTCTTGTCATTTTCACATTTTTCTCATTTTTCTTTTTAAAAAGCTCACTTTGCCTCTCTTTTCTTTATATTCAGTTAAGCCCTTCCCACCTTTACAGCAGTTTTCAGAGCAAGCAGCAAGACAGCAATGAACCCTTCCCCCCAGATCCTGAGTGGGAAGATGACAATAGAAGCATTGAAAATGCCCTCTAAAGCCCCCACATTTGGAAGACATGTACATTTGGTAGCAAAAATACCTAAGGATGGGAAAGGCAGTGTCCAGAAAAATAATTGTTTGCCCATGTTCCAGAGGTGATCTTCTTCACAATAGGAATATGTTTTCTTCCATTCGGAGTAACCAGCTGCTATTATCAGCTTCAGTGACTGCTTGCTTTTGAGACTTTCCTATTAAAGCAGGTTGGGAGGAAATTCTTTGTGCATTGCTAACAGTAATTTTAGGGCTGGCTTTCTTTTGTGAGCAGATTTTTGTGAAGCTAGACTATTTCAGCAATCAGCATGAAAAGATACTAGAATAATAATTTTCTTAAAGCTTTGATTTCTCGGGCACTACAGTTTTGTTGTGAAATTCAAAAAATATTTTCCATTTTTAATGACAACTCCTTGCTTTCCAGCTCTAAAATGAAAAAAACAATCATATATGTAGAAGGATTGTAAGTAATGTGGTTTGAGAAGGCACAAAGTAAAATCATCTACAAAATCTTAATTATCGAGTTACTCATGAGCACAATGCAGCACATCTGAAATTACTGAAAATTTTAGACTTTTATTGAAAATATATCAGCTTAGAAGAAAGGTTCACTCAGCCTCCTTTCACAGTCAACCCCCCTCCTGTTTCATCTTCACACACTAATGACAGAACAGTAAAACATTTCTTGTGTTGAACCATTCAGCTTCTTTGTCAAAACATTAAAGGATCCCAGTGCACTGCAGCTATATGAATGACTTTCTGAAAGAGGTGAAATACATGTGTATTTAAACCTCTTGCAAGTGCAAAACAAGTTGCATGGGAAAGTTTGTACATTGCTGATGAGGTCAATTTTGTTTCTGAAGACTGATCCAAGTCAGTGCAGATCCATATTCTGAGCTCAGCAGAGGTGAAACATGGCAGCTGGAATGGCCATATCTGTTCCATTAACGTGTGCTCATGTTTTACCAAAGGGCTGCTAGTTAAAATATGCATCATTTTCTTTTTTCAGCTCCCCTCCTTCAAAGGCACCACTGCTCATCCTCCATTCCTTTTACAAACATGTAAATTGATACAGATCCAAATCCAGCTGCTTATCTTGAGATCTGATATTCCTGACATCAAATCTCAAGGATCAAAGTAAAATATTCATTAAGTGTGTCCAGCATAGCCATAATGATCTCCTTAAATGGAATAGGGTACTTTAAACATCAAAAACCACCTTTCCCGTGAAGTAAGGAAGCACACACTTCTCTATTTACTTGATGGCTTGAGATGTTTGTCAAAAGTTTTTCCAGGAAATGCAAATAATTTTTAGATATCTTAAAATAGGAAAGGGCAGCATGCTTATTAAGAATACAGCCTTTTATTTCCTTACCAAAATATGCCATAACATCCTTGTTCCTCGGGGAGACATCTCCATGAACCATAAAAAAATCTGATTCCTAGAACGAAGGATATCAATCTTTCATCTCTCTAGTGTTCAAGAAAACAACCTTTTCAAAAAAAACAAGCCTGGGTATTAAGTAGCAATTGGCATCTGAATGCAGCTATTTTTAAAGAAATAGTTTTTTATTAAATCTCTCCAGGTCATAAATACCTAACTGTACAACATCACAGTGTGGAGCTGAGGTAAAGTTCAGAAACCTAAAATTAATTTTCAGATACACAAATTATTTTATGATACCAGTAAATCTTTGTCATAGCAGCAACGATGGGGAGGGGGGAGAAAAGCTGATTTCCATATTTTTCTGTTTCTTCAATAAACAATTATGAGGAGAGAGAGGCCAAGGCTTTGCATATGCAGTCTGCTGGGTTTGTAGACAGAGGTCAGATATAAATATGAACAGTGACATCTTACAGCAGGATGTGGGGAGAACATCCTGAGTAATCAATTTAGGCTGACAGTCAGTATCATGAGACACATGATATTAGCTACAGTGACACTGTTATCTGGGTGAAAGGAGGGTCAGTTTCCATTAGGAAGCCCTATTTTCCAGAAATTTGGAACCTGACAAATTGTTAAAACTTGGCATTAGAAAAAGCTTTCCATTCACTAGCGTAATTTCCCCTTGACAACCTGATGACCAAAACTGAGATGGCTATTTTAAAATAGTTGAAGGCAGAAGGGAGAGGGGGAAACCCCACCCATTATAGTAATAGCAGGAGTTGGTTTGCTTTCCATTAGCAGAGAAACTGCTGGCTTCTGAAAACTACAAGTGCTTAGGAGCTGCTTATGAGCCAGCTCATGGTACAGGCAATAGAGGCAGCTGCCCATGCTAAGGGACTGTGTACTTTATATATGAAGAGGTAAAAACTAGAGCCAGAGAGAAGAGCAGAAAGCAGGGCTGTGTCACCCCCAGTTTCACTTTGCCCTCCAGATTTTTCCTCCCTCCCAGGGTTTATTCTGCTGTGGTCACAAAACTGCTGCATGACCAGTCCATCACTGCATGCATTGTCCAGATGCACAACTTTCAGAGTCAAAACTTCATCTTCAGTGCTCAGACCCAGCATTCTTATCTATTTATTTTTTTAAAGGGGCCTGGATCAGGGCTTGGTGGGTTGTAAAAGGAGGTTACAAAAAGGGCACTGCCAGGGAGAAAGTTTATCACCCAAAGAGTAAAACAAATGTGACAGATGTGATGAGAGAGCAAGAGATAGGAGGACTGCTATCCCCAGTGATGGGCCTATTAATTGCATAAGGAGAGATTAAGTGAGCAGCCAAAAGGTCACACAGGAAGAGTCTGGTCTCTTGACACCCCATCCAGTGCCATATCCACCAGAGCTTCCTTCCTCCTGAAAAGTTGTTTTTTGTTCAAAGAAAGGACTGCTGAAATCATCTTGGCTTTTTTACGCAGCCCTGCTGCTCACAAAGCATTCCAAGCTGTCATAAAATCAAATGTACATAATGCTATTAGTTTAATTCCAAGATCCATCTTTTTTTCACTCCTTATGCTTATATCCTTATAAGGATTTTTAACACAAAAATGCTCAAAGAAGTAAAAAGAATATTTTCTACCAGTGAAACCACTAAGCTGTTACATTTTACTCAGACTGCTGTTGAATTTTATCAGTTGAAGGATTTAAGGTGGCCTTGATCATAAAAGGTCAAATCTTAAAAGATAGCGACTTGGCTGGGAAAAGCATCTGCAAGTTCAGAAAGTGATGCTTAGCCAAAATTCTGAAGCCACTGCAGTTGGGCTTTAAAACAAAAGCAGGGTCTGCTGATGAGATTTCTGGCAAATCTTCTGCTAATAACAACCAAATTTAGAGCAGCTTCTCATCAGTATGCCAGAATTTCTGATCCTAGTCCTAAGTAGATCTTGTAAATGTAAAATGCAATAAATACAGATTTCCCAGATTTTCTAACAGCTCCTAGAGTGCTGAAGTTGCTTTGTCTTCTAAGAATGAATAGGAGGATCCAGAACATCTTGTTCCAAATGGTTTGTTCAGCCCTGTCCCTACATTGCTGGGCTGCTATCCTTGGCTACTGAGCTGAATGCTGCTCCATGCTGGTACAATTACACTCCCATTGGAGTGAAACACATCCAGCTGGAATTTGGAAACATAATAGGAAAAATGAGGGTTTTTTTTCCTTCCTCTCAAACTTCAGCACAAAATAGGGTTCTTTCCTTTGAAAGAGATAAAATGGATGTATACTCTAACCTTGAAGGGAGTGAGAAAAAAGCCCCAAATATACTCACATCCTCCCTAATATGTAAACAGGGCTGAGTGTAATTATCTGGATATTTTAAAAAAAGCAAGAAATCATAAAGACATTGACACATGTTGAAAGGTCAACACTTTGCTTGCCACTTGCCCCTGAAATTCTGGCCAAAGTATTGAAATTTGTCACCTCCTTGGCAATTAGAGTCTTGTTCCGCCTCTTAAGTCGACAGGAAAAGAAGCAGGAAAAAACTGCAGCAAGACCTTACATTTTTGAGATGCCACTGAATTGTTGAGCTGCCTCACCCAAGTTTCCTTAGAATTTTCAGAGCAAGAAAGTTCAGCAGACAGACCATTTCTTTCTCCTGTGTTCAGCCTCTAACATGCTCCTCTCCGTCTTGACTCAGGAAAGAGGTGTGCAAGAGCACTACCAAGGTCTATAATATTTTTAATAGATTACAGACCCAGCCCTAAATGCTTTTTCCTTCACTTTGATGCGTCATCTCTTTTCTTAGTCTTCAGAATTACACCAGTTATTTTCCTAAATTTATTTTAATTTATCCCTGAAACTAAAGATCTTTCAATTCCCTTTACCATAAGGGTGTCACATTAACATAGTTCTTTAAATGGAGATTAATTTGTTTTGATTGATTTTTTCTGACCCATAAAAATGAGTCAAATTATTTAGAAGGTGTAATTAACCATCTAAACTTTCTAAAATACAACAAACGTCCATGGATTAGCTTAATAATAGAGCAGAAAGCATAGAAAGTGGTCCTGCTAGCAGGCCCTCTGTGCTGACAAACAGGAGCTTTGCAAAATCTTTGAGTTCTGGCAGCTGCAATAACTTGAACAGAGGAAAAAAACCCAGCAACAGCTAGAAGCAGGAAAGCAGTGGAAAAAAGGAACATTGACTCTTCACTTCTAGAAGTGGCAAGGTGTTCCTAAAGCCAAAATCCTATTTTTGAGGCCAAAAATTGGTATTTATTCATGGATTTCAGTATTGTGAGAATTTCATTAGAAGGGCTAAAAAGCAGGAAAAAAAATGTCCCAGCTTACCGAGCAGCAAACACAGTGTGAAGACCAGCAGCTATGTGTATGACTCCCTGTCCCTTTTAATAACTGGGCAGAGATCATTGCTGTACTCACACCTGCAGCTCATCTTTACCTTGGCCTTGCAAATTCCCTGCAGTTGTTTTGCAGTGACTTTTAAGAGCCAAGGAAGCAAAACCAGCAGGTGTAGAGAGTGCATGGAAGTGCGTCCTCTGCTTCATAGACAAGCAGCTCATTCCTGGGCACTTGGGGTGGGTGTTTTATAGCAGAGGAAAACCATAGTGTTGGAAAACCTGGATACTGTTATACAATTCCTGCTGCCTTTTACGACCTCTAAAAAGCCAGGAATAGTAAAACCTCACAGAACAGAGGTAATGAAAAATATAAAAATACTTTCTATGGAGGAGAGGAAATAAAATAAAGAGCTTTGAACCAGATAAATACTCCGCCTTTTTTTTTTTTTTTTCAATCAAGTTATAAAATAGAAATGCAAGTAGGCAGTAAAAAGCACACAAAATAGAAACATCCGTGGATGAATGTGTAAAAAAAGTGGAGCTGAGGGATTTCAGGCTATTAAAGAAAAAAAATTAAAAATCCTGTGAAGGACTTAGGCCACCAACCTTCATTTTGAAGAAAAAATATAGAGAACAAACAGTCCTCCAGAAGATAAAAGTGGATAAGCAGCAGACACTATAGATTTGTCATGAGCAAGGTATGTCAAATCCATCTAACCTTCTTCTTTGACCAGATCAAAGGCTGTGTGAATGAAGAAGAAGCAATAGGTATATTTGACCTTAATAGGGCTTTTGACACTATTTCACATGACATTCTCATTAGCAAGCGAGGTGAACACTGTCTTGATGAGACTGGTCTGAGAATGGTGAAAAAGTGATTGGAAATCTATACTTACCAAGTATTTATCAATGGTTCATTATCCAAATGGCAGGGTGTATTGAGTGACATTCTGCAGAAGGCTGTCCTAAGTCCACATTTATTCAATATTTTCATTAACAGGGATGATGGAATATAAAATATGCTTATTAAATTTGAAGAGGATATGGAGCAAGAAGGGACTACAAGCTCACTGAAATTTCAAAATTAGCTTTTCTATTGAAGGAATGTTTTGGAAATCAGTGGGAATATAAATGGACAAGTTTGTTTGGGAGCAAAGGCAAAGTAAAAAATATTTCCACAGGAATAATCAACTGCACTTATCTGAGCTTCATGGCAATAGGCCAGTCAGTAATTTTATGGACAAAATAGGGGTTAGACAAGATTAAACAGTGAACACGAGTCAGTTATGTCATTCCTAGTTCAATCAGGAGTGCTGAGAAAATGAACATCAAATTCATTTATTTGGTTCAGCTCAAAGAAAGATTCTGTGAGATTTTTGCTCTATTGGAACTGAGTTCCCTGAAAAATCCTGCCCCAAAGGCAGCAATAGGAGTAGTCAGAGTCCAAACTAATACAAGGAGTTGTGTGTGAGCCAGAGAACTGGGACTATTTATGCCACTGAAAAGGTCCCAAAGGGTTGCATAGTAGCCCTCAAGGAGACAAAAGGTTATTACAGATACGATAAAGTCTTCTTCCATGGCCATGAGGGTTGGAACAGTAACTAAAGAGTTTAAATGATAGACAAGGAAGGTTTGTGTTAGACACAGGGGGAACTTTAATGGTAAGGATAGAAAAACTCTAATATAAAATTTCCTGACAGTGTTTTTTAACCTTCAAAACAATGTTTATAAACAAATTTGGACAGTTTAGAGTTAAGAATTATGTAGGTATAGGGGATTATGCTAAGGACATGAAGTGACAGAACTTTCCTTCCATCTCTATCATTTTATTAAGTGGTGTTATAAAGTCTCTAAAGAGATGTGGTGGCAGAGCTAAAGGAAATGACAATGTCTCAAGATGGAATTTGGGTGAGCTGAGCACTCACCCATGCTGGAACTCAGAGAACCAGGACATAAAATTTTGAGAAAAAGGGCCAAAACTCATAATTAACCTGTGCTTACGATTGTGAGTCCTTATATGTAAACAGAAAGAGAGAATGGGGCAATCTTGTAACAAGAGGTCACATATTACATTCAAGTATGTCTAATGCTTTAGAACAAATTCTGAAGGAAAGAAAAATGAAACATAGCACAAAATCTTACTGAAATTAGGCTGTATCAAACTCAGATTTCTCTCTTGGTAAGACAGATGGTTTTCCTTTTGGAAGAAATGTCCCCCTGAACCAGATGGTCTTCAAAGTCCCTTCTAACCCTAGCCATTCTATGATTCTATGATTAACTTGTTGCTTGGGAAATTACCAGTTAAACTGAGCAAGCTGGAGATGAAAGCAGAACATTTAATTACTGAGGAACTGACTAAAGGGGAGATGGCAAGGGATTAGAGGAAGTTATTAGTGCAGCTCCACAAGGATAGGTCTTGGGATGACTTTTTACTAGGTGGTCTGGCTCTGAAAGGGGAGTCTTTGCTGATGATACATGATTGAGAAGCATTGCTAAGACATTGCAAAACAAAGACAGACTTGTAGTAGTATGAAAAATGCTAGAAATGGAATGTTGTTTCATAGCCAAAGTGCATGTCACGCATATGAGACTGATGAGAGAGCAGATTAGAGAGCTCATGAGCTGGATACAACAAAGTTTGGGGGTTTCAGAAAAAAAAAATCTTTCTTTACTGAGTCATTAATGTGTTATGAACAGAGGAAGAAGAGCAGCTGAAATAGTAGAAAGTATCCATTAGGACATTCCCAACATTGAGGAGGAAGCATGTGCACCATTGTGCAAGGCATCAATGAGAACTCAGTTTGAAGTCTGGATTTAAGGACTGGATGAACCACACAGATAAGGTAAAGGAGAAGAGAAAGTATTTTATGATGAGAAGTTGGAAAGAGAGAGACTCTATTCTGCAAATGCATATAATCCAAAAAAGAACAGAGAAAGTCTCAAGGCAGTTGTACATACCAAGAGATGAAACATCAAACATTGAGTCCTCACCTCCCTTTCTATTCCAGTGTACAAGATCTGTAGTGAGGAGCCTCATGCAAAAGTAGGTATTCTCAAATTCAGGAGAATGTAATAATGTGCTACTTAAAAGCCAGATGGCAGCCAACATGCCATTCAGAGCAAGTCCTGGTTTCTGCTAATATACTGTTACATATTGCCATATGCACAAGTACCAGTTTATGTTTCCTTGACAAACTTATCATGTTCATGTGTAGCTGATTGCTTAACAAGAGCACTCACTGATGCCACACAATGAGACACCTCAGACTTTTATCTAAAGAACAGCAAACAACACAAGGTAAGCCACTAACATAATAATCAGTTTATGCTCTTCTTTGCTTATTAATTTTTCTACATGTGAAGGCAAGTGTTATTATTGCTAAGAGAATAAGGATTCCAAAGCAACAATGCCAAGCAAACAGACTTGTGGCACACATATTCAGAAATGGCAAATAAGAGGGGATTATATCGTGGTCAAACTGAGCAGTTTGCCAGAAATCCACTGGACATTTATTTTGGAAGCTTTCTAACAGCTCTCCCCTTGGGTCCACTTTATGCTAAGTGTCTCTAATATGTGGCAACGCTGGTCAAACATTAGAAAAAAATCTGTATGCTCTTTCCAAAAATTCCAGCCAGCTGGTCGGATAATAAAAGAATTTCATAATGAAAGGATTCATACTTCCCCTCTGCCTTTTTTATGAAACTGTTTTGGCCAGGTTTTATTCTTTCTTACCTAGTACTGTAGCATAGATAACTAGATTTTTAATGTAAATTGTAAATTTTTTGTACAGAGATTACACAGGCAATATTTTGCCTGTTGTGTTTAATCTCTTGTGTGCTTAACGTAGTGATGTTAAAGAAAAAGTCTTCAGAATAACAGAGCTTTTCAAAGCTTGCCTGGGGTTAAGAGACACAGGAATCCTCCATGTCTTCGGGGCTTTGGAATCTCCATAGTTCATATGCCAACAATATGACAGCATAGGAATACCCATAGCACATAAAAATAAAAATCCACCCAGCACAATAATGTGTTTAGGAATAATGAGGCTTGGATGATGAGACAAGAAACAGTACAAGCACAAACTGGTATAATCTCACCTCTTCGACATCAATCAAACTGGGTAAAGAGAAGAAAAAAAGAATTGAAAAAAACTAGTCTAAGATCAAAACAAAAAAGTCCAAGAAATAAAAGAAAAAGAAAGCCAAGGTTAGACTACAGTCCAAAATTTGCATCATGTTGAAACCTCCAATAAAACATAAGCTACATCCAGCATACCTTTTCAAAGTACAACTCAAACCTACTTATGACATTTAAGTAAGCACCCCATAGGCATGTTAACAACCCAAATCACTTCAAGTCAATGCTCCTGTGACTGAAATCAGCTGTCTGATTGCTTCTGTGTAAGCCAGGACACCTGGATCCAATCAGGGCATTGTTTGCTCAGAAAGCTGGAAGAATAGGTTTATTGCTTCTGACCCATGTAGTATGGCTGTCACACCTCCCAGATTGATAGATCTCAAAGCCACAAGAATAAAACTGGTCTTATACCCTACATATATATCAGATACCCCTCACATACTTCTGTTAAATCTAATGCTCAGTAAAGGCATCCAGTTTTGTCCTGATCCAATGAAGGCACTGCTATTCCTATAGGAATGCATCATTGCTGCTTACATCCTCAAGTAATTACTCTGGTTCTACCTGTGCCCTGTCTGATTTCCCAGTATTATCTTTAAATCATGGATGCCAGAACTATATCTTGTCTTTCAGTATTCACCTTACCAGTTCCAGAGGCAGAAATAAAACCACCTTTTCACTCTTACATCTCTCCTGCTGGGCACACAGCCATGGCTCTTGTTAGACCCTTTTGCCCCTGCAGCAGAAACATCTGCAGTTTTCCCATGTCAAGGGATTTTTAAACCCTGCCGATCATGAGATTTGGATTTACGACACAGTTCAATGCCAGTTGGCTTCAATGGTCATTGGATTGCACTCTGGAGGATTTCTGAGACACAAACAGCAGAATGAATTGGAGTACTGGGTCCCCAGAGACTGCTTCTAACACAGTCCTATGTCTTCCCTTGGCTGCAAAGATGCACAGTGGAGGACCAATTCACACTACTGTGGGAGTACTGTATTCTGGTAATAGGTATTTCAGCTTCATAAACTTGGCTTCAGAAGAGAAAAAAAAATTAAACGGTGAAATGTTTTCATTTAAAACAACATAGCCTAACTATGATGGGCAGAATGCTGATATGTACAAAAGTCATATTTCCCTCTCAGGAAAGGAAAAAAGAGTGTGATCTGGAAACTGCTGAGCTTTCCCAGCCAACAGCCCAGAAATAAATAATGTAGGGACAGCATCTTTGCAACTCCACAAACAACTTGTGAGTAGCTGTTGAAGGAATGGATTCTGTGAGAAAATTAGAATTTTCTCATTACAGGCTAAGTAAAAGCTTCTTCAGCTGCAGCCAACTGCAGTTTAATTTAAATAGCATTCATGTTGACAAAAAGCATAGTGGCTGAATTGCTTGCACTAATCATACCCTGCCTGTGTTCTTTGCTTACAGATGGTCATTAATACAATAATGGTGACCTGTGACAGACAGGCTGCAGTGTGTGCAACGATTCTATTTAGTTTAGCCAGGATTTAGTTTAGTGTATCTACAATTCAGTATTAAGTGGGACATTTCAAAAACACAGCAGTGTGAGCTGCCCTCTATGTGAGAACACAACAGGCAGCTTGAGATGACTCTGCTAAACAGTTTTTTTTCCTGCATGTTCATCTTCAGTGGGGCCTGTCTTACAGAATGGGATCACATATCCAAATACAAGACAGAGACAAACAGGAGAAGAGCAGAAATAGTCTATTTTATCCACCAGATTACTTTTTCCCATTTTTTTGACACATTGGATTAGCTTTCTGAGACAGCTGTCATTACAGAATCATGGGGCCTGGCAGGTAACAAATCCTGCCACATTTTCTTTTAGATGTGAAAGAACTCTAAACTTCCCACCTACTGGCTTTGCATCAGACTTACTGGTTCCTGTATAGGAACTTGTTTTGTCCCTGTTTAACAAGCCCTTCCTGGCTGTGCTGGTGGGCAGGACATGCTGGGGGTTTTTTTGAATTTGCATAAAATGGAAAGGAATCTACTCCTTATTTTGGATTTGCTGGCATGGAATTGCATTACTGACATAAAAGAAATTCCCTTTCAATAGTTATTAACTGTCTTATTAATGACTAACTCTTATCATAAATACATAATCACATTTATAATCATAGCAGTACTCTCTTTCCAGTCAGAGAAGACAAAGATACATATATCATTGAATACTGCCCTCAAAAAGCAGAAGAATGCTTTGCTAAAATTTTGTGATTGTATTTCAATGACCAGAAAAATTTCTGGCTAAAATTCACACAAAAATATACAATCTAGAAATTTAAAATTTAAAATTCCACATCCATATCCACATTTCTCTTGATATTTTGCAAAACTGAAAATCCAGAAAAATTCAATGCATTAAATCCCTTTTTTCCCCTTCTCCTGACTACAAGATTTTGTGAGGAGGAGCTATGCCTGGAAGTCACTTGTGGGATCAGTGTCTGAGAAAAGGAAACTCTGGTGGTTTAACTCATCATAATAGGACAGCCCAGACACTTTCTCTGTTCTCTCCCTCAAATCTTAAATCAGTTCACCTTGTGCTTCCCTTATCAGCTGACATCTGCAATGCCTTTTTTGTTGTGACACATGATGGAAAAGATGGGAAGTCTTACGTGGACTCTCAACCACCAGCTGAAGTGGCATGTTTTCTGTCTGTTCATAAATGTTACACTCCCCCTTAATTTAACAGCAATTTTTATTGCCTTAACAGTAATCCCCGTGAAGAGTGATAAGGAATCTTGAGACTCATAACGTGTTGCTGAGTGCTGCCTGTGAAGATGCTGATCTGATCACCTGGGCTCAGTGACATTTCAGGACACACACAGAGTCAACCTGTTAAAGCACTCACAATAAGCACAGTTTCAGGCTGTACATTGTCTTTCAAAAAGCAAGTTAAAACCCAATACAAAATTCCTGGAGGTGACACATTTTATGTATCAGTTCTAATCTTCTTGGTTCCCAGCTATCCATTCACCTGCCTGTAGCAGGGACAGAGCAGCAGGCAGTGAGCTGTGGCTGGTGGGACAGAAGCACTGCCTCCAGTTTAAAGCTGAGATACTGGGCAGCTCTGGGCACTGGAAAAGGATGTCAGCTGGTCAGATATGGAAATCCTGGATTATGAGTATTTTCTATGTAGTTTGTTTTTCTTTATAGCACTGCTTGTTGCTTTCATTGTTTATCAATTCTCAGGTACCTCCAGGATACCTCTGGAACTATTGGTTAGTACCCAAAGTTTTACGCATTTTTTGCATTAATTGTTTATTTGAAAAAAACATTTACTAAATTATATTATTCGTTATCTATCACAGGAAGCAGATAGCAGATTGCACACAGATGACCTCATTGCTGAGGTGAATGACCCAAAGCAGTATCCCTAAAATTCTCTGGTCTAACTATGGTGCACCTATTGCCATATGAGAAAAGTGCTTCTTGACATTGAGATTATTTTGTGGAACAATTTACTAATCCAGAAGAAAGGGCTGTGTTATTAATGAATGTTTTTTGCAAGTAGTAGAACAAGTCATAAACCAAGACAGTATTTCCACTCAGGTGTTTCAATTTGGATGCAACCTGAGTATGCAGGTGGGACCTTTTCCATCTAAATCATAGAATCATAGAATCATAGAATTGGCTGGGTTGGAAGGGACCTCAGAGATCATCGAGTCCAACCCTTGAACCACCGTTGCGGTTGCTAGACTATGGCACTGAGCTATTTAAGAGTTAATGATGTTATTTAAGAGTCAAAAGTCATGTTTAAACTGTTTGCAGATTAAGTTGCAGTGACAGAAAGGCAGACAAAGCTCTTTGTGTTATTTAGGACCACTGAAAAATAAGATGGTCAAATCTTCTCAGCATTTTACAAGAAAACTTGCAGTTCACCAAGCAAATCAAGCTACAAGCCACAGGAGAATGGGGCAAATTTCATTGCCAACTTCCTGTGACCAGCTGTACCCAATCAACTTCAGAGCTGACCAGAGCTGTTCTAGATCCAGCCACAAAGGTGCTGGTATAATCCAATAGTATCCATCCATTGCAACACAGACTTGAACTATAAGCCCTAAATCTACTTGAAGAGTCCAAATCCTTTGCAGAACAGGGTATTTCTAAGTTTTAAACTTGCTGTTTACACCCCTAGTCTTTTCAGTGTCACCATCCTTGTATTGATTGTCCATTGAACATAAAAGCTAGTGAGAAAAAAGCTGAATAACTTTTTCAGCCCTAGATATGGTAGCTGCAGGGCAATGCACAGAAACTGCTTTTCTGCAACCCACAGTAAAGCTGTTGTCAAGAAAATGGAAATTCTTGCTATTGCAATCTTAGACATCATTTGTAACAGTGGGAAGAGAACAATTTTCAAAGACAGGCCTGATCTTTGAATTGATAGGACCTTTTTCAGCTTCCCATTGGAACACAAGGAACCCTGAATACCCTGATAACATCATTTCTAATGGAAGTGTCTTGCTCAGATTGGTCTATTTGCAACAGGGCAGACCACTCTCTTCAGACAAGACTTCTCCTTTCAAGTCACTCTCTGTGATCCATTTCATTTTTGTGCACACAGAAATTTTATAGCTCTTACGTGATGTCAAGAGGAGACAAACAACTCTGGATCATTTCCTCAGGTAGCATTGATCAGTGTGGCCATACTGACTTCAGTGTTGACATCAAACCTAGCTGAAGGTCTAACCATGATGATGTTTAATTCCTGAGTTTGAAACCCAAATATGTTCACAAACACTGAGAGGGCTTAAATTACATGCTTTTAGTCAGAGAAAAAAGTACTCACTTCAGGAGAAACTAACAGTTCTCCAGCTTTCAGGTCTTTCTAAATAACTCAGACAAGCAAATCAATCAATACATTTTTTCCAAGTGTACAACAGTACAGTAGATTTACTGTAAGTGTTATATTTTTTTCTGCTGGTATATGTGTGTATCCGAGGCAAAACATAAATAATGTTGAAGTTCCAGTTAATATAGCTCTGAGCAGAAATAAGGTTTTTTTCTCTTTCATGTATGATTTTCATGCTTCTAGTCAGGCAGTGATGTTATTCATCTCCTCATTCTTAGTTCCTATAGCTGTCTGCAGGTGATGCACGGAGCAAGTGTATAACCCAGAGTACACAATGGGAAAGCCAGGTGAATAAAACAACATCCTTTTGCAAGGTAGTAGAAGACTTTACTCCTGAATTTCTCTCATGCTAGTCTTCCAGTATGCTGTGTGCTGTGCCTGGTCTGGTAGGTAATCACCTGCCACACTCTAAGCTCATTCAGTTTTAGTAAAGCCAGAGCAAAGCCATGGCAGGGTGTGCAGCTGTGAGGCAATAGAACAATATCTGGGGCCCTGCTACAGCTCCCAGTGATGGGTACATGAGGGGAAGAATCAGGGGAATTGCTTGACATCTAAAAGGAGACAGGCAACAGCAAAAACAGTAATCCAGAGCTCCAGAACTGAAGAAGCTGTACTATGCTTTGTCACATGAACACATTTTCTCCCAATATTTTGGTGGACAACATAATGGGGCAGCTGAATCTAAGCTTTCTGCAAAAGAGTCTGGGCTTGGGAAACAAGCCAGTACTCAGCACTGGTAAGGCTATGCCTGTAATACTGCATTCATTTTTTGGACCCTCACTACAAGAAAGACATTCAGGTTCTGGATCAAGTTATGTAAAGTACAACGAAGATGGTGAATGGTTTGGAGAACAATTCTTACAAGAGATGGCTGAGGGAACTGGGATTTTTTAGCCTGGTGAAAAGGAGGCTGAGAGGAGAATTAATCACTCTCTACAAACTACCTGAAAAGTTGTAGCAGGGTAGGGGTTGCTCTCTTCTTCCAAGTGAAAAGCAATAGAACATGAGGAAATGGCCTCAGGTTGCATCAGGGGAAGTTTATATTGTACACTGGGAAAAATTTCTTCACAGAAAGGGTTCTCAGTCACTGGAACAGGCTGCCCAGGAAAGTGGTGGCATCACCATCCTGGAGGTGTTTAAAAGATGTGTAGAAATGGTGCTTAAGGGCATGGTTTAGTGGTGGACTTGACACTGCTGGGTTAATGATTGGACTTGATGATCTTAAAAGTTTTTTCCAGTCAAATTTTTCTATGATTCCAACATGGCTCCTTTTTGCCCCAATTCCCAATGCCATCCATCTGCTCTTACAGGCTCTTCTGTTTGCTATAGTGTCAAATCCTCTGGGCTGGGGAAATTTCCTCCTTTCTCAGCTTTTCCATAAAAAATAGCATCAGATCCCACTGTTCAATCCTCTTTAGGCCATAGTCTTGTGACACAAAACACTCCTTGAATTTTATCTGAGATCTTCGCAGTCCTGGCTACATGAAAGAAAAGGACATCAAACAACAGGACATTGCTGTGTCTGAAGAGCACAGATGATGAAGACTTTACTGCCTGAGAAGCAAATTTATTAGGAAGATAAAGAGGGGCCATGAAAGATTAAATGTTGCTGAGAGATTAAGTAGATATCCTTAAGGGTCTGAGCGATTTCTTCATCCCAGGAAATGGAAGACCTGTAATACCCCAGAGTCCATGTTTTCCTTGAGGGGAATAGAAATGTTAAAGGAAAAAAACTCATTGCAGTAGAGAAGATAATAAGGCAATTAAAGCTCTCAGTACTATTAAAAAGTTGACAAAGCACCAGGATTAGATGAAATACATCACGGAAGTCAGTGCAGAAAGAGCAAATAAAATCGAAAAGCCTTTGGAGAAGAATTTTGATTGCTTACTAATGGCAATGTTAGTACCAGAGGATAAGGTAATTTCAGTATGTAAGGAAGGACCGAGGTTAAAAATGGGCACATTTCACCTGAATTTCAGGAAATTAGTCAATAATGTATCTCAAGATGAATTGATTTGAAAGGTCAGGCAGGATGGTGACAATGCTATGAGTGGGAAAATGTGTGAAACTGGTCAAAAATTGCCCTTTGGCTGGTAGCCAAAGGTTCTAATAAGGTGGTGTGAAGCCTTAAGAAAAAGTCATCCATACTATCAAAATTCATAAATAGGCCATCTTCTCTAGCCACATTCATTATAGTCCAAGTGCTCTTGGAATATGAAGGTTATCTGCATTCACCAGCACACCCTCACCAAGTCTGCAAATGACACAAAACTGGGAGGAGTGGCTGATCTGCCAGAGGGTCATACTGCCATCCAGGGAGACCTCAGTAGGCTGGAAAAATGGACTGACAGGAACCTCTTGAAGTTCAACAAGGAGAAATGCAAAGTCCCATTTCTGGAGAGGAGCAGCTCCATGTACCAATATATGCTGGGACAATCCAGCTGGAAAACAGCTTGGCAGAAAGGATCCTGGGGGTCCTGCTGGACAGCAAGTTAACGTGGACCAGTAGTGTGCTTTTGCCACAAAGAAGGATAATGGTATGCTAGGATGATTTAGGCAAAATATTGTCAGAAGGTCAAGGGATGTGGTCCTTCAATATTATTCAGCAGTATTTTGGCTGCACCAGAAGTCCTGTGCCCAGTTCTGGGCTCCTCAGTACAAGAGAGATATGGACATACTAGAGAGAGTCCTAAGAATGGCTCAAAAAATGGTTAAGGGCCATAGTATCTCCTATGTGGAAAAGATGACAGAGACTTCACCCCGAAGAAGAGATGGTTCAGGGGGTCTTATTTATGTATCTAAGTATTTATGAACAGAGAGTGCAAGGAGGATGGAGCCAGGCTCTATACAGTGGCACCCAGTGACAGGAGTAGAGGCAAAGGGAACAAGGCAAAACAAAGGACATGCCATATAAACATCATGAACTGCTGTGATACTGAGTAGTGCAACAGGTTACCCAGGGAGGTTTGGAGTTTCCCACCTTAGAGTTATTTGAAAACCATCTGAAGTTGGCCCTGGCCAGCTTGCTCTAGGTGACCCTATGTGAGCAGGATTCTAGGATAAGATGATCTCCAGAGGTGCCTTTCAACTGTAACCTGTCTGGGATCCTGGGATTCTGGTATTTTTGTTGCTGTCCTGCTGGCTGTTGTCCCACTGGTTGTTTTACCTTATGTGATACCAGAAAATCCAGTGATACCAGAAAATATTTTCTCTGAGAGTAGACAGAAGGATTTCAGATTTTTCAGATGTGCCTCTGCATCCTGTCTCTGTTCCCAAGTCCTCCTCTGTGACAGAAAAACTACAAGATACTCAGTACCCCCCAGTGGTTCAGCGTTGTTCTATTTTTGTATTGTATAATTAAAATGTAAATAAATCCTAGAATGTCACCCACCACAATAGATTCTGTCAGTAAGTTTATTTTTGGACTTGTACTCACTAGGAGAAGCAAAACCACAAAGGATCTCCCAGATAGACATCGGTCTCTTTGTCACCCAAAAGTAGGAATGGCTGTTGCCTGCTGTTGAGATTATTTTCTGATCTGATACAAAACCATTAACTGGGCTGCAAGATAGCTAAAAACATTGATTTATAATGTTTGAAAGTGTCTAAAACATATATTTAGTTCAATAGGTGAAAACTGCGGTTGTTCCAAATCCTATCCAAAAAAATAATTCAAAAAAATTTATAAAGGCTGCCAACAGCATTATAATAAGTACTGAAAATCAGTTAAAAAATTCCATTAAACAAAAGTTGGTTTCAGAATTAAAAATGATTGTTTCAGTTTCTGAAATTCTAAAGAAAAAATTCACTACCTGAAAACAAAAGGGAGGGTACATGAAGATCTTGGCAAAAGGATATTTCAGGATTCTTCCCATATTTATCCCTATCTTTACATATTTTGAACACTACTAGAAAGAAAGTGTATGATTATTACCTGAAAATACTTGTTTTTCTAAAGATAGGAAGAGCAATGTGGATATATAATAAAATGTTATGGAACAAAATATAAAAAAAGGAAATTCAGATTATGGTAAAAATCACTGATAGCAAGGACTAAATGGTTTATGTGGAATACCCACTAAAAAGAAATATTTGAAGGCTGAACATACATTATGTTAAAAATTAAATTCTATTCTGCATGGGAATTTTTTTTCCCTGATAAAAGGAATGAATTTTATGACTTAATGAGATTTTCTATCTCTGATGTTTATGATTCAGTATATAACATATGACCTAATTTCTATGATATATGACGCATACAGGAGACATATGAGATCCTGGAAGGAAAAAAAAATCAATTGATTGGTGGCAATATACTACTTAAGGGACAGTGAAATTTAATCACAGGATCATCAAGGTGTCATAGAAAGAAATGTAGCTTCCTGAATTTTGATAGCCAGCTTTGCCATGTTACAACACACGGCGTTTTCCTCTTCATCAGTGCCATGAGAAATAAGTTCTACAGAAGCATTATCAAAGTGAAGCCTTCCACTTTCAGAAAGTCTTGCTAAATGTGTGTGACTGTGTAGATACAGACGAGTCCATAGTCCAAAAACTAGAACCCCCACTGCACTCCTTTTCTCATTTATTCCTCTGGTCAGACAGCAGTTCTGAGATTTTTCTGAAAAGCACTGGAGACAGCAGCAAGACACCTGAAGAAGATGCTCATTCCAAAATGGTCCATCACAGGAACTATAATATAAATGCCTCCATGAAAAGAGGGAGTACAGAAGCAAGAAGAAATCTGGGCTGAAGAGGTGCCCTCTGCCCTCACTTTCCCAAATTATGTAGCTTTATTGTTCGTGTCTGGAGCATGGAGAGGTCTGAGGGGATGTCTGATACTGAACACCTTGTAAGATAGTAACTTTTCACCCCTAGCCTTCTCTGTCCTGTTAAAACTTCTGTGGAGCTCACAGGAATAGATGGGAGGAGATGCTGTCCCATTGCTATCGGCTACTTAAGATAATTGCACTCTCACTGTCTGGCCAATGATGCTTGCACAGGATGGTGAGAGAACAGTGAACTGGTCCCCTTGCTCTAGGACACAATCAATATTAAATTAGACTTTAATTACAAGTCTTTTAATTATTCAGTGTTGACTTACGGTATGAAGCAGCAGCTGTAAATTTTTCTAAAGCAAAAGCTTTGATTCAAAGTATTCTCTCATTATCTCCTATAGTATTCTTGTGCAGGAAAATATTAGACCTCTCTTGACATTATTTCATAATTTTTACAAGACTAGTCTAGATGCCATGCTACTGCTCAGCAAAGGTAATAATAAATTTAAAAGTCTTTGGCTGTTCTCAGGTGGCATCACCAAGCAGAAAGTGATTTGCCTGAAGTTTAATAGATCTTAATCGATTTCACTGTAACAGGAAATATTTTTTATCTCCAGTTCACGGAAAATTCTGCACCAAATTGCTCTGAAAGTGGGTATTGAGAGTTAGAGCATCAGTTCCAACATAGTTCAATTCCAAGCCTAGATCTATCTCTATCTAGACTAGATCTGAAAATCTTTGCTTTCTGAAAAAAAACTATAGTCTGATTTTCATTGATAATGTACTCAGAGAGATATGTTTCCCTGACAGAATATCTATAGTATATCTAATATTAATATCTACTTATTTATATCTATAGAGAGAGATGTCTGTTCTACCCTGGCTTCTTACTTTTCATTAAAGCAGTAGAGACTTTTCCCCTTATTTCATGCATTGCAATAAAGGTAAAACAATTGAAAAATGGAACCTTGTGGCATTTGTGACAAAATTTGACAATAATTTTTTCAGAGTTTTCTTCAAGTATGAAATGGTATGAAATTGGTATGAAATTCAAATGGTGTGAAATTCAAAGTGCAATGGCCTCCTTTGTGCAAATAATTTCTTGTAGCTATATTTCTGCATTAAAGTCACTACAGCTGATTTAGGGTGCTGGCTTTCATCCCACAGATAGAGAAAGGAATAGATCCTCTTCTCCTTGCTTACTCATAACATCAGTTGGTATGCACATCCCTCAAAAAAGTGCAAAATATTGAACAGCTTTAGAGACCTGGCTGGAATCAGACACTAGTTGCAATATTAAATATCATCTGAAGTGCTCTGTCATGCTTGAGGTGTTGAGATACCAGCCTCTACCTTTCTGTGACATAGGATGAAAAGATATCTTGTGCTTACTGTTTCATTTTATATATGATGTTCTATCCCACCCTCTGCTGGTGCTTCTGAATTTGCCTCAAACTAGAAAGTGGATATACCAACCAAAACAACTGAAAAAAAAAAGTCAATTTTCTTCGATTGAAGATGAACTTGAACATTTTCCTTGGTTATAGAGGGTTGTGACTTCTCCAAAGCTTCCCTAGATGCCTGCCAAACCTAACCATTCACCCTTGGGATAATGAACTTGGCAAAAGTTGAAGTAGATGAGCTGTAAGGTTCATCAGTTGTGTCCTCTATGTAATGGGTCCAGTTTTATAACTCCAGTGGAATTTATCACAATGATTGCTCTTATTATATTGATACATTATTTCTCACATTTTATAAATATCATAAAGAAAAAAAGTTTCTTGAAAAAGAACTGGTAAATAAATTCCTCATTCTGTAAATTGTGTTGCTGTGCATGCCATACCACCAGCAGTTCAAGCACTAATGACTTATCCTTTCTTTATCACTTCTTTAATTACAAAAAACAGACAGAGCTTATCATCAGCAAATAACTTGCTGTAATTTCTTTGTTCCTCCTCAAATCAAGATCATGTTGAATGTGTTGAAATGCATAAATCAAGCCAATGCCAAACATTTTCATAAGTTTATTAAACATTTGGCTTTTACAGATATCTTCAAAGCTGTCATTTTTACGTTTTTGCATTTTGCCCTGCATTATATTTTGTGCTCTAACATTGAATTTCATTCCAGTGAAGGCAGGGGTGTAATGTGGTAATACATTGGCACATTCTTTTCTCCCTCCCATTAAGACTGACAAGAAATAATTACTTCATACTTGTTCTCATTAATAGCTAAAATTGTCTTCCACTTTCTTATACTAGCAATAATTTACATTTAGTGCTAAATCCATTAACTGGAGTCAAGTCCTCAGGTCAGAACTCATTTTCCAACTTCTTGAGTCTTTTCTCCCATCTCATGAGGGCAGCTTCTAACCCATGCAGCAAAGGGGGCCCTGCAGCCACATCACTCCACTGGGTGATCCAGGCAAATGAGCTACATGGTGTCAGCAATAAAGGGAAAGCTCATAATCACTGCCTCCCAAAGTAATATATATATGTTGTCAGAGTTTCTGGACTTAAGCTATGCTTTGTTGCTGCCATAAGGGTAGCAGTCATGGGATCAGTAATTAGGAGTAAATAAGACAAACTTTTTGCCTTGGTGCCAGCACTAAGGAAACACTAAGCTTAACCCACACCCTAAAAAATTCAGTTACAGAGAAAGGGATAGGAAAAGTTATATTGTTGCTATTATATG
The DNA here is from genome assembly GCF_003957555.1 of Calypte anna. Classification (NCBI taxonomy): domain Eukaryota; kingdom Metazoa; phylum Chordata; class Aves; order Apodiformes; family Trochilidae; genus Calypte; species Calypte anna. The sequence goes on from NC_044251.1 coordinate 34,378,809, forward strand.
GCCAGCAACGAAGTCCAGAAGGAATGGGATACTTGCCTATACAGTTGCATGACATGGGAAAACTAAAAATTTAACCTAGACCATGCTCAGGGCAGAGGGTTTGGAAGTTTAAGGTCCCTTCCAACCCAAACCATACTGTGATTCTCACATTTGGTGCTTCTCCCACAGATCTTGGTGATTTGCAGCAGAACTATCAAAGTTAAAATAGACCTAAGACTCTGTAGGTAAAGGAAGGACACAGAGCAATGGATCTCTGTAAAACTCTGGACTGGCTGAACTAATAGCATGGACTTTAAACACTAACAATTTCTGAAATGCCAAGGACGATGCTGAAATTTATATGAAACTATAAGAAATCTCTTTGAAGAAGAAAATACAGTAATAATCTTGTTCTTAAGGTCTCAACAAGGAATTCCTGGCAAATTTGTTGCTATTTTTCTAGTTGTACTTGGCTTAGTTCCAGCCATGATCATAAATCTTTGAGGTATTGTAAGTACAAGTTTAACAGATATCCAGGCTCACTGGAGCTGTCAGCACTCACATCTATTTATCTGGATTGAGAAAGGAAGAACATTTTTTTTTTCTTTTTTTTTTTCTTTTTTTTTCTGACAGCTTAAAATTATTCAGAAAGCCACCATTTGAGGAAAGAATGTGAGTTGGACTAGATGACCTTTAAATATCCCTTCCAACCCAATGAAGAAGACTGAAAAAGGAATGATTCAGACATTATCCTGATTTCAGCTGGAGCAAGTTGGCTTCAGCTTTAAGTGCTCATGAAGAACTATAGAGTTCATTTTCCTTTTTCCTTTGCCCTGACTAAATAGAGGAACTGAGAGATGCACAATAGCAATACTTAAGAGTTCTTATCACTTCTGCATCTCTGCTTGGGTGTGAAGACTTAAAGCACTACACCTCTTTGTGCATCCATCAAAGAGTGCAAAATGCTTTCCCTCTCTTCCTGTCCCCCCTATTCTCCTCTCAAAGAAGAAGGGATTTCTATGTGCTGCTTTACATAGGCCCTTGTCCTCACCTGTTTTTGTTTTTTTCTGGGACAAGGGAACCTGGTGGCAGCCTGGCCCAGCAGCACCCAGTAGGTCCTGGAGGCTTGAAGTGGGGCTAATAAATTTCTACACCTCCTTCTTCTGCAAGAAGGGGGATTTAGGTTGATTTCAGTGAGCTGCTCAACTCTGGTGTTAGTGGTGCTGATGGACTCCTTTCTGTAGCTCAGCTCCTTCCCAGGCAAGCTGGAAGGAAGACACTTGCTTGCCAGCCTGCAGTCCAGTGAGCCAGCAGAAGTGGCCAGTGGCTTTCCTGCTTGTCAGATGTGGGTGCCTGGGAGATGAACTGCAGGTTTCTCTTGCTGTCTTTTCCTCATACACCCAGGTCCCTGGGAAGGACTCTGAGGGGACAGGAAATCTATTTTAAATGTCTCATTGGGGCTAGTGGGTGAATTTACAAAAACATATTGTAAGCAGAGAACCTGTTTCAAGGGGCTGTTTACTGAGCCCATGTTGCAACCTGGCCTTGAGCACTTCCAGGGATGGAGCATCCACGGCTTTTCTGGTCAACCTGTGCCAGTATTTCACCATCCTCACAAGAAAGAGTTCCTTCTTAGTGTCTAACCTAAATCTACTGTCTTCCACCTTAAAAAAAATTACTCCTCATCCTATCACTAATTGTCCTTATTAAAAAATCCCTCCCCAGCTTTTCTGTATCCCCTTCAGGTACTGGAAGGCCATTACAAGGTCTCCCTGGAGCCTTCTCTTCTCCAAGCTGAACAAGTCCAGCTTGCTCAGACTGTCTTCATAGGAGAAGTGCTCCAACTTTCTGGTGCTCCAGCCCCCATGACAGAACCTCTTTGCCAATGGCTGAAATGGGCAATGGGGGCTGTGTGCAGCCACTTATCATGAGACCCAGACAGGCAAAATTCCCCCAAACACTCCATGACATATACAAATGAAAGAAAATAAAAGAGAATTAAGTCTTTTTTATCTTAAAGATATTTTTATACCTGCACAGTGTATTTATTATCTCATTTTTAAATTTTTAAATGCAGTCTTTGTTAATTTGAAGATAAGGTTCAATTTTAAAGTTTGAATGTTTCGATGCAAAGTGTGAAAAAAGAATAAAAGAAAGCTCGTATTATAATCTCGAGGGTCAAAAAGAAAAAAAAAAAAGACAAAATTATCAAAATGCTGCCATTGTTATAAGTTGTCAGAGATTTAACTGTGATATTCAGGCACATCATTAAAATTTGCTCAACAACTGTTGCTGGTTTACTTCCATGCAGTAAATCGAAGGAAGATGAAAGAATCATCTGTTTTTTTCCTGAGAAAATTAGCTCCCATTCCCTCCCCTCCCTCCCCCCCAGTATAAACACACTTTGTATTTTATTTTTCTCTTCATTATGTGTGATGGTTTGTCAGACAGTTGATGCAAACATCCTTAAGCCTCAGGGGCTGCCCCCAAGTTAATTGGAGCAATAGAGGCCAGATTAGGAGGGCTCCCATGCAAGCATGACACGGGCTGTGGCAAAGCCGATTTGAGATGCCTTATTCAAGACACAGGACGGGTCATTTTGGTCCCATGGCAGCGCTGCTAATCTCAGGCCTTGCAGACAAAAAAATTTGCATGTGAAAGCAGCTGGCCGCATCGAAAGCTTAATTCCCCTTCAGGCTTTCCTCCCAGCAATTCTGGGAGAGGGTGAAGCAGCAGGAGTCAACCGCAGCCTTTGTATCAGTGGGTGCTCCTGCTGGGTTTTTGGGTTGTGCTCATGGGGTGCACTTGGACTTTCTTTTGTCATGGGAGGTCTGCTGGGCTGGGAACTGGCTCTCCAAGAGGCTCCTCTGGAACTCTCCTGGAGATGCAAGAAGTTTCCCTGTGTCTGGATGGATGGGACACCTTGTAACCTGGAGCAGTATGGAGACATCTCTAAATGGTCCTCATGAGATGCCAGCAAAGCCCCCAGCACCTGCCTGGCACCACTGCCCACTTGGGGCAACAGCTCTGCATCTCTGCCTGTGCTTGTTTTGTGTCAGCTTCCTCCTTCTGAGATTTATGTATTCATTTTTTACCCCCAGTTTTCCCTTCTCCATCTCAAATTTTGGTGGAAAAGTGGTGAAGGAAGGAAGACATGAACAAATATGAGAGGTAAAAATATATTGCTCTTTTAAGATGGCACAAAATTATTTCAAACAAACAGGAATTAATTTTGAAGTTCAAAGAACAAATGTGATTTTTAATTCTTGGGCTTTGTGCTGCAGAAGCCCTTTCTTTTGCTTTTCAATCACAGAATGCTGATAACAACAAAATATTCCATGACGTTTCTGAAGTAAATCTTGCACAGATTTGTTCTTCAGTCTATCCATTAAGGATAGAATCAGTTTCTGTTTATTGCACTATGACTGGTGCTACAGCATAAATAAATAAAGTAAGACAGAACAGTCAAATCTGCTGGCCCAGCATCATGTATCAATTTGCACTAATAAGTTAATTTCCATAATTGTTATTCAGGACTAATACAATTTGAGAGAAAAAAGGTCGTAATGGTCATGATGCCCTGAGAGGATTTTGCCTTGCTGAAGTCAACACACTGAAACCTCTGAAGGATTCTGGAGAGAATAATGCCCATAACCCAATCATTCAGCTAATGTTATTACTTATTTATTTGTTTTCCATCAGTGACATACCCGGTGAGCTTCAAAACAAGACTGCACCTTTGACATGCAGCTGTGTCACCTGCGTCCTCCCACTGCTCATCCTGAGTCTTTAAATGTCAAAGGCAAGTCTTCCAAGTGGACCTTCAAAAGCACTGCATCCATTTTTCTTCTGTGCCTATTTAAATACATTGGAGCACTGCAAGACTGTGCCTTGTAAAACAAATGAACCTCTTTTGACTCACTTTTGCCCCTCTTGCTGAGGTCCCTTCAGTTTACAGAATGTTTGGTTAAGTCACAGGGCTGAGGTCCACTGCTGCTTGGATAGCTGAGCTAACTCAGGCAACATGGATATTTTTACCAAAAAAAAAAAGATAAATCTCACAGGAAATTGCTGGTGAAACTGCTGTACATCAGATTAGAATATCATCTGCTAAATTTTATTTTAGCACTTAAAATTAAATGCATTTGTAATAGGAATAGTAGTAAAATCAAATCAGAGATTAACCCATTGTAGAAATATGTTCTGCTACAGGAAGAAATGTACATGCCAAACTCAGAACCTTATAGTGCATTTGCAGTAAATATTAAGGACATTTAGTGGTTTATTTTTTGCCTGTATGCTCTAGGAGACTCTGACCTTTCTAAAAATCCCATGCAGATAATATGATCCTTAGTACAACAGTAAAATAATATTGTAATTACTATTTGTACAGATATGGTAGATATTGCAGAAGATGTTTTACCTAAAAAGAAATAGGTAGATTTGTAGATTGGACTACACTGTTAAAGCCTACAGGGGAGTTTTCCTTGATGGCAGGAAAAAAAAGAATTATTTTACTTGGTGATAAAAGCAAAAAAACAAAGAAACAAACAACAAAACAAAGCAAAGTAAAAAAGAAGTGAGCAGAAATGTAGATTTTAAAAAAATAATTGCATTTAAAAGTCATTTTAAGTGGAAAGAAAGCTTAGAAGATTGTGAAATATGTATTTTTCAGAGAGTTTTCTAGAAACCTTCTCCTCAGTAGAAAATTTTACTTTAGGCAGAAAGTCACAGAATTATTCTATAGAACCAAATTTTCGATTTCAGTGTGAGCTAAAACTTCATTCTATATGTTCCTTTGACTTTCTTTTAATGACAGATATGATTATAATGAATACAAATTTACTATAAGAGGAAGAATGAGAGTAAAATTTTGGAGATGCTAACAGAAAACACTGATCCTTGGAGTTAACAGCATGTGGAGATCCTTGAAGTTAATAGCATGTGGAGAAGCAAAGTAATCATCTCTTTGGACTAAAGAAAAACCTTAGAGCTGTCGTTCAACAGGAGACAACCCTCTTCCTCTCACTGCATCTGTCTCACCAGGCAAGAGATGTCTGTGCCCTCACCTAGGTGAGTATTTGTGGCAAGGACATTTCCTGGAGCACCTTCCTCCATGACATGGCAGGTTCACTGATAAATGAAGTTTAAGTCTTCATCCATTCTCAAGAGTTTTGCTTTGAAGTTGTCTCTGGCTACAAAGAGAGCATTGCTAAAGTGAAGGAGAAAATTATGTGAGGAGAGCTGTGTCTCCACCTGGCTAGGCACTTTGAGCTGATTGTTTTCTCCACTTTCCATGGCCACTTGGTGGTGGAACTACTCTGATTATAACCAGTCATTAAATATATCACACTTGGCAAAACTTACTACTGTTATACGTGTAGATCTTGGAGGATCCAGAGGAGCCCCAGCACCAGTGCAAAAGGAATTTCTCAGGAAAAATACATATACTGCCAAATATGAAACAAAGCCAGAGAAATTTGTGGAATCTTACAGAAAGACACTGGCACATGAAATCTCATTTTTTCTTGTTCATATTCACTTATTTTTTTCTTTCTGCCTAATTTTACTGCTGTGTTGCTTTCCATTTTGCTGCTGCTGTGGCAACTCTTTGGATGTTACAAACTCACACAAACTAAGAGCCACAGAACATTTTGATTTTCTGAGAGATGTCCAGATGCACAGTAGACAGTGAAGCATCTTTTTCACTGAAGACAGACTCCATTTCATATCCTCCAAGACTTACCCAAAGCAGCTTGGTTCAGACAGCACTAGTCCTGAAGAACACCTTCATGTTTATCAAGGTTCATTAAAAAAATTCCCATCTTGTTTTTAGATCCATTAATCCACTCTTACCCATGATCTCACTTGACATCAATAGGGGAACTGAAAGAAAATCTGGCATGGAAATTTGATTTCTCAGCAATTAACACCTCTGATTTTTCCAGTCAGCAAGTATATTTCATATAAAATGCAGGAAAAAAGACAAGTCACCTTGTGACTGCTCCATTTTTGTAGATATGATTTATAGCTTTCTAACCACAGCTTAATTTTCTAAAAGCAGAGGGATATTGGGCTCAAGGACAGGGCTGTTAGTGGCTCTTGCTCCTTGAGGCAGTGCTCTTTCTTACTCTCAACTTTTCTCAGCCTGGGTTTGGAAAGGTAGACCATAGGAAAAAGGTTACTACTGGTGTTAAAAGCATTCCAATTGTCATTCAGAGCCTACCTGTTTTTCATATACAATTTCAGTTCCTGATAGTGTTTCAGGGAATTTTGCCTGATGACAAAATGGACTAATCTGGAAAAAAAAAAAAAAAGTAAATATGGATTTTTTTTCTCTTAGCAGTGTCTTGTCATTAAATATTTCTTTGCTTTCATCTACAACAAGTATAACGAGATAATTCTATTTACCATTCCTCACCAAGAAAAGTAATTAGAATGCAAGGTAATTTCCATAAAATGCATTATGACTTTAATATCAGTAAAAACCACTTAAATATTAAATGCACAGAAAAAATATTAGCTAAATTATCATAGAATAATACGATCAAGTTACTTTAGGAGAAAAAAAGTGATAGATGTGTTTTAATAAACCGTGCAAAATTATATGTATCATATTCTTGCTTCCTGTCAATTTTATTTAAATGCCATTTTGATAATTAGTTGGGTTTTACTGTGTTCATTAAAAGCTTTTCTAATGATCACATAGAAGAATAAGTAAAATTAATTTCTTTCTTTAAACACAAAGAAATTCATCAAGTGGATAAACAAAAAGCTTATTCTGAGACACAGACAGAATAACACGTGGCTTCTTCCAAGAAAATAAACATGAGCATAACACCCAGTCTGTGAGGGTTTGCTTTTTGTATCAGTGCTGTTCTTGGTTTACAACCTGGAGCTCTGTGCATGAGGGAGATAATGTGTGAGATACAGTGGTCCTCATCCAAGCAAAAGTTCAAAGTCTTTTTTAGGAACCCAGGGAAGGTTCCCCAGTGAAAATGACATCTGACAAACAATTCTAACTTCTGTATTTGTTTCTCTGGATGTGCAGACCATAACTTTCAAAAACTTTCTAAGCCTGGTTATCATTTATAGCAAAAAACCTTGAGATGCAAGGTTTACTTTCATGACTCTCTAGGACTAGAAAGATGTTCCCAAGGAACTTTCACATCTTACTAGCATTAGAAAATATATTTATAAATGCTAAAGGCATAACCTCTGGCTATGGGAAGTTACATTAAAGGAAGGAATATGTGAAGAATGATGAACACAGCAAGATGAAAAGCACACACAAATAAATTGTTCCAAAATTAGAGCAATTAATATTGATTTCTATACACAGAAATTTGGTGTTATAAGAAAATAATATCTTTTAAATTAATTATTGCAGTAACTCAGTGAATTAGTCTAATGACTGGAGATGCAGATGATCAGAGGGCTGGAGCACCTCCCCTATGAAGACAGGCTGAGTAAGTTGTGGTTGTTCAGCATAGAGAAGAGGAGGCTCCAAGGTGAGCTTCTAGTGGCCTTCCAGTATCTGCAGGGGGCCTGTAAGAAAGCTGGGGTAGGGCTTTTTACACAGGTGTGTAGTGAGAGGATAAGGGGCAATGGTTCCAAACTGAAGAAGGAAGATAAAAGTTAGAGATTAGAAAAAAATTCTTTCCTTTGAGGGTAGTGAGATGCTGGAAAAGGTTGCCCAAGGAAGTTGTGCCCTCCCTGGAAGTGTTCAAGGCCAGGTTGGATGGGGCCTTGAGCAACCTGGTCTAGTGGGAGGTGTCCCTCCCCATGCAGGGGGGTTGGTACTGGATGATCTTTGAGGTCACTTCCAACCCATTCTATGATTCTGTGCTAATGTCAATAAGATCTCTACCATGGCAAGTGAGCCTGATGTGAGTCCAGCTTCTGCATTTCATACTGTCAGGTTTTTGGTGAACATTAAGGAAGACAAGGTATAAAAAGCAAAGTGGCAATTTAAAAGATATAGCCATAGGATTAACCTCAATAAGAACCCAACAACTGAGTTCTTGAACCTTAATACTCAGACTCTTTCATTCAAAATACTGCCAAAGCTGAAGAAAAGCACCACTCTTCTGATGTGCCTGTAAATGACAGTGCTGTTTTGTTCTTCAAACCAAACCTTTGTGCTCTCCCTCATTAGAACTCCAGAGGATAGATTTGATTACAACAGCTCTGTGAACAATTTCTCACCCAGATGATACCAAAGTTGAGGTGCAGGCAAGAACAGAACTGAGACTCTAATAAGAATGGAGTTAATCTTGTCACCTTAACTGAAAAGCAGTAATAAAAATAATTGCATTTAATACATTATTTAGATCAATTTGTATTAAGTTAATGCATTCTGCTTAGTCTTTGAAAAAATTATTTATTTCATGTAGAGTTAAGATTTTGTTTGGTTTTCTAATGGAATGCTCCCCAATTGATTTTAATAACAGCAGTTTGTTAAATCAGATTTTGAATTGGTACACATATTTCAAGCTCATATGTGACATGACATGATATACTTAGTACTTATAGGCAGCTCATAAGGTGGTTGAAATTATATTAATGAGATTTAATAATCATTGTTGTCTTATATTACAGAAATAAAATTAGTTTTCTCTACTGTCCTGATGAGAGGCAATTTTCTTATGCCAAGTTTGGTTTAGTTTAGTTTAGCTTCAAAATGATGTATGAGTTCTTGTTCTTAAGAGTGGGGTTATTCTTCAGCTATTGGTCACACTTTTATGACAAAATTTATGTTTATATTTAAGGTTCTTACCAGAAAAGCAGAGAAGCCCTCATTAGTTGCTATTTCTCATAGTGTCTTTTCTGACCCCTGTTCTTGCAGTCTTTCTGTGCAGCTACAAAGGGTTCAGCTGAATTTCAAGCAATACCAAACAGATTCCTATCAGTGCTACCTTGCAAAACCCAACCACCTCCCAGCTCTTTCTAATTTTATAGTGGGGGACTCCATTTCAAAATGATATTATTTTTCCTTTAAAATAATCATTGAGCTCACTTGGAATATCTTATCCAACTTAGTAGTTAGATACTCCATTCTAGAAACCCTTCAGAGGCGATGCTTAACTTTAAGCAGGTGGCTTCATCCACCTGGCTAAGAAGTTAAAGTGGTGCATAATCACAGAGCTTGTTTGTGAAGGAGGATGGAAGAGCAGGTGTGGGCTTTGAGCTACAGCTGGGAGCTCAGGAGCTGCATTTGGGATTCCAGATCTGACACTGGTTGTCTGCATGGCCTCACTTGAGTGATACAACCCCCTTACAGACCCCTTTGTCTTTAGTATTCCCAGAACCTGGAAAAGCTAAGACTTTACTGCACCAGGATGCTGCATGCTTCAAAACATGTTTGGGACCCTTAATGGGTAATTATGATATAGATGCAAAATAGGTATTATCAGTATTACTAAGCACATGTGCACATTCCTGCAGTGTTTGAAAGGAAGCTGTTATAAATTCTTACTCTTACCCCACTGGCACTCCATCCTTTCACTTCCAGAACACAGTTCCATGCTGATCCAGTTTTCCAGATCCCTTTTTTCCCTCCTTTTTTCTAGTTCTTTTTTCCAAGCACCTGGATTCTCCAGCAGCACCAGTTACACAGGAGATGATTTAGAAAGGTGAGAGCAACATGTCCTGCCCTACCTGATGCAGGACTGAAAATGGAGAATTCATATTCCCCTCCTGTTGAAGGGAATGAGAGACCCCAAAGCAAACAAACTAATCTCAGGGAGAACTCCGAGCACATTCTGCAAGAACCATTTGCTTTTTTACTAGGACTGCATTTCCTCATGACAGAAATATAGAGTGACTGAAAGCAGTTCCCTGCAAAAGCAAAGGCATGAATGCCTTGATACAGCTCTGGTAGTGCCTGTTTGGGGGCTGTAGTTGCCTCTGGCAAGGCCATTCACCCTTTCCGTTCTTACTCCTCATGCAATGGAGTTATTCTGTGCATTCCCCTTCCCCGTGGGCTTGCAGATATCATCAGACCTTTTGATCTGTTTTGATTTGCCTTTGTGCTCCTTTCTGCTGCTGTAGCACTGCCACTCAAGCATAAACAGGAGCTGTCCTCCACCCTGGTTTTCTTTTGTTTTATTTTCATCAATACCATAGATTCCCAGAGATGGGGGGAGAGAAACAAGCTGCTAGGTCAGTAATTCCATCCCTGAACATCACAGTAATGTGCCTTAAACCACAATTTCTTGTGGTTTTGCCCAAGTCATTTGCCACTATTCAAATTATTTATCTCCTGCAACTTCCCTTGGGAGATGATGCCAGAGGAAAACAGAAAGGATTTTATTGATACTCAACAGACCTTTTTCTTTTGTTAATTTAATACCATTACTACATGTTTCACCATAATAATTTTCTCCCCCTTCATGGCACTTCCTTCTTCAATCCAGTTCCAGACATATTTGTTCCCCTTTAATCATCTCTTAGTGAAGATTTTGCTTGTTTTTAGGGCTCTTCCCCCCTTGTATTCTGTCTGAATCCAGCCCCTCAGGGTCATATTCATCTTTTCATCCATAATTGAAAAGACAACCACTCTATACAGTAATGGGAGATTTTTTTTTTCCTTTTACTCCTCAGCTCACGCAAGCTATACAGACCCTCACTCATCTCTCCAGGCTCTAAGACATATTGTACCACTGATTTTTAAGCAAAACTACCAGGCAAGATCAATGAACTATTCTGCTTTAAAATCTAGGGCTTAAATTGGCCATCCTTTTGTACATATTTTTGCCATTCCAGCTCCTCAGCAATATATAGACCTGTCCAACATCAAAAAGTAAAACTGAACAGCTAGATTCATCTTTTATTTATAGCAGGGCTTTCCCACTAAAACAAAGGATGTAATTTGCTCATTATGGCCATTTTTGTGGACACACAAGCAAACATGGAAAGAATTACAGTAATGTGGTCATTGGTCAGTTGTTAATATCCACACAAAAAAATCTAGCTCAGTGACAGGAAAACTCGATAGGGCAAAGGTATCATAATACCAGTATTAAACAAAAGTGAGGAAAAAAAAAGTTTAGCCTATTGTTCTTTTTATACTCCATAAACATCACTCATTTTTCAGAGAAATACTCTGCTTTAAGAGAAGGAAGGAAGGGAAGGAAGGGAAGGGAAGAAAGGGAAGGAAGGGAAGAAAGGGAAGGAAGGGAAGGAAGAGAAAGAAGGAATTTCTGAGCAACACAAAGCTGCAGTGGGAGCCACATCCTGCACTATTCTGTCTTCCATATGATGCAAAGTGACAGACAGAACTAGCAATGAATTATCAGATGTATGTTAGCTGGGTGCTGCAAGTGGATACCAGCATTTTCAGAATCAGTCTTCTGGCTGTTAGCTACCTCTTATGTAGGAAAAGAAAAAGCAGGTATTTCATTTGTGTCTGTGGGAAGAGAGAAAGAACTCATTAGAATGTGACATGTTTCTGGGCTGAATGATACGGCACATGTAATCTCATTATCTCTGCTGGGGAATGGCAGGAGTGTGCATGTAAAACAAGATTTTATGTGTATAGTTCAGTCAGTGAGGACTAATGGATTGATAATGGGCTGCTTGTTGCTGTTCAGATTTTGGCTTGCATCCACAGTGGGGGTTTGTTGGAGCAGGTCCACTGAAGCACACTGATACTTATGTTAGATGTAAGCTGGAGAGTGTTTAGACTTATTTTCCATTCAGGGTGTAACTTATTGCACGATTATCTCTAAATTTATCCATGCACATATTACCAGCATAGCCAGACATCCTCTTGATTGTTTACATTTCTCTGAAAAATGGATGGAATGATTCACAGGTTCAGGGGGGGAAAAATTGATTTGGAGGGGTAACTGTGTGACAGCTAAGGAAAAAGGAAGCTGATTTTATGTGAGAGAGAAGGAAAGGTTCCATGTTTCACAGGAGAAGCCAACTATTCCTATGGGGCATACCAAACTCAGGAGGCCCTGCTTCAAGGAGAAGGAAGATTTATGAGCACCACAAGGAAAAGAAAGCAAGAATATGAGCTATATTGTCTTTTACCAACATCACTGTGTTTCTTGAAATGTCAGATGAGTGATTTGCTCCTGTAATTGTATGTCCCTGCAAGGACTCCATAAAGACAAAATATCCACCATGAGGGAAGCCTGAAGAAAAGATAGAATACATTATTGGGTCCTCCTGGGACTACTCAATCCTGAAACTGATTCGTTTTCCAGCTGGGTAGCAGACTAAGAACCCTTGCCCAGAACATATTGCTAAGTGCATAGACAGAAAGGCAGTGCTGCAGGCTGCTACTACCATGAAGATTGTGAGAGCACACAGGTCTAAAGTTAAGCTTTGCATCCTCTGCGCAAGAGTGAGCATCCAGCTGGGAAGCCTTCCCATTTGGTGACTACCACAGATACCAAGATGTGATGGGAATCACTGTTTCTCTGCTGTTTTCAAGGAAAGAGAAGCTAGATCTCTGGCACAAAGCTACAGCTTTAAGGTGGGAGCAGACATCAAAATCAGAGCTCCCAAGCACCTTAGGTGGCTCTGCTGAATTTGACATGAGCAGCCACGGTTGTGTCAGAGAAATGCAACTGAAACTGTGAGTGGTTGGCACATGACTGGCCAGGAACAGCCTTATAAGTGTGCAGAAACTTGGCTTTTCATAGCTCCACCTCACCATGAGGCACCTGTTAGTGAAAAAACACTAAAAGCAGATCAGAGTTACTGCACACCCTTGGGAAATGTGCCTGTTGGCAGAGAGAGCAGGTGCCCAGCCTCAAAAAGTCCATTCACACACACACACCTTTCACTGCTTTGTGGGTACCTCATTTTCATCACGTGTCCCAGTAGTCATGGGCCAACTGTGCATGCTCCCAGGGGAGAAGATTTCACCACAAGAGGGAGAGAAGTGACACAAGGAGAGGAAGGGAGATGCAGAGCCCACTCAGTACCTTACCTACCTGTGTGCAGCAGCTCAAGCTGGATAAGCAGTTGGGAGGACAGCAAAACCCATTCACCAGGCTCTTCCTGGAACACATCATCCATCTCCAGGTATTCTTATTTCTCAAGATGTTGCAAACAGAGGCAAGAGCCAGGCTGCCAGAGCTGTATTAGTTGTCAGAGACAATCCCATCGAGGCACAGCAGAGAGAAGATGAACCACCTCCAGACTCAAATGCCCACAGATAAGTCATGGTTTTTCTCCAGCTGCCAAAATGTGCCATTATATAGGCTGGAAAATCAGCAGCATGAATGTTGGTGTCATTTTGTTCTGCTGCTTTCCCTCCTCTACCTTTTATTTTTCTTTATAGCATTACATGACATAGAATAATGCATCTGCATTTTCACAACAACAAAATTCTTCCTTTGGATCAATAGCAAGTGTAGTATTGAGTTGAGATTCTTGGCAGCAGAGCAAACAAGCAAACGCCTGCAGTCAGAACATCTCAGGAGCCCCAGCAGCTGTGGGATTCCTCCCCTAGGTGAAAGCTCCATTACCTGCTTGTTATAAAATTTATGTGCATTAATTTCAACAAGTTTTCCCAAAAGGTTTAGGTACAGTCAAAAAATGAGGATGTACTGGGGAATGAGGAAGGTAATGGCCATGTTTGCAGAGCTTGAGAATATATTTTTTCATCCAAGAGAATTATGTCTCCCCACATTTGTGGAAGGGGAATTGCCTGCTACTCCTAGATTTAGTTTCCCTCTCTGTGCAGGGACTTCCCAATCAAGTGTCACTCCTGTGTCTGAGACTCCCACAGTGAACTGCATCTCCAGAGCCTTGTCCTGCCTCCTGTGATGTCCTCAATACACCTCACAGCTCATTGGTCCTTTGGGATTGTTCATGCTTCAAAATTCTGTCCACATTTTAGGGGAACAGAGTGCAGCTGTATTCAGATTATGGTTTTCTGTGGGATTTCTTTCAGTCTGGCTCCTCCACACACTCCTGGATATCACACCAATACACTGAAGTTTTACTTTTCTAAGTCACCTCTTTTCCCATCCAGTGCTTTACCTGGTGCTTGAAATATCCACCAACAAAACAAATTGCATCAGACTCCTGTACAAAAATAATGGGATTAATCATACATAAAAGATTTTTTTTAACAATTTTCAGAGGAAAGTAATGGATGAGCTATCTTTAAAAGAGCCCAATTCATAGCCTTATCGTTCACCATCTTTCACTCACTCTCTTCTTGCCCTCTGCTTTGATTTCTCTGACACTCTTTGTGGCTTCCACAGCTGGCTCTGGGCTGTGCTGGTGAAGGTGGGGTACCACTGACTTCTGTTGTTAACAGCTCTGTGGAATGAACCCCTGCTCTCTGCTTAACGCTGTCAGTTTTACCTTGGCATTCATGTTGTGCTACCTGACACAGCTGATTTGGTATCTCGGCTTGTCATGTGAACTCAAAGCTTATTTGTTTTGATAATTTCAGTGGTGGCTTTCACCAGAAAGCTCTTAAAAAGAAGAAAAGCCCACATATGCATTGTAGCAATCAAAAGTCACTCTGGTTTGCAAAATGAGAAAGTCGTTCAGAGATGTTTGTTTTCCCACAAATATTAAAATTATTTAAAATTATTTAAAATTATTTTTATCATGTCATTAACGTAAAAATATAATTCCTACCCACTCCATTAAAATAGATTGTACAGGTGAAAATACTTTCACTGCAGGGATATCTCCTTGGCTTCACACGGCTGTTCATTAGAAACAAAAACTATGTGGCCTAAAAGCCAAAGTGGGTACCCAGAAAAAATCTGAAACAATTTTGCTTCCTTAGCCCCTATTTGGCCTTCTTTGGCACATGTGGAACATTCCACTTGAACTGGAATTGGATTTTTTGGGGGATAAATTAGTGAGCAGAGAGGGACCTGAGGCCCAGGTTCAGTCCAACACCCTCCCTCAGATGTTCTAGAGGAGATTGGATTCTGTCCCTGCACCAAACTACATTTGTGGATGGAAATGATATCTAGCAGGTTTGGTCTTTGAACATGGGAAATGTTATGGAAGAATAAGTCTGCTGAAGTGTCAGGAACTCAAAACCAGGCATTTAGCCCTGGTGCTTCCCTCTCTGAATTCCACACCTGTGAAATAGGGTTAATACACCTTCACTACCCAAGGATGTTTTGGAAACACATTAATAACTGTGAAACAGATGCTGTGGTGTGGATGGAGCACTCCAGAAAAGCCCAGAAGGAAACTGGAATTTCTTTGGGCAGAAACAACCCAAAGAGTGGTCAGTGAGGGCAAAAACCCTGGAGAGTGATTAGGGAGAGGAAATAATAAGTTTCTTTTCTTTCTGTGACCACATGCCCTCTTGTACACTGAGTCAGGAAAAATCAGTATGAGCTCATTCAATTAAGGACACTGTCATAAGAAGAACAAATTACTATTCTGTAAGCAATGTTGCTTGAAAGCACATGAAGTCATGAAATGTGCTGATTGAGAGCTTTCAGACATCCCTCTGAGAAAGGGATGCTAAATACAGGAGATATATATCTTTTTCTGCAGGATGAAACATGCTTCTACTACCTGCTATATTTGATCTCTCAAGCAAAGATAGAGTTGAAAAATCTGTGAAGAACTTTAATATTTGGAAACCTGACAGGATCTAGGTGTGAACCATGTGTCAGACTACTCAAGATCAGGACTTTCACAGATGCTCTTAAGCCTCATCAAAATGCAAATTGCAAAAAAAAAAAAAAAAAAACAAAAAAAACCAAAAAAAAACCAACCATAGAGGCATCTAGATATTTTAATAGCTCTCTTCAAATGCAGACATAATTGTGAGAACTAGAAGGAGTTTTTTGTGATTGCTTTACCTGAGTTTCTTTAAACTCAGACTCCAAAGTAACTGCTCATGAGATGCAAACTGCCTGGCAGCACAAAATGCCTGTGTAACACCTGTGTTCTTAAGACACCAGGTTCAATGATTATGTTGAAAGCACGAATAAGACTTGGAAACTTAGGCTTTAAAATTAAGCCTTAAAAAAAGCAAAAAATAGTTTCATTAAATGTTTCATCATAGTTCTCGTATCAACTAAATTATGTCGTACTTTCCAGCCCTACCTTTTAAACTCTTTTTTGCTGCCTACAGAAGAGCTGCAAATGCAGTAAAAAGCATGCTTCAACATCTTCTTCAGAATGAACCATACTTTGGAGTTGCTTTCTGAAAATCAAAACTCCAAGGAATTAACTCATGTCTTTATAGGGCACTGGCAGAGCAATTTTTCAGGCCAACAGATGCGTAGGATAAAAGCTGGGGTGGGGGGATTGAAATCCAGCTGCTGTCTCCTAGGCTTTCTCCTGGCTTTGAGATTGTAACCATGTAGGAGGTTAAAGCCCTGGATTTGCTGCTGCAGTAGCAAAGGAGGAAGAACTGCAATGCAGGGGCTGCATCCAATGGTTCCCATTCTCAGCTGCTCCATCCTTGGCTTGGAAGAACACACCTAATGCTGCAAGGTTGGATGGGATGCTCATGCAGCAGCTGCTGATTGTAGTTAACAGCTTGCTGTGTGCTCACTGAATAGTTTAAAACTGATGCCAGTTTTCCTTCCTAAACTAGACTGAAAACTACCAACTATCAGGTCTGCTATGCCTGCAAGGTCCCCCCCTCAGCGGTGGGTGGACTCTCTGCTGTCTCTGCTGTAGTTGTCCAAAGCATTCAGATTGTGGTTACCACAAAAGCCAACTGATTTTCAGAAGACAGCTGCTCTGGTATGCCTGAAAAAAAAGCCCCATTTATAAGCTAAATTTCCCCAGGATGGGTTATGGCAAACCCTGCAAACCCCTTGGGAAATGTTGGCTCAAGCAGTTAAATGTACAAAACATCTCTGACTATCATTGAACTGTAGATATTATTGCTGAGCACATGAGTCAAATATGCTCAGTGTGTCAAAAATGAGTTAGGAAAGTGCTATAGTTGCTGTTTATGCCAAAGGCTCCTTCAGCTGACAGCTTTAGATATCTTAAAAGCATAAACATTTTAGCAGACAACAAGTTGCATTTCCTAAACTAACAGCTTTTTGAAATCGTGGAAAAGAAAGCCATAAAACGCTTAGATATAATTCTCCTCCTCCACATTCACTTTAAAGCACTTTAGCAGAGTAACTCTCCCCCACTGAGGTAATAAGAAAAGAACTTGTTTACAAATTGGACACTGAAATTTAAGTTACTGGGAGTAGCAACAGGTTTGTAGTGACAGGTCACTTTAGATTGGAGTTTAATTTATGAAGATTGCTTTACCTGTGGCTATGGTAATCCAAGCCTTCGGAGTAATTCACCCTCTGCCTCATTTCGAATGCAGTCAAAGACTGTCGTATTTCACTATGACAATGTAATCACAGATCCACATTAAAAAGTCATTATTGTTTAGAATCCAGCTTGGTTTGAAAAACACTTACTATAAAATTCAACAGCCTTTGTAAATTACCCAAAGGTTTACTCAACAATACAAGGTGCGGTGATTTAAATCTGGAACTTACCACTTTATTGATTATATGGGATTTTTAGGTCACTGCATTTACGGGAAATGATTAGTGAGTAATCAAAGTAATAAAGTCCTTGATGTTGCTTCATAAATAATTATGAATTGAATTTTCTTTGTCAAGTATTAGATAAAAACTGTTAACCATAAGATATCTCTTAAACATTTTTTCCTTACAGAATTCTAAAAGTCATCAGTGACAAAGCCAACCATAAACATAATTTTCTCATTTCTGTCTCCCTATTTTATTTAAATCAGATGCAATGTGCTATCACAGATATATCTACTGCATTCTGCAGCTTAAAGTTTTGCAGAGAACCTAAAACATAACTTCACTTTCTTTTTAATTCTACACTGACTTTTCTGGCACTGTAAAAACATGCCACAGATCGATTCTACCTACTTATTGATATATTAAACCCCAGATTTATATTCAAACTAACATTCAGTCTTTTACCCATTACTGCACATATGTTGGTTATTGAACTCCCACTTATCTTTATATTGTCCTAAGAAGACCCTTTTCTTCAAAGATTTTTTTTCCCCCTGCAAATTGAGAGAGGTTTAGCCCTTATTGTGCAAGAGTTTAAAACTGCAATAAAAACAAATGATGCAATGAACCAATTAAAATTGTTGTATATTTTTTTAATTAGACATTTATGAGCTGAGAATTGGATCAGATATTCCCAATGCACACGACATGCTGACATTTAATAGCTACTTTTGGGATGTTAGGTTAGCTTTTTATGAATGCAGGTTTTCCTTTTTTAATTAACTTTAGGAGTAATTTTGTTCTCTCTATTTACAATCCAGGTAGACACTTCAGTGCAGTTTACTTGAAAGGTTTGAAAGAATTACCTTTAGCAGCAGTTATGCTTGAATTTCAAAATAGCCACCTTGCATAAAAAGCATTCCATAAATGTTTTGGACTCTCAGAAAAAGTGAATATTAAAAGCTTGTTTATGCACAGAGAGATTCATTACCATGCAAGTGTCTGAACATCCACAATAACAAAATTCTTGCTGCTAAATGAAATCATGTGTACACTGTTGGGCCTCCTGAGGGAAGCAAATGGTTCTACATTGAAAAATCCTCTGCTCCATTCTTTTTCAATGCTGTGTCTCAAATGGGCTCTGGACGTTTTTTCTCTCAGAACTTGTTCTCAGAGCTGCTCTGTCCAAATCCCAGTGACACAAAGGATTTTCCCTTCTGCACTGTGAGTTGGTTCAACTTCTAGTGCCCTCCAGCTTCATGTACCTCACACAGACATATTAGGCACATTGATATCAGGCACAACAACATGGAGATTACCAGCAGTATGTTCTTCCAAAGGGTCAGCTGCTTTGCACCACGTTCATGGCATGTGATACAAATACAGTAGTCACTCTGGAAGACCATAATGCCTCAGACAGCTTAGGGGAGGTTGTGTGCCCTGGTGGCCATGATGCTAGGTCTGATACTCCTCCCTCTCCTACCCTGTGTGAATGCTTTGGACAATCCACTTTGTCTGTTGTATATTTGGAATAAAGTCAACATTGTTTAAAGTTTTATATACCTCCCAGATTGCTAAGTAATTGGGAAGTTGTAATCTAAACAGGAATTAACTTCCAGGTATTGATGGTGACCTGCCATCCTGGTTCTGAAGGAAGTGGTTGTCTCTTTTTGTACAGTATAATCAAAGAATTACTAATAAAATTATTAGCCATTTGTGAACTGGGAAAAAGAATATGCACACATGTTCTTAAAAGTTATCAGAAGCTGTAGACTAATAAAAGTCCCAACTCCCATGGGAATCCCACAAGACTCCCATGAAGACAGAGATGACAGTGGTGAAGGCAGTGGTGATATCTAAATACTGAATTTCAATGTGCAGTTTTTAAAAGAGTTAAAGAGGAATAAGTACTTTAATCAGTGCCAAAAAGCTGAGTCCAAGAAAACAACAGCAATAATAAAGAACTCTTGCAACTTTCTCACGTGGACCCCCAAACATGTGCCAGAACAGAGAAGCTGAACACTGCCCTGCTGAGCTTTGGCCTTTAAGTAAATCTTCTCTTGAAAACAAAGCAGGAGTGAGGGGCTTCAGGGATGCTGCACATCTTACCCCCAGGGAAGATGACCACACAGGGGGATGTGTGGTCACTCAAGGTGTGTGGCCTCCCCATGCATGGGCTGTGCTGCCCTGCAGAGCTCTGAGGTCTCAGCAGGCTTGATCTGAGCTCCTGCAGGGACACAATCTTAAAAGACAGGTTCTCATCCTCTGCAGCCAGACTTTGAAGTAGAAAAGCGCCATCAAATGACCCAACATCTGAAATGATCTTAGTATAACGTGGATATAATGGCTTAAATAAGGAAAGGATGTTGCAAGACAAACCTCTTTTAGGGCACAGCACTCCACAGTCCAATCAGGTGTTCCAGCGGAAACTCACAAATAGTGCTCTGAGCCTATTGCCCTCAGGGTTGGCTAGCCTGGATCAGTGCTATTGCTCCAAAAGCAGCCAATCTCCCTGCTGGCCTGCTGAGGAGTGAGCTGAGCCTGTGTTTGGAAGCTCACCTTTTATTGGCCCTCTAATCCTGCTCATGCGCAGGGGGGGCCCACCCTAATCAGGCACAGGTGGGCTTAACACAAGCTCATGCGCACTACCTGGCAATTAGTGGCACCTGGTTGCCCCATTTCACTACAAAAGGATTTGTCTTTCCTGATATTCAGTTTATTTTTAGGTTACCAACACTCTGCTTGACTTGAGCAGAAACCCATTCTAATAACACTTCATATTAAACCTCCATGTATAACTCTGAAAGGGTTAATACTGAGAAACAGTTACATTTATTTTAATCAATGGTAACAAAAAGCCAATCTCCAAAAAGACAATAGATTCAGAACACTTTCTGAAGACCACTTTCCCAACAAATAAGAAATTAAATCAATGAGTTACAGCTCTAAATTAAATTTGTATGGATAACAACATAAAGGGCAGCATCAGCTCTTCCTTCTGAACATTAATTTTTTCCAAGAAATAGTATTCTCACTGAGTTGGAGGCAGTGGAGCTTCCAGTGGCTTTTCTAAGCCAATCTGGGAAAAGCATTTTTCCTTCCATTTCCTTTTAAAATGGATCCTATAAAATAATCTCCAGTCGTGGTAAACCTAGTCCTGAGCCTGAACCTTTCAAAACCTGGTATGATTGAGCTCTGAAAGCAGATTTGGTAAGCAGATACATGTTGCTTTCCAATGGGAGCTGCGGTAAGAAAGTAAATAACCCTCCTCAGTACAGTTTGCACTAACATAAGGTACCACTGAGAGACATGACAAGCCTGTGGTTTGAAGAGGTGGTGGCTAATACCTTATTAGCATAATTAGCCAGGGGTGCTTTCTTCATGGATATCAGTTTCTAATTGAGGTACAGCTGTTCAGTGGAAGTCCTAGCTTGATTAGAATATGCCATCTGATGGAGAGGAACTGGGGCTTTTATTCTTACTGTACTGCCACCCTGGGTAAACACCTAATTGGCAGGAGTAATTGACTAGAAAAGGGCAAATTTCTATGCACACCCAGCCATTTCTGTGCTACTGCTGGGATAACAACTTCTCCCAACAGCAAACCTAATCACAGTGAGTAGCAAAAGGAGCAGGGAGAAGGCAAATGTAGTGTCAGAGCAATGCAGCAGCTGACAATGATAGTTACACAGAGCTGTAAAGAACAAAAACACTGGTCATACATTCACTACCTGCTAACGCTGCTCTTGTTCTTGATTTTGTTTGACACTAAGCAACAGGGATTATTACAGCCTGCTCTGTTGTCTTCTCACACTCCCACCTGCTGCTGCAGGCTATTCATGGGCACTGATATGATTCACGATCCCTTTGGCTGTCTCTTGCTTGGATAAAAACCCAATCAATTCAAACCAACAATAATCTGTTGTGATTTAAAGGCATGGATGTTCAGGCTCAATGTCACCGGGTGAGGGATTGCACTTTGTGCATTAGGACATCTTTGCATACCCAGCCAGGTATAGATTTAATCATGATGAAGTGGAGATGGGTAGGGGTTAGGCTGATTTTATGCTGATGTAACAACCTCCTGGCTGGGG
The DNA here is from genome assembly GCF_003957555.1 of Calypte anna. Classification (NCBI taxonomy): domain Eukaryota; kingdom Metazoa; phylum Chordata; class Aves; order Apodiformes; family Trochilidae; genus Calypte; species Calypte anna. The sequence continues at coordinate 34,400,353 of NC_044251.1, forward strand.
AGCAACTGCAAGACTGAGCCCTGAACTTCTCATGGGGAATGTGTTGGTCTCAAAGGGCACCTATAGATTCCATGACCAAAGGATAAAGCACATTTGTCTCACATTTGCCATGTAAATGGCTACCTATATTGGTCATATTAGAAGGGGACTCAGAGTTCCCAAGGCACAGGAAAGCTTACTATAGCGACTAATAATGTTCCAATCTTTCCTCTGCCATTGACTGCTATTTTATTTTCTGGGATATTTTTGTGTATTGTGTTCTCTCCAGACATTTCTGCTCCTTGAATAATACAATGCTGATATCAGATATAATGAATGTTAAAGACTTATCATGTCCATAGGATGCAATACTTTCACATGACTTATGGTTGCATTGATTTATATTAATTCCTGTTTTCTCCCTTAAAATAATAAAAATTAAATTTAAAAGTCCTTTGACACATGATGCTGGTAATATTTAATGAATGTTTGCCTGGGCATAAGGTTACATGCAATGGACAGGATTAGTTCCAGCATTTGCTCACCCAGATCTCAGGAACAATAGCTTAAACAGTTAGGTCAACATTCTGAGTATGTGCTTTGACATGAGTTAATGTTCATTTGGGCTTTATCTACAAGGAGACAGGTGTTAGTGTAAATTGGCAAAATACTGCTTAATCCCATTGATTTGGAGGGCTTCCTTTCCTTCTTTCCCACAAAAGTAAGAGATGAACGAACTAAAACCATGGAAATGAGGAGCTCCTATTCAGAGGTGTTTTTAAATCTTTTTTAAGAGATTTAGCTAGAACACTTCTTGTACATCTCAATAAGAGCACAGACTGCTTTAGCTTCTGTGTTTGGCCTGCACTGGAATCTTATGTCATCCCATACCCTCTCATCTGTGTTTAATAATTATGGGAATGAAAAAATCAAAGGAAATATCTCAGGATGAATGATGAGAAAAATCTCCCCTTTCCTTCACACATGAGCAACACAGTGGGAATTACAGTGACATGCAAAAGAGAAGAAAGGCCTGGAAGAACTCTATGAGCGTTCTTCCCTGATGTATTGTTTTCTATGAAGCAGCTTTGGTATTTCTTCCAACCCAATGCTCAGTCACTAAAGATTTCCTAAGAAGTCAATTCAGCCGTTGGCAAATGCAGTTGTTTTTTGGGAAGGAATGCATCAACAATTTCCACAGTATGTGTAGCATATATACACAAGAACCAACCAATAAAAATCTATGGCAAGAAGGAAAAATAACTCCCTATGCTATTAAAACATTGTGAAATTTAAGGTAATCAGAAGAAAAATGGAGGGGAAAATAAGCTTCTTTCACATGTAGCATCATTAATGACCATAATGTCCCTTCCTGCCTTTGACCCAGCCTGGCTAAGTAGTGGCATGCCAGAGCTGGATGTATTACAGCCTTATCAGACTGGGGCAGCAGAAGGAAGATTTCTTTAGATCAAAGCATCTGGTCCTGTAGCTCTGCACCCACACTGAAATCACTTGAGGAACTTAATATCAAACACCACCAACACCCAGAGTGGGCACAGACTCTGCTACTGTTGGGGCCAAGTCACCCCCTGATGCTGTGTCCCACTGATCCAAGAGCTCTTCTGATGTTACCTCTCCATGTCAAGCTACAGCTGTAAAGAGCTCCACTTACAAATAATCAAGCTAGAACAGCACAGTCTCCCCTAAAGCCTCAACCCCCAGAAATCCTTACAGATTTGTGCAAGTTCTGTTGAAACTTCTCAGGACAATAAGATTGAAAATGGACAGTAAAAGAACTGGTAGATTAAGTGTTAAAGTACTGATCAGACCTAGCACCTGCAGGCTTGTGAGAGAAAGTCAAGAAGGTACAGGTGAAATGAGGTACATCAGAAAGTGAAATATACAATAGTTCCGACTACTTTCAAATGTCTTCTGATAACAGCACAATGAAAAATAGAAGGTGAAGGATCACATTGTTTCTCATTTTAGTGTTTCTAGGAAAAAAATGTTTCAGTTTTAATTAGCAATATAGAAATTTTAAAATATGTTATATAAATAAGTGAACTGGCAACAGTCTTCAATGAAAAATAGCCAGGGAAAGTCCCTGAGAGCTATTAATTAAGTTTCTAAATAAGTGAACACCCACACATAGCTAAGGGGAGTGGAGGAAGCAGTTTCCTGCCAGCTTTAGCTTCAATTCATTTTCCATTTTGCACATACAAGTTTGCCAGCATAAATATTTCCTGGGGTCATCCAGTCAGCAACAAGTAAAAATGGCAGCAGTTGGTTGTCAGTCAATTTTACACCCACGTTTTCTTCCTTGTCTTTACAGACATTTCTGGCATTTCCAGTAATTCAGAGGCACATGGTATGGATTGCTTTTGCTGCTATATGTTGAAAATTTACATAACGTCTAGAGAGTTCTTGGATCAAATCTTCAATATGCACCCCCTGTGAAAGCCAGCAGGAAAAAAATATGAAACTCCATCAACCACTGGCTTGAAGCAATGCTGCACTTCCTATTGTTTTTCTCTTAATGAGATTAGTGTGTTGCTTATCTCTCATGGCGTGTTAATAATTTACCTAAGGAAGAGGTTGTCAGCTTTTGCCATTTTGATATGAACTGGTATGAAAAGGTTATATCCTGGCTGGACATTACCAGTCACTTAAACCAAGTTCTGGACAGAGTTAGTGATAGCACCAAAACTGGTGTTGCACACCCTCAGGAGAGGGGCACTGGGAGCACTTCACAGCCTGAATTCTCACTTCTCCTGCCTCAGAATGAGCTGTCCAGGGGGCTATTTGCCCAAGGACTAATCACATCTCAGTGTGTGTTAGTCAATACAGATTGCTGTGATGTCTTATTAACGCCAAGATAGGGGAAACCACACTCTCCCATAAAAGGTGGAAAAGCTTTACAACTGTCTCTAAATTAGCTTTTCATTTTAATCCTAACTACTGGTTAAGTAGTAATGATCTGGGCATGGAGAATTTTCTGAGGACTTGGGGCAGACTGACAGACATTTATGGCCAAAGGTGTAGCCAAGGGTGCCATTAGTCCCAGCTAATGCCCTGTGAGAATGCCCTGTGCTGAGGTCCCTATTGCTATTATTAGATGAAAATGAGAGCAAACACAAGAGTATGGAATTTTTTCATGATTGGAATGTGTACTGTGCTTCTAGGAATTAATGACTTACACATTAGGTAGTGCAGTTGCCTGAATTATTTTCACGCTGCATGAAGCAGGTTACAATAATAAAAATGTTTTTAATTTGTTTTCACTTCATTGAAAAAAAGCCTGTGCCAAGCTAACACAGCTTTCCAGAGCTGGATTTCCTAACTAAGCCTGTTTGAAACCTACTTTCACAAGTTGAAAAATACATAGAATAAAAACAGTTGCAGAAGAAGGATGTAGCCCCCCATGACTGGGTTACTCTTTTAAAAGACTGAGAGCTCCCTGAAGTTAAAACCTTGAATCAAAGAGACCTGATTTCGAGTGCCCTGGTTTTCTATTTGCCTATTTGGGTTAAGTCCTTGTTAGTTAGACAGTCCCAGAGTAACAGCATCAAAAAAAGGTAGTTCAATGCCTAGGAAGAAGAAGCCTGGAGACAACCAACAGGGAACACGATGTATGGGGAGCTGCTGCCTCTCTCTGGATGTAGGACACTACACACAACAGACCATGAAGGTTCCTTGGAGATCTCTGTTAGGCAGGCACACCTGTAAATGGATGTCTACACCCTTTCTTGTAATAGCTGGGTGGGGTTTATCCTCAAAGCACATGTTGTGGTCATGCTGAAGCCACATCTGCTTAATTGTATAAATAGCTAGTGGTTGGAAAAATAAAATTAAATTAAAAAAAAAACAGAACCCCACCCTGAGAAACGGGGTGAGAAGCCAGGGTTAAATTGTCCCTTGGTAAATTATGACTTGATAGTAAATGAAGATTTCTTGTAATCAGGGTTTGAATGTTTTTAACAGAGCTAGGGAGAGAGAAGAAAACAGATTTTCTGGTTTAAGATGTGAGGTTTTTTTAATGTATGTTTTTTTATTGTTTTTAATGTGCTGCCTTCGAAGGAAGTGTATGACATCATCGTGCCCAAAACCAGGGAATTGGACACCAAAGCACAGGACACAAAGAAGACTTGTGCTGTTCAGATGGGGGGTTCCCATGCTTTGTGTCCTTTCTCTAATGGGTCCAAAATCTGACCTCTAAGGAACAATAACAACATGGACTGCTCTCTCCTATTACCTTTCAGCCTCAAGCTATTTTCAGCTCCTGGGACTTCCTGAGCTTGAAATAGTCTGTCCATGTAGTAATTTCTCAAAAAGCTCTCATCCAAGTACTTTGTTGGATCCACAGTGACTTCTAGCAAGGACTCCTATGTATCTGTCACTGATTACATGAAGAACTGCAGGTTTGTCTCTGCTTTAACCTGGCACTAGTCCAGTACAGAAAGGGCAATGAATGAATGCACAGACTCCTTCCAGCTTCCCCAGTCTACTAGGGCTTTTCTGGATCTCTTATTCCTCTTATTGTTTCTTTTTGAAGTTGAAAATCTGTAGCTAAACAGAACACTTTTTGTAAAAAAATCTCCATGAGTGATCCTGAATGATAACTTTATCTGATTTCTTTGAAAGTTGTCTGGTGTCAGCCAGACTTCAGAGTCAAATTCTGCCACTCATGTATGAAACTCAAAAGTGAAACCAATGGAACTAATTATAAATTAAGAGTGGCAGAAAATTCTGCTTAGAAAGCATGATATGTGGTACCAGTCATTTGTTCTGATCCAGTAATGTGGCAAGATCTACTAAGGTGTAGGTGAGCTGTAATGGTTAGGCTCCAACAATCTCTCATACACATACTTCAGGTGGATAACATCACATCTTTTCAGTTTTAATAGTCAGTTCTGCAAATACCAGTCATGAAAAACAAGCATGCAAGGGAAGCTTTTCAATACTGTTCCATGCTTTAAAAAATTTTCTTTTGGTATCTCAGTCTTTTGAAATTTGCCAGTGTATCTGAAATGAATTTGTCTGACTATGAAATCTGAAGTTCATTTTGTTCTTCATATAATTTCTAGGTGGTGAAGCAGAGTACAATAGTATGTTAGCTTGAAATAATATATGCTTGAAAGATTATTTGGCTTCTTTCATTGCAAATCTTGGTAGGGAATCTGTACTGAAGCCCTTCATGACTCAGCCTAACTTATTTTGCATAGATATTAGTGCTATATAATAATAATATATCAAGAATCTGTCCACACCCTTTTTTTAATTAATCTGCTCTACAAGATACTTCACCCTGAAAACAGATCAACTTGCATGTGTATAGGATGGTATGATGTAGGATTCTTTTTTCATCTCTAGAGTGTGTTTTATTCTTTGGAGAATAGAGCCCTTGGGAAACAAGTGCAAACAAATATAATTTTATCAAGCTCCCACCTAAAGATTTAATAAAGAGGAGATTGTGTATACTACACAGTACTGCAATGTAGAGAATATTGAAGATATGGGCACTGAAGGCTCTTCTATTGGCCTGTGGAACACCACTTTCTTTTGTCAGTGGGAACAGGCCAGGAAATCCCTTTGGCTGGGTTAATTTTTGACATGAAGCACTCAAATAGCCAACAGCACAACCAGGTTCACACAAGGAAAGCAAAAAATCTGCACTTTGTTGGAAGGAGAGTTGTCAGTGTGCACATATTGGTGACTCAGAACTGCCTGTGTGAGTGCATGAGAAGCAGGATTTTGGCTCAGGTTGCTTTTCCCATATGGTCCATAGCCTCTTTCCATAATTTGATAGATTTGGTTTTCTGTAATTGAGTCACATTCTCAGGTCTGGTTTGTTATGCAGGTCATGCCTGATGGCAACTCAGGGAATCCCATTAGAGGAGAGAAGGCTCATGGACATTTTTCACATATGCATCGATTGATGGGATTGTTAGATCATTTAAAATGCTAAATCTAAAGAGAGGTGTGACAATACTCTTTACAATACCTGACTTTCAGCCCACAAAATGAAAATTATGACCTTATCCTGAAAGGCACTGTGATGAATATGGCATCAGTGAGAAGCTACAGCTGGCTATACCTTTTTATTCCAGGCCTATCAATGGTTTTGCACACAAGACAGCAAGCTTAAGTCAAATATTAGCCATTATGCTCTCTCACAAACGAAAAAAAGCCTCATCCAGAGCAATTGGCTTGTATTGATTTACACCCAGCTGGTTGCCTGGCCCATCACATTCCCAGTCTGTGAAATTCATTCTACCTTCTACTTCCAATGTAATTCTCTTCCATTACAACAGTGCTTTCCTATCATATGTATTCTTACCCTGAACATAATTAATAAACTCAAATAAGGAATAATGATGCTACATTCAAATGCTTAGAATGAAAAAATGAGATCTAAAATGCTCATATTCAAAGAGGTGATGGAGAAAAAAAGAAGGAACAGGAAGGTGAGGTGAGAGGTAAACCTGCAGAGAAGAGCTGTTCCCAGTTCTTGGTGGCACCTCTGTTTTCTCAACAGTGTTCAGAGGACACAAAGATTTGGTTCAGGACTAAAATTGCACAGTTGCTTTTCATTTTGCTACTGGTCTGTAAAGTAATAGCTTTTAATTCAGAGGGAACATTCTCAGAACTAAGAACAAAAAATTAAAAATCTTTTTAGTGAATATTTGATGTAGGTGGAGCTGTCATCACGACACCTCGCCCATTTTTCCAAACAATATGCTAGAGCATAAACCCAATGTTATTCCTTCGTGGACCACAGGGGAAGAAGAACTAAGAAAAAGAAAAAAAAAAAAAAAAACGAAAAAAAACAACACACCAAAAGAAACCTTAAAATAGACATCTTGGGTAGGAATTTGATCCAAAGGTAATACTTTTGATATAATGACAGAAAAAACAGTGTACATTCTACAGGGACACTCTTGATTTCTGGCCTAATTCACCAAGATTACTTGCCATAAGGTACCACTTGAGTAATGTAAAAGAAAAGCACATAGATATGATGGGAAATGTGAGCAGCTGACTCCTTTATGTGGCAGTAAACTGGGGTAATCTATCCCTGTCCACTAATGTTTATAAACATATTGTAAACAAGCATAAATGAACAGCTCATCTCTCTGGGGGGACCAGATGCATCCTTAACACTGATTAAGTGTTTTGTTCTGCCTGAGTGTCTGGCAAAGGTTTATGCTCCGAAGCAGAGGGAGGGAGACAGAGTAATGACAGTCTCATATTCTCCTGGATCTTTAACTGCTTTGGGGGATTCAGCAGGCAATATAGCATGTATGATTCCACTGACGATTATTTTTCACAGTATACCATGACATGGGATGCGTTTTGCATATCAGGTTTTGAAACCCACTTCCCAAGACTCCTTTTTTACGTGGAGTAAAGCAGAGTAATGTGTAGGTGCAGCAGCTGTGGCTGGGGATGTCCCCTCAACCATTGCATCCCCTCTTTGATACTACTGAGAACATATGAATGCTGAGTCAGTGTCACAATAACAATCACAAATCCAACACATTCTTCTCTCTCTCTTTTTTTTATCTTTTTCTTTGTCAGTAGCCTGCTTCTCACTCTCCAGAAGCCTGAGCTCTAAAAATAGCAAAGCTTTCATTATTGCAGCTTCCCACTGAAGTTAGGGTTGGGAGGGATTTAAAAAGTCATTGTGTTTGTGTCCTGTGATGCTCCAGTCAGCTCCTGCCATTTTGTGGGGTGTGATTTTAAGAGCTGGATTTTATGGGCAGTTCTGAACTGCTTCTCTCCCTCCCCATTAATTAGAGCCACAAATGCAATTCATATGGACTCAGGTGAACTCTTTGGTGGGTAGATGGGTGAGCATTTGCTGCTTTCTGTGTACTTAGCAAAACAGAGATCACAAAATCTGAGTGGAGGTATTGGTGTGAAATCATCAAAGCCAACTCCTAAAGTTTTCAGCCTGGAGTTCTTCATTTCCCAAGAAGACTGCTCTGCTCTTTCTGAGAGCTGGGGAACTCTCCTCTGCTTCTATGCCAAAATTCCATGCAAGAATGAAAACTGGTAGGAATGGGTGAAAGATAGGCATTTTTGGTTTTGTTTTCTAGAAACAGGAAGGCGGTGGGTATGGTTTATAGGAGTGCAACAGTTCTTGTTTTATTCTTTATCGTTTGGCCATATTTGTTTTTTGACTGCTTACTGGTAAACTCTAAACCATTTTGGTTTAGTGAATGAAACTATGCTTGCAATTGAATAATTTACTCATATTACTTATGTTACCTTTTGTCACAAAAGGCAGCTGCCACAGATGACAAAGAAACTTTTGAGCCTAAATACTTGAAGAATTTCACAGGCCATCAGCAGCTGTGCACACATTAATGCTAGTCTGCAAATGCTGAATGTGTAAATGTGTTAATGTTTTCTATTACACCAACTACTCCTATTTGCTCTACTACTGTGTATCTAGTGTATCCTTATTTTAAGGTTAAGCTGTCGTGGCACGATCTGTGCCAAGGCATTTGGAAGAAGAGATTTCTAAGGAGAAGTATCTTTCTTTTTTAAGTGAAGTATCAAGGGGAAAATTCACAGTCAAAAAAAATTGTTTAAAGATGCAAATGATGTAAAAAGGTCAGTAAGATTGATAGGAAGTATGGAAATGTTTCTTTCCCCTTGGTGACATGGAAGATGGATTGCAGGACAAACAACATTAGCTGCTTATATTCTCCTTTTCCCTTTCAGGCTAACACATCAATGCTAATGAACCTGGTTGCTCCTCCTTATTTGCACAGAAGTTCTAATACACATATAAAACCAAAACATTTTTTCTACCACTGTGGATATTTTAGGATCTATTAGAGTTAATGATTTATCTCTTCACAGAAAGAGAAACTCAGTGAAAAAAACCCCAGCCCTTGGCTCCATAACATAGAGAAGTAGATCCTCAGGGCAGCTGAAATGTCTGAAAAGCATTAGTCTGCCAAATCTGCTGTCTCCTCCATTTGCGATTTCATTACCGCATCTTTTTCCAATCATCACTCAAGCAAGTTTGGAAATAAAAAGGATAAACTACTAAACAAAGATTTTTCAAGCTTCTTTGCAGGCTATTGTTAAAATGCTAACTGGTGCTCTCTGAGGACATTGGCATCTCACATGCAAGCTGACCTACAGCATCTGGGTTCTGGAGGTGACACTAAGTGGTCCCGATCCTCCAGCATCCATTCATGGACCAAAACTCACTCCACACTTTAAAATCTGTATTCAATAACCCAAGTATTTTCAAAAAGGACTGTGTTCTCCTAAAACAACAGGCAAAAAGTATGGTTTAGAGTGAAGAATACCGTGTCACAACATGACAGCCAAGAAAGAAGTCTGACTTCTGGTCATTCAGAGTGCCTCTGAAGGCAGACAGAAGTGCTTCTGCAAATTGAGAGATCTTGAGCAACTATTTTTTTTCCCTAAAAATTCTGGTATAACTGCAAGGAAACTCAGATATCTGTGCTAGTTAGGGTCATGAATTACTTTGGTAACAGGGACAATGCAGATACAAATTACCTGAAAGCAAAATCTGTGTCTGTGCATATGTTTACAACCATCAGGTTCTATGCAGCGTCTCCTGACAGAAAGTCCTTCCAGGAGGAAGAAGAAGCAGACAGCAGAAAGGTGCCCTACATTAGTTGTTTGGGGTCAGATCCCTGGACACCATGTTCTATCTCCTGGCCACAACTAATTTTGATTTCCAGGCAGAGCCTCTGGTCTATACTTCTTGCCAGTCTGTAGTTATCAAAGAGGGCATTGCTCCTTCCCCTGGTACAACCCAGAATGGACGTGTAATTTCACATCTCAGCCTGGATATGTAGATGAGGTTTTCACTTGTAATCTTGGGAGGAAGTGTTCCACAGTGAAAACAGGTGAAATGGAGCTTTAAATTTCTTGCAGATTTTGATGCATCAGAGCTGAGAGCTGCTGTGAAGTGCTTGGTGAGTTGCCCTGCTCTCCCTGGAGCTCACTGCCTGTTGCACAGTGCTGAAAGAATGAAGAGAGTTGAAGTGCTGGAAGGGCCATCTTTTCACTGTGCTTGTAAGCAGCAGAGTGTGAAGAGAGAAATAATCAGAAACCATATAAAAATGGCTCAAATTTCTATGGCATATACATCTGGAAGAAACTGCTACATTAATTAGTATATTGATTTTCTCCTCTTCTGGCTATCCTCCCACTTAACTATTTGTTCATCATGGTTTGCCAGGGAGTGGCTTGGCTCTAAAGCTGTTTTTGGCGGTTTAGAATCGAGAAATAAATGGAAATGGTTTTGCCATCCATCACCCTGTTACTACATGCTCACAAGGAACAACTGTCGTTAAAGAATGGACATGATTTTCATTCCTATACAAAATAAAAGTAATCCATGCATTTTGTTAGCTGGGCTGACTCAGTCATCTGAAAGTCATCTGGGCTGACTGTTTTCACCTTGTCTGGGGAGGTGCTGTCCATGGGGGAAAGGCAAATGTGAGAGAGTAACATGGGTTTCTCCTTCTGTTCAGGTAACAAGGTACCCATATGGCCTGGTTTTCTGTCTGCAGCAGCTGTAGGCTTCCATGGAGCAGTGGCTTTCCCATCAGTTATGCACCTGAGAAGCATCTGAGCCTAACTGGCTTGGGAGACTTGTTTGCTACCTCTTAATCTTTCCCAGATGTTCATGGTGACTTTAAACAACACAATCCACGTTTTCTTGCCTTGTTTCTCCTCCAAAATGTTGTTGACACTCCTAGCCATTTCTTTTTGATCCATTCTTATTTTAATCCCTGCTGTGGTTTCTGTAACTATTATTATTACCATAAAAGATCTCACCATGCAACTTCCCCCTCACTGTACAAGACATTGCATGTGACAGGTGGTGGGCCACCTCCCTTACGTTAAGCTGTGGCTTGCCCACTACTGTTACTTAATGCATATGTAATGAAGAAAAAATTGGGAATGAGTAATGGTTATAGCTGATTTGACCTTACTTTGTACAATGTGAGGCCATTTCTGGCAATCGTGATCTCATTGTAGCTTTAATGACCTCATCTAATTATTGCTAACTCAAAGAGGTTTATTTAGTGCTTTAAAGTGACTCAGAGAATGCGCACCAGCAAACTAATGAACTCATCACACTGTGCTAATCTTTAGCCAGGAACAAGGATTCATTTGGAAAATTAGGAAAAAAAAATACATTAGAAAAAAATACAATTACGGAGAGGAAGCTTGAGATTATTTCACATTTATTTCCCTGACTCAAAAGAGGAAATGATGATGACATTGCCAGAGGAAAAAAAAATACAGGTGAAAGTAGTATTATTGATTGCTGTAAACTGTGCAGTTTAGTGAAAGGGATAGAGGAGCAAAGTGTTGCAATTACAGAAAGAAGCATGGTAAGGCACATTTAGTGTATTTATTTTTGACAGGTACAGCTCATCTAGATAACCCTGCATGCACAGGAATGTATATAATAGGAGAATCATGCAACTTGGGAACAGAGAAGCTACTGGAGCACCCACACAAGTATTATGGCAAAACAAAAAGGTTTCTCAATTTCTCCCTGTGGAAGGTGTAAAATTAGTCCATTTACTAATAGGTTTTATTTCAGTCTTTTCTCATTAAGCACAGGTCTGTTAATAAACATACTTTGCTCCAGTCTATTAAAGAATCAGAAATTTGTGTTTCCCACCGGCAGGTAGAACATGTCATTATAATCTATTAAACTTCCCAAATCAATGTTTTGCCCAAAAATATAAAAGTAGAACATCAATATCATGACATGGTGAACTGTAACAGCAAGGTACTCGCTGAATATTAATCAGGTTTCAAAGAGGGCCTGACAATGTCATGAGAATGAGGTGCTTTTTGAAATTTCAATTCATTTCTGTTTCTGGTTATACAAGGAATGTTTAGAGAACAGGCTTTTGTACAACATGGTGGTTCTTCAGTTTGAGAGAGTACCTGGGAATAAGAGATTCCCTCACATGGGACAGAGGACAGCTTCATTACCTATGTTTTTTTTTGTTGTTGTTTGTCTGACTATTTAGCTAAGAGTGCCTTTGAAATCTGGTTGAAAAAACTTCATTTTTTTTTTACATGGGAAATTTAAATTCATCTGCATCTAAATATTTTGAACAGAGATTTTAAAAAAGGCAAGTGAATATAAGCAGCCGTGTTTCCTGCCAGTTTATTTGGTGAGTTCTTAACACCCACCTGGTGATATGGATCTCCCAGCTCAGTGGATGTCTCACAATGTTCTCAGAAGATATTGGAAACTGTGTTTCTCCAGTACTGACACCCATTTTAAGGAGTCTCCCTAATTCTTGATTGTGATCCTCTGCTGAGGTTTCCAGGGAACCCTGAACATACTGAGATAGATAGTGATAGATAGCTTCCTAACTTCGAACATGTAGAGGCTACATTTTCTAAATCCAATGACTGGATCCCAGCATGGCCAAGGAACTCTCTAGTTCACATGGATCATGGTGTTGTCATGGTTCACAGGTCAGAAATGGACTTCTAGTCCATTCCATGGAGCATTATGACACCTTCAGTTATCACTCCAAAAGGGAACAAAAGCAAATTCCAGCAAATCAAAATCATTTTCAGAATAAAGATATGTTAGCTTACTGTCTCCTGGAAAAGTTGAAAATTATAATAAAATGGGCAATTAAATTTAATTTCACCAATTACTATAGACAGTTTCTTGAAGTAGATTTTCATACTTCATCAGTTTTAACCATACTCATTTCATGATGAAGGCACGTAGCCAACACGTAGTGATTTAAAAAGTGTGTTTTGAAAGTCGTACCACATTTTTGCCAAACACTCAATAACAATTCATCAAGCTTTCAGCCTTACAGCTGCGATAGGCCCCATAAATGTTTTTTCCAATTTAAAAGAATAGAGAAGATATTTCGGTCACCTTAGCATCACACAGAAGCTTGGTCTTAAACTGGTGCTCTCTCCTGAAGAGGTGAGTGCACAGGGCAGTGCTCCACCACCAGCTGTTCCTCAGGTGAATTCTCATTGCAATGCTTCTGCTCCAAATGCCATAGTTGTCCCTGAGGGTCTGGGACTGTGGCAGTGAATCCACACTTATCAGGAAAGGAGGCTGAAATACATTTGACCATGACCACATGAAAGGCTCAAATCACCTTCCTAACTCATCCCTTCTTTGAATTTTCACCTACTCTCATGAATAAGGGTGCTTTGGACCATGAATTTATTCAGAGCTATGTATATATGCTCATGCCATCAGATAGGCAGATGAGTATTTTGTTTCATTAGCATACAAATCTAACCCTGCAGTTCACAATCCCAGGACTACTCATATGCAATTCTTCCAATTTTACTGATACAAACAAGTTGGAGAGTAGATACTTAAATCCCCCATATTTAGAGATTACAGGAAATATGGCTAAGAATACCTGAAATTTGCTATTAAATCCTATTTTCCCACAGATACCTACTCTGCTGGAGCTCTTCATAAGCCTCAAGCACTGTATTGATTTTTATCAATTGAAAATTTGGCCCTTACACTCAATTATAAAAAGAGATATGTCTTCAGAGTATAAGGAAAAGAGAAAATTATTGATCTTTCTGTACTAGTGGTATTTTCACTCCATTTTTCAAAACATATATGCTTCTGTTTAGTTAATAAAGACAATTGCTGGCAATGCTCCCAGTTTAGACACATAATTAAACATGAAATGAATCAGCTTTGGAATACAATCCCCAAGCAATTTGCAGATTTAATCATTCTAAATTGGTCAAAACCAGAAGTTTATCTTTTGAAAAATACATTACCTCTTTCCTCCATCAAAAGCCAAAGTGGTCCTAGCAACAAGAAGATCTGACACATAATTTCAGTTGATTGATTTGGAGAAAAAAAAAAAAAAAGTGTTAGAAGATAATTTCTTTGAGGTGAATAATTTTTCATTCAGCACTTAATGTTTAGTTTATCTGATTTTCCAGGTGGGATTAATAGGGATGTGGGAAAACAACAACTTGCAGGTGGAATGGGACTCAGGGGTTAGTTTCTTTTATTTCATTCTTTGCAGAAGTGGTAAAACTGGATGTGATCAAATTATCCATGTTGCTGATAGTAAATTCCTCAGTGATTCACTTCTGCTTGTGTATGCAATACATCCTGGAGCCCCCTCTGACCGTTTGATTCAGCACTTACTGAAATCAATTCATAGGCTGCCCCTTTGACTCCATTAAGCAAAATCTGCACCAGTTGGAGGCACTGGGATGGAAGGAGGTAGTGCAAGTGTGTGTGTGTGTGTGTGTGTGTGTGTGTGTTTGTGTGTGTACATCAACATTATTTTTGTAACCCTTCTTTTCACCACTCATTGGGCAGGATGCTTTGCATCCCTTGGGGTAATGGGTAGGAGATGGATGTTTAAGGTACTGTGGTCTCCAGACACTGCTGTAACAGGGAGTCCTCCAAGTCCTTTCAGATTTTATTTCTAGCATTCAGTTCCCTCCTCCTCTGTATACCATCTCAGAAAGGTTAGCAACTGAGGAAAGAAGAAAATTAAGCCAGACTTGCTGTCAGAATGTTTTGTTTTAAATGAAACATCACCTACAGTGATGATGTGAAGAATAATACCAAAACTCTGCACTTCAAGACATTGTTATTATTCTAAGGGTAAAGCAATTTCTCTTATAGTAACAAATGTAGATTGTTCTGTGCCTTAAAAGCAACGTAATGACCTTTCAAAAAAATACAGGTCCAAGTCCTGACACTATTAGAGTAGAATAGCTTTTAATTTTTCATGTTTGGCTTGGCAAACCTCCTCTGCATGGGATACTTTCATCAGACCTAAGGAAAGGAAAGAGGAGGGCAGAGTAGCAACTGGCCTGTGCTGTGATCAAAAGTGGTAACATACAATGCCTCCATCTTCCTACTTTGTAAGTATAGTTCTGATGGATGTGTATTCCTTCCCTCCCATGTATGTCAGCTGTGATACTAAATTGAGAAAGCATTTTGGCATATTGGGCCCTGATGTGTAAATTCTCATTTGGTTTGAAGGAAAGGCTGGAGGTGAAGTGGGACTCCTGACTGCACACTGTGATCTGAGCTTCCCTGCACACTGTTCATTCCAACCTGATGTACTGCACTATGCTTCACAACTTTGGATGCTGCTCTGAAATGTGGTAAAAAATAGCCACAGAAAAATTAATTAATAGAGATTATATGTTCTACCAGTTGAAAACTAAACCAGAGCACCATCAGGGGAATTCTAGCAGTTGTGTGATCTGTACAGACATCACTGCATAGAAGGCTTCATAATTTGGAAATTCAGTGTGCTTTCTTTTGTTCCTAAAAATTTTGATAGAATACTTCCATTCAATCAATTCCTAGTGAAAAGAATTTGTGACATTTGGGCAGATGGAATATTTTACAAAAATAATAGGATCCACTAAAGTTTATCTCTAGGTTATCTATAAATCAGTTGAAGCCATGAGAGAAAATACAGATCTGAAAACAGAGAAAAATAAAAATAAAAAAATGCTTGAATTTTAAAATTTGTGATATGTATATAGGACAAACAGTAAGTCCCTACCAGTATGTAATATTACACTGGCATTTTACTATGATTTTCTTTCTGTGATTACTTATAGTTTAAGGTGAATGTCATATGTCTAAGATTCTGTTTATCTCTTGCTACACAATTTGAGTGTGGGGCAGATGATATGAATATGAAACTTCCTCTATTCACGCGGCACTGTTGAAAGCACCTGGACACACGTCCCTTTTCTGCTGAGATCTGCCATTAACTATGTGGACCAGACTACAAAAGTGGAGATATCCTCACCAAGGATTAATTCTGTTTTCTTGCAGTGTCTCATAGTCTATAAAGATCAGATTCTTCTTCATCACAAAGTGAATGTGCTCACTGCACTTGTGGCAGCACAGTAGTTAAAATTACTATCACCATGTGTCTAAGGTTAGTAGCTGTTAGGGTAGGATGGAAACATTTCTACTCACCCTGCCTCCCTGCCTTTGTGTTTCTATTAACTACAGAAGATCAAAGTATGCTTTCCTATTCCATTCTGATTGTAACAGGACTCAGGAGTGAGTTGAGACAAAGGATGAATATTTTTATGTATTATATCAAAGTCTGAAGAACAATGGAAATGTTAATATAACTCAGCAAGGACTCTTTGTCTAATAAAAGAACAAAAAGGAAACTACATGAAAGTAAAAAGTAAATACACACAAATCATGAAAAAATAGAACAGGAAACCAAGTCATTTAAGGTGGTTCAGGCTTTGATATGCAGCATGGACTAATTCACCTGTCTCTTTTTTGTAGGAAAACATCCACATCATTTGGTGTTGCAAGATGGATGATGGTGAGCCTTGTTCAGATTTGAAATGAGTCTCACATCTCCTTTAACACAAGTGTTGCCTCTGATTTCACCAGGATTACCTCTGATACATGCTGCTATGAGCAAATGGAACAATTAGCACCAGACAACTTCACCACCCCCTCTCCCACAGTTCCTGATATTACCGACAGTTGTGACAGAACTCATCATAAGCCTTGTGTCCTCCACAAAAGCTGTTTTCATAACTAGAATTTCACTTTGAACTAACTTCTGTCATCATAAGCTCCTTCATGAATTCTGTAGGGCAGGCAACAGCTAGAGTGAAAAAATTTCAGCATCATCATTGATGCTGATCTAGGTTAGTCTCAAAAAGCTTGCAGCCATTCACTTGCCACTGGATGTTTAGGATGGTTGTAAGATAAAGTGACAAAACAGTAAAAAGATCATACTTTAAGACTGTGTAATCATAAAATTATTTCTAATAATTTCTAATTTCAACTAATAAAATATCATATCATTACAAAGTAATAAAAGGGTAATAAAATTTAGTTCTTCAGAAGATTTAAAATGTAATTTTGTCTTTTAATGTCATAATAATTATACAATTAAAATTAGAAAATCACATATCATAAGTGAAACAGAATCTCCTACCATGACAGTATCAGAGGTTCTCACTGCATTGGATTCATTAATGAAGTCTCTATATACAAAAGAGTAATACAAACTCAGTTCTCCTTAGCTGAATTGTAGGGCTAGATTTTGACCCTGCACAGATGCAATGTCATTCAGGCTGCCTATTTCTGGCTGACAATTCATCCTTTTGGGTTGCTAAATTTGCAAGCAGCTTTCCCACACTCTGCACTGGAAGCTTCCCCCCCTACAGCCGCTTTCTTTTTTCTTTTTTTTTTTTCTTTCTTTTTTTTTTTTTTCATATAAAACCTGCAGCTGGATTGATGGATAGTGTCTAGGGATATTTGTATATATATTTGATATCCACTGCTACAAATACTCACTTTTCCCTGGACTTAAAGTGCCTCCATTAACCATCTCTGAGTCCTCTACCTCCCAAAAATATCACAAATGCATTAAAGGGATGCAGGAACACTGGAAAACAAAACAAAACAAAACTGTAGTCACAGAAATTAAGTAATTTCTTTATTGAATATGGGATAATTTGGACTTTCTGATAAAAAGAAAATTTTAGGACTGAGGTGGGAGAGTTGATGTATAAATATGCAACTATAGTTTCTTCCTGTCAACTTCACAACTACAGAAGATATATTTGATAGGTAAAAGTACACACACTTGCCAGATAACATATGCAGTCCATTAAGGAATCAAACTACGAAGAGGCTGAAATGACAGCCTGAAAAAAGAGAGTTTTACAAAATCTACCTGTACTTGCATCTTTCTTTGATCATCAAGGGAATTAGAGGATGATCTTGCCCTTTCCATCCCCTGAATATAAGCTCCTAATCAAAGACATAATCTCCTTTATGCAGTTAAATTACATTTAAACTATCATAATGCTTGATAATCCAAATTACATTTTTCCCTTATGTGTACCAATTCCTTACATTTAAGTAGACAAATCACTGCTGTTTCCAATACATGCTTCCAGAAATATATCAGTGTTTTAAAAACCATAAAAGGATACTTAACAACACATCTCAAGCTACATAAATTCAGAGAGATGGAAAATAGAGAAGGGAAGCAGCGCTCTTGAATTTAAATGACGAATTTTGTCAATGAATCAATTTCAGAAAGAGAAGTTGAGTGTAAAGATGAAGGCAGCTTTATGGCCTATTTAATACTGTGTAAACCTATTTGTTTACACCTTCTTCATGCAGCCTCTGTCTAGTGTTTAATATATATTCATTTTTGTGGCTTTCCAAAGTGTAGATGTCACCTATTACAGAAGGAAAAAAAATAATACAAATGTTAAAGCACACAAAGGTGAGTTATAGCCACAAAGGCCAAAAACTTCAAAGGCTGAAGATCTGTGATGGCATTCTCCCAAACAGGATCTGACTGTGCTTACATAGAGCAGCTTTAAAGTGGTGTCTGATTAAAATAAAATAGTTACAGGCTTCACAAGGGGACAAGGACAGACTCACAGTCTGTTTTTTATAACAGTATCTCAAAGGTAAAACCACAGTAAGAAGAAAAAAAGAATGGGTTGGAATTCACTGAAATTTCTCCAATCTTCTTGCCTTAACTGAAATATTCATTTATAGAATGATTTTTCACAAACTGCAGCATATATACAGAGGTAGCCAGAAGGCCAGGAGGTGTTGCTGTGGGTAGACAGGCCAAGGAGAACCAGGGGGATGTTTACCTGGTGTGAAAGGGTCAGTGAAGAGGACAATGTGGTTAGATGATGCTCAGAAGTTGAAGGTATCACAGCCAACATAAGAAATGGGTGGTGGGACCAATGCAAAATGGAAGATTTCCTCGGAGCTGTTGTAGCGTGCAAGCACTGCCCCACTTTGCTTGTGTTGTACTTTGCTGTTCTAGCTTCATTTGGTCACAATTAGTGTACTAGAAGAGGCAAGAGGACGTCCATCCCTTCTCTCCACTCAAGTGCATTTTCATTCACCCTCTGCAAGTTTAGTGTATTTCACCTTGAAGTGTCCTAACAAATTGTCAAAAGTCATACACAACTTTGCACATAAGGAAAATTTCAGCCACTGTTCTGAATAATATCTAACACATAAGAAAAGTAATTAAGCTGTTTGGGATCAGCATCTCCTAAAAGTACAAATGAAAGGAATGAGAATTTTCAGGGAATAAACATCTCAGTCATTGTGATCTTTACAACACTGTGAAGCCAACACACACAAAGTGGAGAAGAGAAACTCATACTATATATCATTATAGCCTTGTACTGCAGCTCCTTTACCTATTACAAAATAGCAGAAAATAAAGAGCTATTGAAACCTCACATTGATGAAATAATCATATTTATTGTCTTTTGTTTATATTCATCTTTCCAAAGTCTCCTTGGTTGAAAGATATGGGTAAAAATTGTCTTGGAAAAGCTAAAGCACCTCATGATTGTAGAATCCACCCCTAATACTCTAATCATCTATTCATTACTTCACAATAAAAACAAACAGAAATCCCATAGTGGGGAAGAAATTCAACTCTAATTCTCCCAAATGCATTTGTTCTCCAGTTGAACTGCAAATGCGTGGGAGACCAAGATTCAGCCTGCAGACATGAAAACATGGAACTTTTCTCCTCACTCACCAGCAGTGAGGATTTGTGCTTATTCTGCAGGGTGCTGAGACTCAGGAAGTAAAACTGGGAGAGAAGTTGGATCAACCAGTGCAGCCAGGCAGCTATTGCACTGACTGGGGAGATGTCATACCAGTGCTTGGTTACAAGTTCTGCCAGAGGCCTGCTCTGCCTTTGGTCAGGACACCTCATCTTTACATGCCTTGGTTTTCCCTTCTGAATTCTAAGCCATATTGTATTCTTGATATTTGTTCTGGTGCAGTGCTTCTCTCAGCTTCAGCTGTGATTATCAGCTGCCATCATCTCTAATAGTAAATAAACGTAATCTCAGAATGTCAACTCAGGCTTAATGCTTTGTGTGTGCCTCTGTATCAGTGCTTGCTTCATAGTGAAAAACTGTATTCTCTGTGAAGGAAAGGGTCTTGGTGGGTATAAGGTGAAATTAAATTAGTAATTTTGTGCTGTGGAAGCACAGAGAGCTGAAGTCTAGATGCTTTGTCAAATAACCTGAGAGGACACACAAATATTTGCAGAAAAGATTGATCAAAACCAGTAAAAAAAATACCTAAAGATAGCTGCTGTTTCTACCATGCACACCCATCACAAGAAGAGCAATAGGGGCAGCTGTGAGTGTCAGATCACATCATTTCATTGCCAACACAACCCCACCTGCCTCCAGCCCTCTATGACTGCTGGACAGCTGTCAACTATTTCATTTTCTGCAATAACTCATCAGGGGAGCCATGGTAACTACCCACATACCACATACCCACATACCCAACAAGTGTTTGGGCTGTTGGTTCCTAAAGACACTGGCTGTACTGATGCTGATGCAGTTGGGTGCTTGAGTCATGACCATACACATGATGCTTCTCTGACACAGCGTTTTCTGAGGTTCAGACAGACTGGAGCTGGAAGAATAGAGAAGTATGGTTAAATCCAGAAGTCTGATACAGGGAACAAACTCTGAACATGGACAGAAATCTCTCATGCAAGATTTGCTTTTGTTCTTAGTGAAATAAACTGTAATAAGATGGATGGAAAAGAAAAAACTAGAGCTTTATACTGTAAAAAACTCTTATATTAACACAATTAAACTAATGATTTATGACATCTTCCGTGCCGTGTGCTATGAACAACAGAGAAATCCAAGCAAAATTGTCCAGTTCTGTCTGTTCATCCACAAGAAAAAATAAATCAGCTAAATCTCATTTCTCATAAATTGTAATTTTTCCAGTCAATATCTTGCTGCAAGTCTAATCACCTTGAATACATACACAAGAGGCATTTCCAGCTCAGCTGATATAATTAAGTAATAAAGCTGAGTATAAGAAGTTGTACAGGATTGCCCATCCACTCAGTGTATCGGAATACAATTAATTCTCATTTTCAGGAACTGTTTTTTGTTGGGGTTTTTTGTATTTGCACATATATATTTTCTGAGAATAAGAAGCAAAACGGTGTTATATTCTGGTTACTAGAATCTTTATCCTTAATAGAGAAAATGTTAGAAAATAAACTGATACCAGCCTACCCCTGTGGCTGCCATTTTATTTAGGCATGGAGTAGTTTGTTTTAATGGAGTAGTTTGTTTTAATTTGTAATATTTAATGCACAGTGGGAGTTTAGAAGACACTGCTTCATCTTTCAAAGCATTAAGTGGCATGCAACAAAAGAAAATGTTTCGATGTCTGCTTTAAATCTCTTGAGAAACATTGAATTGAAAGATACCATTGTCTGAATGTTGATATAGATTACCAACAAAGAGCTGCCTCTTTGTCACCAATTACATCAATGCAACAGAAATGGCTATTTAAGTTTTAGTCACAACTTCGCAGCATGAGCCAGTTCACTGTTATTTATTTACTCTGATATAGTTCTCAGTCAAATACCTTTTACTTGTTATATAGGTACTCATATGACTATACTGCACACTATTCTGCAGAAAGGCTTAGAAAGATCTAACAAATAAATACAGGTCAATCATGTACTTCTGCCCTGGGGATTAGGATTTAAAAGATTGGTATCACATTTTGGTCTTTCTGCTTGGACTGTAATTTTAAAAGTAGATGACACAACAATGCATGAAATGAGCTTTTAAAATGGAATGAAAAATCATTTTTCAATACACTTTAAACTGCCTTTGTTAACTCCCACACTCAGGAACTTTAATGGTGCAATGCTGAGCGGCATGTCCCTAGCTGATGCTAATCATTATACCTTGTATTTGCTTCAACAGTGTTTATACCAGCAGTGGATCTGGCTCAGCAATTGCAGCCACAATATGTTCCCCTGAAATATTTTCTCTCATTTCCTCACTCCTTATTAGCATTGAAATTTTGTCTAGCCAAGCAGGTTAAGAGTTTCAGAGGCCTTCATTTGATATGAGTTAACTCCATGCAAGTTGCAGTCTCCTTGGCAATGTTTTTGATTCTCAACTTGCACATCAGCTTTCATGTGAGCTGGGTAGCATGCAGTCAGCTCCTTGTAACTTCCAGTTCAGGAAATTAAATTAATTAGCATTATTGGATTTTTGTGGCACTTTGCATCCCTGCTAGACTGACTGAAATCAAAATGGCAAAGACAGCACTCTCCTGAGTAAGAAGATGTCTGCACTTGTGCCTTAAATCCATACAAAAACATAAACATGTAGGTATATTTTCTCTTGCATGGAGAAACTGTTGAGCTGAGTAGTCTCTGAGTAAGAAAGCAGGGAATGGGGCAGAGAGCAAGGCTGAACAGGAGATGAGACTGCTGGAGACAAAAAAGGAGATATTATAGTCATAGGTGACTCCCTTCAGAGGAAGCCAATATGTTAGACAGAACCCTCTCATTAGGAGGTATGCTGCCTACCTGGAGCCTGGGTTAGAGACATCACCAGGAAATTTCCTAGCCTGGTGCAGCCCTCAGACTACTACCCCTTACTGATGTTTCAGGTAGGAAGAGAAGAAGTAATGACTAGTAGTTCTAGAGCAATTAAGAGTCTTTAGGGCCTCTGGGTGAGTGGTGAGAGATTGAGGTGCACAGGTCATCTTTTCTTCTATTGTTCCAGTCTCAGCAAATGACATTGGAATGAATAACCATACCCAGACCATTAATACATGGCTCCATGCCTGCTGTCACAACCACAGATTTAGGTTCTTTGACAACAGTATGGAATATGCAGCACCAGGTCTGTTGACACTCAACACCTTTCTTGAAGGAGGAAGAGAGTCTTTGCCCAGGAGATTGCAGGGCTAATCAACAGGGCTTTAAGCTGGATGTGAAGGGGAAAGGGGATAATATCCATAGGCTTTCACAGGACAAGCCATGGGATGACACCTATCTCAACCTGACATTCTATGATTCTGTGACTGAGTTGTTGTGGCTCCTTGCCTGGTGCTGGTGAGCAGCAGTGGGAGGTCACAGTGCTCCACTGCTCTCACACAGGCACTGGAGAAAGGTTGTTTGGCCCATGATTTTGGGGCAAGATAAAATCCATGTGGTAATGTGACCATGTAGCTCTGGAGCTCCTGATTCACTGGGCACTCCACTGTGAGCAGGGGCTCTGGTAGACACAGGGGAGTGGGTTCATTCTCCATCAAGTCTCCAAACACAAAGGGTCAGGTATTGTTACTGCATGTCACATGAACTCTCCTTTACTTTAGAGACAGTGATCCTCCTCTAAATTTTCCAGTGTTCATAGCAGACTTTTCACAGACTCCAGTTATTTTTGGTTTTAAACTCCCTGCTAGCATTTTAAAGACTGGCAACTCAGTGGGAATGTATTGAAGATATTGCTTAGCAGCTTTTCACTTAACCTGTGCTCTCTCAGGGCTCTCCACTATTTCTCTTTCCTTGAAGAGCTCTTCTATGCCCTGAAGCAACCTCCAGATTATTATACTGGGATACACATACAGCTGATGCTAAATGGTTCTTTTCACTTGTGCACAATTCAGCTAATCAACGTTAGGGACCTACAGTCATCAGTCTGAAAGCCTTGTTTGCCATCATCACCACTGAGGCCTATAGATCAATAAAAAGATGATATTGTTTATATAAAACCCAATAAACAAGACCTGTCTGAGGCTTACATATGGTTTCATTCATTCTAATAAAGCAAGTGCATTTCTTATGAGCTTTAGCCCATCAGATTTTGTAAACTGCTTATTCACTTCAACAATCACTGACACAAGGATATTGTTGTATCTAAGTCTAGGTCAAGCAAGACTTACTTGATCTCATCCTATTTCCATAATAATCTCTGTCATTTCTCCAAGAATAAGAAGGTAAGGGCACTTTTATTGCTGCAATAAAAACAGCAAAGTGATCTTCTGATGGCACTTAATTAGATTCATTTTATCTTCTTTGACTGAGCATGACATACTGTAACCCTTATTTATGAAGTAAAAATGAATGTCTTATGGTTCCTAACACAATTGAAGAAGAAATTACCATGGTATTCAGCTTAATCTGTGTTTGTATCCGACATAAATGATCTTAAGATAAATTACAGGAAATTATTTTCTACTCCTGGTAACCATAACAACAGATGAGAATTGGTTCTAGTTCAACTTACTGGTTGTTCGTGAACTCTTCCATAATGTGTAATAAAAATTATAAGACAAGAGAAATCCACAGGCTCTTTTATTTTTTTCTTTTTTTTTTTTTTTTTTTTTTTCTGTATAGAAACAATCGTGAAGCACTGAAAAGTAATTTTAGGTTTAAGTTAAACTCTAGTCTTTCAGGTCTCTATCAGACATGGGTGAAATGCATTTCTGTTCCAAAGTGCAATGGCATATATGTCACGTAATGGATCTCCCCAAAGAAGGAACCCATGGCAAAGATCAACAAGAATGGTATCTCCATGAACTGTGCTGGGTGAGAAAACTGTGATTTTAATTGGACAGTAGTTTAGAAACTATCACATATTTGAGCAATCCCTAGAATTGTCTTTGAAGCTGGACAGTAGGAACAGATAGTGAGTACATCACCATGTTAAGCAGGTGCTAAAAGAAGGGATCTGAAAAACTTGAAACCTTTCAAGAAGTTGATTTCAGCAGGGTAGGTCACTGCAATGAAGAAGCTTTCAAAAATAGAAGTCACCAGTGCACTGGGAGTAAAGATAAGAGCTTTGAAGAAATTTTGACCTTTTAATTCCACAGGTCTTTTAATATCATAGAGTCATCAGATAATTTGGATTGATAGGAACCTAAAAAGATGCATAGTCCAACATAATGGTCAAAATAGGGTCTCCTATGAGATCAGAGAAGATGATTCAAAGCTTTATCCAGTAGTGTTGAAGACTTTCAAGGATAAAGTCATCAAAACACCTGCAGGAAACTTGCTTTGCATCTTGACTGTCCTCACACCAAAAGTTTCTCTGTAAAACAGGTTAGTTCTATGCCAGTTTTCTTTGATTCTCCTACCATGCTCCACTATGAGAAGCAAGCCTCTGCCTTTTCAATGACCTCATGAATACTGGGGGACTGTTATTCAGTGGCCTGAAACCACATTTCCAGGCTGAACGGTACCAGGTCCCTCAGCTTCTCATAGGGCAAATGCTCCAGCCTTGAGCATTCTGTTGGCTCTCTGATGAATTTGCTGCAGTTTGTCAATATCTTTTTCATGTTTGGGGCCTCCAGTCTAGATAAAATATCTACATGTGGTTTAACAGGTACCAAGCAGAATGGCTGATCTGTTATGTCTTCTGTGGGTACAGCCGAGGATGCTGTTGGCTGTCTTTGATATCTGGGCACACAGCTGCCTCATGAGTCTATGACACCCACATCCATTTCAGCAGAGCTCATCTCCAGCTGAATCAGTGCTGCAGATTAGTGCTTCTCAGGAGTGAGATCTCATGTGCTTTAAAGCTCAAGTGGCAAAAAACAACGCTTCTCCTGAACCATGACAGACCACTATAGCCTGGACTATGGAATAGTGAGATCTAAGACAGGATATATGACTTTTTGCAGTTAGCTACAACCACCCATCTATGTCACATGATGTAAAACCTTCCGGGTAAGGTTAGCCCTGTCTCACTATCCAGCTGTGTGGATCTGAGTTGAGTTTTACAAAGGACTGGTGACAAAAGTAGGCTGGAAAACAATCCTGACTTATGTCTGTTACCTCAGAACATTCTCGTGTTATTTTTTCCTCGTTTTTAAAAAAAAAACTTTTAATCTTTTTTTTTTGTATGACTTCAAAACACCATTACATGCAAGGTGAGGGAAAAGGCAGTTTCACATTTGTCCTTCCCCAATGCATAGTGACTAAAGACTGGTTCCAGGCTTGACCATGGCCAGCTAAGCAATGGTATAAGTTCCTCTGGGGTTTGTATCTCACTACCTACTTTTCTGTTGCTATTGTATTTGGCTGGAGTACCTAGTGCTACAGTCAACTAGATTCCTTTCTACGAGGTCAGTCATCCATATTTTTTCTTAATTTATCTTCAACCCAGCATTCCTGTTGGACTTGGCAATGGTGCAGTTCTGCCAGGACATTAATCTAATCAGCCATATGAAAATCAAAACCACATATAAGCTCTCTGAGAGGAGATACCTGACAGTACTTGCAGAAGAAGAGATGATGGCAAGAAGTTACCAGGTGTTTTCCCCAGTTACCAGCAGAACCTTTGGATGCATCAGTTTTGAGATAGGGAGGGAAACATTGTTAAAAGCCTCAGAGCCAGCAATAGAAGAAGAGCTGAGGTGCCTGGGGACCCTTGGCAGAATCCTTTTTTTTTCTGCTGGGTCCCGTAAGAATACTAATACACACAAGGAGTTCCTAAGCTGATCCAGTTATGAGAAATTTAAAACAGACAACAAACCAGTATGGGACAGCCAGGAAGCTGAAGCAGGTGCAAGGTCTCTTGGCTGTAGTGTGGAACATACTGGGTAAATCATAGCACCTTGCAAATTCAAGGGATTGTACAAAACCTAATTTTTATTTCAACTTCTAGACTTCAAAATGGGTGCCTATTGCATGACCTGTCAGGTGGCAGAACAGTCACAATAGATCAGAAAGATGGCAGCAGCACAGCAAACAATGTAGATGTGAGTTGCCTTGATGTCATGTCATTGGAAGTTAGACCACGATGAGCACTGGGTGTGTCACACTTCCTCATGTGTTCTGTTGCTATTCAATAAAAGTATAGCAGGCCACTTAAATCAGGACAGTCCTTTAAAATTGCTCATTTACACCAGTTAGGGACTGAACAGCTGATTAATGAAAGTCAGTAAACCTAAGTCAGTTTACAGCAGATCATTTGCAATTATATCTTTCCTTTCTGAAAAAAAAAACCCAAACAATTTTATAGATAATAATAAAATCACATAGCAATTAAGTAGTGAGTCATTACACCCTATGGAAGCAATTCAACAGATAGTGAGGCAACATCCATCCTGCAGTGGTTAATTATTTGGCTTAAGAAACAGACCTTCTTCCATGGAAACATCCAAAGGTCGTTGCATTCAGTCAGAGTGTATCTGATCCTGGCAGATCAACACATAGAACAGCACAGTCTGTGTGTGCAGTCTTCCCTACAGAAACAAAGGGTAAACCATTGCAATAAGAAGGGAAGGAAGTTCAGCTAACATCAGAGTAATCAGATTTGCCTTCCCTTCCTATGCAGTTCCGCTGAACAAATTCACATCCCACTAATGCCAGGTTGTTTTAATCAGGTGATCTGGCTCAGTCCTTATACCTGTCAATGAAAATGAAGTTTAAGGAACTTAAACCTAAAGTGTAATTAAAGAAACTTTTTTCTATCTACCATGTTTGGAGAAAAAAATTCAGTCTCTAACTTTCTGACATACGAGCAAGAGCAACAACAATATCACTTAAAAAATTAAGACAGGAAATTCTTGATGATGGCAAAGCCATTTTGCGATTTATAAGAACAGTTGCTTTCCACCCTAATTTCCCAACTGAATAGCAGATGCTCTTCAGTAAAAAGCTGTTATCATTTTATCTGTTTTACAATATGTCATGTATATTTTGCCAATCACATTTTGGCTCTCATCACAGTGTCTGCTGTAATGCAATTGTAAGCTTGTTTAATCAGCTCAGCATAATCTGGTGCTTTCAACCCTGCGAGCACGCACATGCAGGCACACACATGCAGCTCATCCCACAGCATTGCCCATGCTATTCCCTTTTGCCTTGTAAAATAGAAATGCATCACTCCATCCATTTGTCAGGCAGAACCTGCCTTGGAAGGTCTGTGTGAAGTTCTGCTTAAAATGGATGGCACAATATGGTATGTGGTTTGTTTTGTTTTTTTATTTACCTGGCTGAGTAGCTATTCATTTAAAAACGCAGCCTTAATTGGTGTTGCCTCACATTTGTTTTAAAGCAGATTATTAAGCTACACAGAGCACACTGCATGCTGCTGTTTTGTAGTTCAAAACCGTGAATAAAAAAAAGCAACTTAAACTTTGTACCTGTGCAAATAAAGACTTTCATCTTCACAAGCATAACAATTCATCCTCCCAAAACTCATCCATCAATCTACACACTTATTTCCCTTGAAAATGCCTGCTACTCACTTGTTCTGTTGCAGCCTCGGGTTATTTCCAAAGCTGCTGACATCAATTTACATGAAAAATCCCATTTCACATATCTGTTCACAAAGAGGCACATCCAGTTTGAGCTGAGTTCTTTCTTGTGGTACAGAAATGTTACAGAAGGTGGCAGCTGGGGCTTGTGCCTTCCCAGTTCTTCAGTTTTCTGCTGTCACCCTCATTTCTGTGATGATTACTCCTGATGGCTCTTAGCTGAACTGATCATGAGGGTCCATGGTCAGTAGCTTTTGCAGGGCCGTGTACATAAAAACTCCAAGATGGCATTAATAAAAAGCAGTCCTCAGCACTTTTTTATACTTCTCTTACACACTGCATGCTTTTCATTAAGGGAGAGGTAGAAACTCAGCCTTTCACTGGGTATCACATCACCTGATGCTGCAAATCCCCTCTAATTAACAGCACAAGAGTGACAATTTCAGGCTTCTTCAGCTGTGGTGGAACCAGCACACTCAAGCTAAGGTGTTAAGTCTCCCTAAAAGGAAGATTCTGGCCAAATCTTTCACTGTGATAGAAAGCAATGGAGGTAGAAGTTCTTCTTACTTTAACAGGGACTGCTGCTTGTGTAGACTGTAGGACACAAACTTCACTTGGACTGCAGAGGGTGGAGATCTGCTACAGTTTGTGCTCACCACTTGGCTTGCCCTAGAAGATGCTTTTCTGAGCTCTAGGGCACCTATTTCAATTCCTGGTCTACTCAGTCCTAGCCATCAGATAAAAGTGGATTAAGAGCTGGCCAGGAAGTGTGACAAAACCTCTCTGGGAACAGAAAATCTGTGAGATGTTGGAAAAGAAAGAGATTTTGTAGAAACACAGCTTACCCAGGGACATCTCTATCTGTCAGACTAGGTGAGAAGGAAAGACTTTTCTTTCAATTAATGATGCAGTAAAATTGTCTTCTGGCAGAGGTCACAAGAAGTCTCTTCCTCCCACCTCATTCCTAGAGAAATCAGTGCCTACAGCTTGTGCATCCTTTGTTCAGATAGGGATGCAGAGCCTCAAATAACCCCACAAGGATAGAGCTATGAGAGGATGTGATCACTGCTCCATCCATGTGAATGTGCTGGGGAAGCACTAGGTAAGTGCTGTCTTTGAGCAGAAGATGCCCATGCTTCGGTATGGAAGGATTTAGAAAGAAAACACTGTCACCAGTGGCAATCTGCGGAGCAGGAACAGTGATACTCAAGTACCCAGATCTGAGCCCAGATGATTTTTAGAAGTGAAGATAAGAAAGTCATTTGGACTGCATGAAAACACAAGGGGGCAAAATAGGCTTCTAGAAATTGGAATGAAGCTGGATGAGTAGTAATAGGAATCCCATGAAATTATTTCTTTTACTCTGCAGTAAGTGTTGGTATAAAAAAACTTTGCATGTGAGGCAAATTTAAAGCAAATCTCATATTATTCTTAAAGTGTTCATTTGCTTATCCTGCCAGAGAAGAAAAAATCCCAAATATTTGTCTCACCAACTATAAAAAACTCTTCAGAACACAGAGAATGAAAACAAATATAATGTAATACTATCTGCACTGGAGTAAAATGCACAACCCCATAGATTTCAGTGGCTCAGGAATCTATTTCCTTCTCCTAACAAAAAAAGTTCACCAAAGCAGGTAAAAATGTCAGTCAATAAAAGTAACTTACTGTAATCTTGTTTTAAAATGTCAAGCTAGTTCAAAACTTGTTAGAAATTTTTTCCCAAAAGACATAATTTATATTTTACATTATAATGTATATGTATATATGTAAGTATACACACATATATATATATATATATATAGTCCTTAGCACTTGACCAAAAATAATACCAACATTTTTAACTAACTGAAGTCACTGTGAGTGTACAATAATGTTTAGAATTATTTCTCTGGCTGTTGCAGTGGCATTTTAGACAAAAAGCTTCCCCCAAAAATTCCACTTTTATGTGGGTATGTTTTCAATTCTGCAAAACTGCAGTGGTTCCACAATTAGTATCTCTAGAAATTATAATTAAAAGTTAAGGCATTGAAAAAGAGGAAACATGTTCCAAAGCCTGAGAAAGCACTAACAGTTTTCATGAAAAGATGTCAAATGAGTAACAGGTTGGGGAAGCAGATGGAGGTTCCTTTATCACAACCATGATTCACCTTGTGAAAACATCACAGAATTTGGCCCAAAGGCAGAAATGTCATTTCTTGCCTCATAGATGTTTACTCCCAAACCACTGAGAAATGCTTTTATCCTCCCCATGCAATAATTACAGTGCATAAAAAGGCCAAGAAGTCTGAACTACACCTTACTTGTCACTGACCTTTGATATTTTAATGTAACAAGTTCCATTGTTGCTTATTCCTTTGTTTCACCTTTGTGCTTCCAGCCCTGCCATCCTAGGTGAAGCACAGCAAAGAAAGGTTATTTATCTGTGTACTAGAGGAATTCTACTCGGTTCATCTTTATTTTTCACCCCTCAGAAAAAAACCCTGCAGCATAAATAGGTCAGACTGGCCCTTTCTGCTACCTCCCATAGTCTCTGGAAGCTGCTGGATTTCCCTCTCAGATCCCAAAATTTTGCATTTCTTTTACAAATCTTCCCAATCATTAACATTTCTGAATGGTCTGCAGTGCCATTTTCCAGTGAGTAATTACTGCCCCCCCAGTTACAATCATATAACAGCAGACTCCCATCAGCAGTTTCTCAGAGTGCTACAAAAAGTCTCACCTTTCAGTGAGAGCTTCCTAATATTTTCTCATCACTCACCCATCAGCCCCAGGATTTATAGTCAAGGCAAGCCAGGCCATACCTGCACAGCCCATGGAGGGAGGACACACTCTGCTGAAGGACATGAACCAGCAGTGATAACTTGGTCAGTGAGCAAGGCAGTAGAGATCTCAGTCCCAGCAAATACCTGCTGCTGGATTTATCAACCCCCTGTCATTGATTTATGGCTGTGTGATTTTAGGTAGGCAGAGGACATGGGCTGTCTGAGCCTACTTTCCCATGTGAATTTCAGCATGGATCAACCACCTCTTGGACTTACGATTTAGGGAAAGCAGCAGGGTCATTACAGTGAGGATTCCCAAAACCTCCCAGCCCCTGAGGTAGGCATAGCTGCTTCAGCATCAGAGAGAGGCATGAGCAGGACTCATTCATCTGGCATGAGGGACATGGAGAGGATGTCAAACAGACAAGGAAGCACAAGGTACTGTGATACGATTATACTTTGCATAACAAGCAGAGCACACCACCTGCTTGGCCGCTGTCAAGGGTATTGTAGGCAAC
Source organism: Calypte anna (assembly GCF_003957555.1). Taxonomy (NCBI): domain Eukaryota; kingdom Metazoa; phylum Chordata; class Aves; order Apodiformes; family Trochilidae; genus Calypte; species Calypte anna. Next base: position 34,431,741 of record NC_044251.1, read on the forward strand.
TTAGCAGAAATGAACTGTAGGGTTTTGCTACTGGGGCTGTGAGCTGACATGAGCCACACAGCCAATGTCCCAGCCTTGCAATGTGAACAGTGCACAGAGATGCTCTGTGCTCCTCGTAGATCTTTTCCCAGGGAATTCTGCTAATTATTTAATTAATTGTAAAACACAATTAAAGATGAGGATGTTTTCTTGTGCTTGATAATAAAATCAAATCATTTCCCAGTTCATTGGTCTACAGGGTTATCATAGTCACTGGAAAGACTATCTGGTGGGTTGTACATATTGATTCTCTACTAGTGTGAGAAAATGTGGATCTAGACACCAGCATAATAAATCTAGTTACCGGGCTGACATAATATATTCTTGAATTATGCAGCAGCCACCACAAATACTGACTGCAAAAAAGAGGAAGCATGATCAATAAAATACTTCTGATCAACTTGCTTGAGGAACACTTGACCTCTCAAGGAGTAAAAAAAACCCAAACATAGTGACCATGGTGAACATCCAGCTAAAAGGACTTAGTTCCAGTACCAAGATTTCCATTGACTAGCAGAGACATGTATGTCCTTGTGCATAAAGACCCCATAATATTCCAGTATGGTGGAGTAAAATCTGTAGAAAAGCTGCTTAATGATGTATTTTGCTATGAGAATCACTTCTTTGTAGCCTCTTAACTGAAGGAAATAGAGGGATGATATGGTCTGCCAAATGCATCACACAATGTCCCAGGAAAAGGTCCTTATTCCCACCATGCAGGTGTGAGTCGGTATACAGGCAGCCAAAGCTGTGATGAGTGAAGGGACCGCAAGCCCTGCCATAGAGTAGAAATCCCCACCCCTGCAGCTTACTGCTGAGTGGACAAGAAATCAGATGGCAAAAACGGGGAAATAAATGCATACTGAAGCCCACATGTAATGGTGAAGTTTGTGTTGAGATCAGCTTGGGAAGTACTTTGTATATTTAGTTACATGATCTGTATCAGTGACCTGTGTCCATAGACCATGGTGCCAATCCTGGAGCACAGTCAGAGGGCACCTGGCCTCTCAGCTACAGCACATTTTGTGGAAGAGGAAAAAGGCTCAAGACATCAAGCCATGTTTACACTCACATGGGAAGAAATACTCTGGCTCTGTTAGTGAGCCAGAAGGCTTCAATTCTCACATCACTGCTCACACTGCTGGCTATTTTCTGAAGCAATCAGAAATGCTGTTCTACTGTATTAGCTCCTCAAGACAGAGTCAGATGCTTTCTAATTATGAGATACTGCTTCTTATTGGAACAGAGAGATGGGTTTCTCCCAGGCAGCAAAACACAATATCTGATCACTCCTGTTTTCTGTAAAATCCGAACACTTATACACATTTTAAGTATCTTCCTTTTATGTTGAATAGATGTGACATAATCCAAACAGGCTCAGTTTTGCTGTCACAGAATTTGAAGCAGAATTGTGCCCTCTGCTGCTAATATTTTGTGGATGAATACCTTATAAATTCATTTTGATCTCCAGACCACGTACCTTCTTTGCAAGTTAATGTGGCATGTTTGCAAGGAGAAGTGAATAGAGTCATGATGTTCACAGAATTCCCCTGAGAGTTTCCATATCAGACAAGAAAATAAAGACCAGTATCTTAGTCCCAAGGTCAGTGACAAGTTCACCATCACATTCCACTTCCCCCTCTCTTGACCATGCTGTTTGCCTTTTGCAAAGTGAACTGAACTTGTAGAAATGTCCCAATGGATGTCCCTGAGAGTTGGATCTGATCCATAACTGTATAAATTACACCTGTGAATTAAAGCTGCTGTATGCACAACCTCTAAAAGACACTAAACTGCAGGAATGCAAATAGATGATGGTGTATGATGACTTTAAATTATAGTAAAGTGATCCATTGCTATCAAGAGAGTAAATGAATGCAAAGGAAGACACTGGTAAACTTGATTTGTGTGCTTTGCTGGTGTACAGCTGCTCCCCAAGGGGGTGAAGGGAAAGGGGTTGCAAAAAAGAGGTACAGACTCATCAGAGGAAGGCATCTATATTCTAATGTGGGTAAATATGGGTACAATTATTCTGGATTAGAACAGTGGTGAGTCTAAGATAGTATCTATTTCATCAGCCCAGTCTCTGCAGCTTGCTTAGAATTTTATGCAAATACTCAGGTTGAATGATGTCCACATTTTCTTCTCTTTCTGTGCCAAGGTAATCTGATACCCCGCAATTCTTGGAACATCATCCTGGGGTAGGCAGAGAACTTTGTAGTTCTGATGCTTTGTCATTGCTTCAGGGTGGCACACAAATGAAGAAACACCCAAGATGGTCTGTGAAGCCACAGCCAGGCATCCACTTCTTCTGAGAAAGACTGGCCTCAGGATTTAATAACTCCATAGTGCTGCAGGAATTAACAACAGTGTTTCTGAAAACATGACAGTGTATGTGCTGCTTTGCCGGCTCACAACATTCAAGCAATGGATTCATTGATTAGTTTATCCAGTTTCAGAGAAAGGTCTCCTGTGGCTTTTCATCCTACTATGAGTGCAAGAGCATGTTGAGAGATTTTGCAGAGACAACTCCCTCCCCTTTACCAAGCAGCTGAGATAGGGCAATGACTGGCTGACTGCTAAATGGAATTTATAACATCCTTTCCTCCACATAAGTGTTGTTTTCCCTTTAGGATAAACCTTGCTCTTCATTCAAATCTCATGTGATGAATGTAGTGAGGCATTTGTAGTCGGCTGTATGCATGTCACGCGTATCTCATTTCATCCTCCCGCCAACAATCAGCCGATCTAAAAGACTTATAGCTAATGTTTGAGCCTTTTCAAAAAGCAGCGTATGCTCCTAATTTCCTTTAATAGTCCATTTCCATTCAATTTATCTAGTTTTCTCCATTCTCTGTAGACTGAAAGATTTCGTTTATATTCAGGTTTTCCTTGTAAAGAGAAATTTTTTTGGGGGGGAGAGGGGCAATAACATCCTTTAACTTCAGGCAGTTTGTTGTTAAGAATTATGTCCATGGAAAGAACAAGAGTAAAAATAGCTTTAAAAATTTTCTGTCTTATTTGTGCATCATTTAGGTGGAGAAATGTCACTCTTCTATTATGGTAATGATTTTTTAAAAGTGGTGAAAAAATTTTTACCTGTAAAGAGCAATCAAACATCTCTCGTAACAAAAAAGGCATCATTAAAAAAAAAAAAGAGACAAGTACATATTTAAATGAATGATCCAGTCTGAGAATACATGAGAGTGATTTGTGTCTTGAAGCTCTGCTGTCACTTAGATTGTTCCTGATGAGCATTTAATGAATGTTCACAGGAAAAACATCTACTCATATTATTTTATTTGGGAATAGAGAAGGTAACAGCCATTTTTAGGGGACAAACCTTAATGGATTTTCTTTCAGCTCAGTAGATACATTGATACTTGTAAATCCTTTCTAAGTGTGCTACTGTAATTATAAATCTTTTAGCTATATTTTTCATTAGAGAACATTAAGGTAAATATTCATTCCAAGAGAAGATATATTTGGCATATAGGATTTTAAAGCTGACATTTAAGTACTCACTGCAGCCTTGCAGCTGTTCAATAACATTATTCTTACAGTTCATTATTTAGGTTTTGTACTCCTGGATGCACTGTTCTTTTTCTTTAAAGCAACAAGAGCCTTGATTTATCAACTATATGTAGTTAATTATTACCTAGCACAGAAACTGAAGCCTGCAGAAAACAACAACTTGTCATTCTCTGATCCACTCTCAGCAAACCTGTATTTCCCCAGGAGCACAAAATAAACCCCATAACCTCAGCCCCCATAGATGTTGCCCCTATATGAGGGGACAGAAGAGAGTGCTACTCAGAGGCTTCCTCAGTGTTAGGTTTGTGTCTAGCCCAGATCAGCCATGGGAGGATGGGTGGGGAACAAGCCAGCCCTGCACCCAATCCACTTCCCTTCTTACTTCCCAGCTGCTACCCCTCTCAGACAGCCCAGACCCCATTTGAGAAAGCAGACCTCTTAAGACCCTTGCAAAACAGACCTGTGCCATCTTAACTGCTCAGGTGACATCCACAGCCAGAGCAGTGATGGGTTGTTGTAGTCAGAGTGTGCAGTGATTTTGTATGGTATGAAGTCCTCCTTTGTGAGAGCAGCATCAAGAGCTACAAGACCTGTGTTGGCTGGTAATAAAACTTTCTTGCTCTTTCACCTTACTGTGTGTTCTGTCTTACAGGTTTCAGAGGAACCTGCCTAAGGAATTCTCCAGGATTAAGCTTAACGACACACAGCATTATGCACATGCTCAGATGCCATGGGAATCACAATGGAGTGAAACAAGGAACATATCCAGGGCCCACACTCATCTTATTCAATGTTGGAAGATTATCTTTAGCATGCATGTTAATAATCAGGGTTATATGTAAATCTAATAACATGAGCAGAATAGTCTGTCCTCAATTTATGTAGGCATTACATTTATCAGCTTTGATCAACTCACTTTGAGACTGACCAAGGCATGCTCATGAGTGTTGATCCTTCACATTTACCCTGAAATGCAGCTTTGACAAAGCTCAGAAGAAAAGATCAGAACAGTGGTGCTTCTTAATTAATTTGATCTAATTTTCACTTTTTTTTTTTTTTCAAAAAATTTCCATATGTAGACCACTGAGTGAAGTAGTGGAGCACTCATTTGACAGGTAAGTAAATCAGGACAAAATCAGTCACTAGCACAGAGAAGTGATTTAGTGAGAGGAGAGGACTTCTCCCAGGAGAGCACCCCCTTTCAGGATGTGCCAGATTGTAGTGAGACAGGACCAGGTGCCCTGAGTTATTGATGAGTGGGTGTGGGTTCACCTGTGTCTGGCCTCCCTCCTGAGTATGTGCAGGAGCAGGGGGCCAATAAGAGAGCAGCTGACACCCATGGAGGGGGCCTCTCACTCTTCAGTGAGGATGGAGAAGCCCACAGCTCGAGAAGCCCCAGGAGCAGGCAAGAAGGGGTAGATCCCGAGGCCTCAGGAACAGCCCTAGGACATCGTCCAGGAATGGGCTAAACCCCGAGGCCTCAGGAGCAGCCCTAGGAGCAAGAAGGGCTCCTCCCGCTACACCAGATGAAATGGAAAGGCTTGATTCCCAGTCTTGGGCAAGTGAACTTTAAAAAGGAATCAGCAAACCAAAGCTTTTTCAGATAAATTACTCTGAAACAGATTTTTTTTGCAGCACAGCACATGAGTTCTATACATTGTTTATGGAATGGGATAGTAACCAAACCAAAAAGCTATCAAGACCTTTCGGATGAAAAATCCATAAAGTTGGACCTTCCTTCCCCATGTCACACAGCATCAGGGAGAGGTGATACAGCCAAACCTTCTTTTGGAATATGTTTTGTTCTCAGCTGTTATGAAAACACAAATTTTATTCCCAACATTAAATACAGCTTTTAAATACAACTTGTTTCTTCATAATACAACTTGCAGAGTCCCAGATGGTACCTTGTACATTTACACATTACTTAAAATGCTAATGTATTCCAACTTCTTCAGATGTTGTTTAATACACGGGCAAGCGTGGCATACACCTTAAGTGAGAGCGTGAATAGAGAGCAAAATCACAAAGCTGGAATCTGGATATTTTGTTAAATGCTGCCACCAAAGCTCCTCCTCCCTCTGCCCTCTCCCCCCACCCCAAGAAATGGAAGCATAACATCACATGGTTCAAGGCTCCTCTTTTGTAAGCTATAATTTAACCTCAGGTTATCTTGACATTCACATGCTGAAAGGAACATTAGTGCATGTCATTGTGTGAGAACAGCTAAATGAGAACAAAAATATAGAGAAAGAGGTCAGAATAGAAAGAAGAAGAATATAAGCAATTTGCACATCTCCATAAATGTGGGCAATTTCGTAACAGGCTGCTCCAGATGTTTAGTGTTTGGAGAAATACTGAAATGAAACACTAACTACAGGTAAAAATGCAAATATTTAGGGAACTCTGAGGGCACAAATGTTCACACAACATATTAACGATCCACTAAGGAGTGACAGAAACCTCATATCCCTTCCCCTGCAGACCTAAAATTTCTGTAAGCTCCCGTGCCATTTCAGGACTTTTGCCCGAAACCAAAAATCTTTACCTGCACCCAAAAAATCTCAACTTCACATATCAGTACATCGCAAATATAAATTCCACAGGTACTGTGTTGGCAAGTTGAGTATTTTGACAATGGATTTCACATTTCTACCCCTAACACCTCATCTCCAAGGGGAAAAAAAAATAAATTAATAAATACTGAAATGATGAACAATTGCAAGTGTGATGGCTAATTGTTTAGTATAGCCAAGTAAAGGATGGTATTGACTCCTTGTCCATGGAGACAAGGGGACAGAGAGCACAGGTGCTCCTACTCATGTACTTGTATGGTGCAAAGGACAAGAAGAGTAACTTTAGACTGTACCACCCATGACTGTGTCTATCTGGGTAGAACATGTGAATCCAAGACCAGTAAGAGCAGCCAGACCCAAACTGAATTCCACTTTTCATTATTTGTATGGGACATAGACACAATTTTCTCTTCTTATGATGCAGATATGGATATTCAGGGTTGATTTTATGTCCTAGCTTATGGGGGTGTCAGAATCCTCTAGGGAACAGTTCTGATATAGTCCCATGGAAGCCCACCTTCCCAGACTCACCAAAAACCTTACTCCTGCTGCCCTTTGGTTTTCATATGGTGCATCCTTTACAACAGGAGCTCAGAGCTTTGCAAGGGTATTCCCAACCTTTTGCAGGTCTGCTAATCAGTGTAAAACTCTAGATGATAATTGGGGTTCAGAACTCTCACAGAACTGAGCAACTGGAGAGCCACCACTGTCAGCTGTTACCTTGAAAAGCCTCCTCTCAGCATACCTCTGATGTATTTAAGCTTTCTGGCCTGCTGTGAGGTGGAAAAACATTAGCAGTGTTGCAGAGAAGTGGTATCCAACAGGACTTCACCAACTAACCCTGATTCTGTCCCCTGAAACTGTTTCTCCAGTACTTAATGCATAAAAATGGGCTGGTTTGTTCCCTGCTTGACTTGTCTGTGGGATTACATATGCAGGAAACCATGATGTTGTGCAGCCTGATGATTTCTTCATCTTCAGTTTGAGATGTTGTGGAAGACAGTATAAATGACCAGCAGATCATGATAGATACCCCATCAGTAAAGGATGATTGTATTATCAAAAATACTGAAAAAAAAAAAAAAAAAAAAGGCAAGGTAATTATTTTCTGTGCAGTTTATAGCCTCCCAGGAGCAGCAGACAGACACTCCCACTCCCACAACACTCTAATATTTCACCGATCAAGGACATAACCCTGGTTATTTACAGACTGTAATGAGAATGACCGTACTTTGATGTTACCATAAATAAGCAGGTAAAACTGCTGAGTTTCAAGAAACTCTGTTTGATTGCCTGCAAGACGTTATTATTTTAATAAAAAAGAATGGCATGTGTAATGATTAAATTTATACCAAGTGCACAAGCAAGCTCCACTCAAGGAGACACATATAAGCCCTTCCACACAGCTTGTGCTTTAGAAAAACTGTTTCCTGGTTTCAGGAAAAAGTGGATCTTTGTTCAAATGACATAAAGAAATGGCCCAGAGACTGCCTCAAAGCAAAGATCTGCTTGGTTGTGATGGATTTCAGTAAACTACAGGCTTGGTATTTCTCAGATATGCAGTCTGTGAGCTAAACTGTACTATGTAAGATAGAGGAGCTGTAGAAGTGATGAAGCTCTATTAACAGAATCAGTCCTGCCAGCTAAAACCTTGTCTCAGATTTTTTCTCTAACCATTATCTTTTGTCTCACGTTAAATGTCACCTATATACATATTTCAAAATATTGTTTAGGGTTACCTTATCAAACAAGATCTAAGTATGTTTTGATGGAATGAATGAATTATGGGAGATTTGAAGAAATAGTGACCCAAAAGGAGTATCCCAAATACTTCAAATCATCCCTCCCTGACCCACTAAACAATCAGTTTCGATATTTTTTTTTTCTCCAATAACTTTTATAAATTGTTTGTGTTCTGCATGGGTTAATCTTTAATTTTCGTCACAGCTTTTGAGCAGCACAAAGCTGAGGAAAAATACCTGCATATTTCAGTGCTTAATTAAGCTGAAGGATTCTGGGAAGTTCTTCCATTTTCACTATGAGAAAAGGTGGCTTTCATCTAAATCCAGTGTTAAGCATCCCAAACCTTAATACTAAGAACTTTCTACATTAAGAGGTAGTGTGGTCTGGCATCTGGGGATCTGCAGAATTAAACTTCTGGTGCTGAGCACCTGATACCCATATTATTGTGGTGTAAGGGCATGGATTGACTTCTCATCAGTAGTTGAATACTGGTGAGAATCTGGAATTTTGTTTCAGCCAGAAAGAAATCCAATCTGTATGCTTCAAAATTGCTCTTCAACATAAGCCGAAGTGGAAAAAATATAGCAAGTAGGAAAAAAAAACCAGGATATGTGCATCAAAAGAACAGCCTGATCGAAAAATAAAAAGCCAAATAACATATATTCAAGGAGTCAAGATCAAATTGTTACTGACAACCTTGACTGTACTATAGGAAAGCTGGTGCTGATCAAAAGCAGAAAGGAAATCTTCCAGAAACTCATCAACTGAAAAGAGTTTTGCTTCTTCGTATCCTGGAGACACACTTGTTGCTATACATTGTGTTATGTATGCTAAATATTACGTCAGCATCTCTGCCTGTTATATTTCAAAACTGCCATAAAAAAGGGATGGACTCAGGTACTGCTGGTTGGATTTATATGTCCTTGTTTAAGACAGATAAAAGCTAGATGCACAACTCTGGGACAGTCACCATAGGAGCCCTTCAGAGTCAATAAATAGATTTCAGATTTATGGGATGCAATTTCTCTCATGTCTCTTCAACATTTAGTTTGGTACAAGAGGAAACCACAGAGAAATAGATCTTCCAGTTGATTATAAAGAGAGATTATCACAACCTTTTCAGACATACTGTTTGAACTGCCAAGTAACAAATGGCACCTTTCCAAGTATTTCTCACAAGTATTTTCTTGCAGAAGCTATTTCTTTACTGAAGGACACAGGCTCATTAATGATTAAAGGCTTCACCATTTTGTATTTGTATCTCACTGAAGTGCAGATCTCTATAAAAAATGAAATCCAAATGACATGGAAAACTGCAAACTAGTTTTTGAGATGGCTGTATTCACAGAAGTAGTGTCAGAAGCTGAACAAGAGGAAGAAGGGGAATGGTATTTTACATCAGTGCATAGCTGCTCATAACACCTTTTTTGCAAACAATATCCTTTGAGACAGGTACTACTAGGAATTGTAGTTGGGATGTGGAAGCCCCCAAACATGCTTTGGAATCTCAGCTCGACCAGTTTGAAAGAAATAAAGAAGTTTCAGAAATACCCTTCTTTTCTGTAAAGGCTAAATCATTTTTAACGTGTTCCTGTAAACAGCATTATTTCTTGTAAATACATCTGAAAAGGTTCTTGAAATTAGCTATCTAATGTTTAAACATGGGCTGGCATTCAAAATTTGCTAGAATTCTAGTTAAAAAAAAAAGAAATCCTTGGATATTTTTTATGTCTCTAATCTTCAGGACAAGACAAGGTTTTGAGAAATCTTTTGATTAAAGGGTGCCTCTCAGTTCTGACTCAGCCTTCTTAAGAGGATTTCCTAACACTTACTAACCCTCTTTCTTCCCTGCAGAGTAACTGCTCCCTAGCAAGTACAAAATGAGTTGTGTGTTCTGTGCTTTGCTGTGCCATCAAAACCAAAGCATGCCAGGTCTGCAGTTGGGCACTCAGGGGACAGGCTACAAAAGTTCTCAGGGAAATCTCTGAGCACATGATTTGTGGTGTGGGCTTTTTGGGAGGGTTTTGTTTGGTTGGCTGTTTTGTTGTTGGGGTTTTTTTTTGGTTTTTTTTTTTTTTTTTTTGCATTGGGTTTTGTTTGTTTGTTTGTTTTGTTAGTTTTTGTGGGGTTTTTCAGTATAAACCATCTGCTGCTTTCTCTCTTCTTTCTCTTTTTTCTTTTTTTTTCTTTTATTTTTTTAAACCAGTGAAAAGAAAAAATCATTTCTCAAAATGATCTGAATAAATCATCAGAAATGCAGAATCTTCAAAAGGCTCTCATGGGCAGAGCAGGTTTTTCATGCCCATATTGCTAATTATCAAACACCAGAACTCAGTCATGAGCATCTGCTAAAAATCTGGTTCTTGAAAGGCTCAGCTTCAGTTCTGGACACCTGTTTTCCCAGCCTACTGCTTTACTCCTCATAATCTCAGATGTCCTGTGCCCCTGATAGTTTCTCCAGTTCTTATTACCTCAGTAGGTGACAGATGCTGTTGTGTGAAGCCTCCACCAATACAGAGAATCTTAAGAGAGAACCTAAACCGAAACACAGGGTTTTCCCTAAGGAGCAGGGGAAAAAAACATTTGTTTTTTAATGTGGCAGCTTTTGCTGCTGACATAGAGCAAAGCAGCTCTTCCACGCACACTTAGTTCTGTTTGGTGTGTGAGTTACAAGGTCTCACAAATGGTTCCTCTCTCAGCCACATCCCAACTCTGTTTCAGGCTGAGATCTGAGGTTGCATCAGATCCCAATCTTGCTTCCATAGGTAAGAAGCAGATCTGAAGGTCACTTCACCTGCAGCCTATGTGTCCCCTTCAATATCTCTGTGTTGTCTGAGGGTGTCACACTGGTTGCTGTGAGATTGCTTGAACTTGAAGCGATGGCACATCTGGAGTCATGGAAGTCATAAATGAGTTGTCTACACTTGGCAGATGTATGATGGACTCCTAACCAAATCTTTAAGAGTAATTCAATTAATAGTTCAATGCATTTTCAAACTGAATCTGATTGGTAAGGTGCAGGGGATAGCTGTCTCTCTAAAGGCCAGTCTGAGCAGCATTTGGGGTTGCTTGGGTAGCAACCCTGAAGACACAAATTCACAGGCGCCGGAAGTGAAGTGGCACAGTGCTGGAGATGCCCTCCCTTAGCATCAGGCTTACCACTACTTGTGTAAGTTGTATTAAACCTGTCTGCGCCTTTCCCTCGGGCAATGGGAGGCCTCTGATTTCTTCTTCTGTTTCTACTTAAGTGGCTGAAAATCACACACCTGCAGTTCACTAAGCTTGTGCTGCTTAAAGACTGTTTCTCAGCTGGAGGCTACTCCATGGTGTGCACATTCCCCTCCTTGCTCATGACAACCATGGCTCTGCACCCAGAGGATAAAATAATTTAATCCTGCCTGCTAGTTTGATGAGGCTGACAATCATGTTACTCTTTTGCAAATGTGTCTTCTTTGCCCAACCCACGGGCACAAACAGACTGTGCACTTGGGGAGCACAGACTTCTTCTCCACAGATATCTCTAGGCAGGCAAACTGCTCAGCTCTGGACTGTAACCCTTCCTTCCCCTTCGTGTGATGTACATCCCCTGTATCTTTGCTGCTGTGCCCTGCTCTACTTTAAATTCTGCAGGCAGAAGGAGGAGAAAACAGCTCCCCTGTGGCTGAGTGTCAGGGTTGTCCCCTTTGGGATGGAGTTAATTACTGAGCAACTTCACAAAGGGACCTCCTTGATCACTGAAAATAATGAAGCAAAATGTATGAGAGCTGCATGCTACTTATCTGTGTTTCTGCTAAGGTTTGTAGCAATCAGCAGTACCAGTCCAGAAGAATCTGGGGTGAGAACACTGGTCCAGTGACAGCCACTGATTTAAGTATGCTGAGCATGTGTGCTAATGAGGAGCTTCTCCATTCAGTGTTCTCTTGGGATTTATATCCATCCTGAGGATTCTCATAGACTTTTTGTTGAACAGAGCATTTTTTACCGCAGAGGCATTGACTTAAAATATTGCCTTGCCTTCTATCCCCAGTTCCAGGGCAGGGGCAGCTGTTCACTGGGGTGGCAAGAGAAGAACAGCAACATAGAGTTGTTAACAACCCGGCAATGCAAAATGTTTAAGGGCTGTTGTAAGGCAAGCTCAGACAAGGACTGGAACAAAACTGAGTGACTTTGTAGATGGATAGCTCCATAGATCTAGACCTCCTTTTCTTCTACACAGGGGCTCCAGCTACTGTCCCTGCAGTGATATGATTTAATGGAATTAAATGGTGTTGAACTATGCAATGAGGTTGAAGGCAGAGATATCTAGCTATTGCCTCAAGCCCAATTCTAACAAAGATAACGTGTTCTCCTGATGGCCAGGTCCAGGGTTATTTTCCAGCTGGTCCAGATGGGTGAACATTTTGAATGGAGCCATAAATATTATCCATTTCTCATCCATTTCCAAGGTTCCCCCAGCTTTGGTAACTGGAAATGGGAAATGAAGAATTACTTCTTCACTTTTGCCAAACAGAAAGAAAAGAAATTACTGGCAGTATGTGTGAAATTCTTTCCAGCCCACCCAGATCCAAGATAATGATCTTTTCCAGACACAAGGTAATTCTCTTTCTAATGCTATCTCTTTTTCTTTTTCCATAAATGCAGGTCTTGCTGCAGATAACTGAAGATTAAACTCACTCTGCAACTGAACTTACACATCACTCATGCAGCAAATATAATTGAAAAAAGATTCTCTTCTTCTTTTTCTTTATTAAATGTCATCACCTAATTTAGAATGCAAATCAATGTATTAATAAGGAATGTATAATTTTTAATGTCATCTGTGCAATCACCCTCTTAGATTGATTCTACCTTGAACTCATTGTATTATTGTTAATGACTGAAAGCTCACACTGTACTTTATCAACCAAAGTCTGTCTGCAAGAACTTTCTAATTAGTGCTACTGATCACTTATTCCTTCTCGGTGAGACTAATGCATTATTACAAAGCCTTGTGAAATACGTCCAACAACATATATGTCTTGTTAGAATGACACTCAGGAGATACCATTACCCATATCCATCAATGACACTTAATCCATCACGTGGAAATACTGCTTAACTACTGCTGCCACAGTCAGCTGGGTGCAGGCATCTCCAGTGAGAACTATGAGGCTGCCTGCTTGGGGCTCTGGCATGCAGCCAGCTCTCTTACATCATATAGCAATTAATGTACCTTTACTTTGATAACAAGAAGTTAGAGAGGCAGTGGAAAGTAGCAGCAGAGTGGGACAACTCATGAAATTAGCTGCAGGAAATCTATTTTGTAATAAAACTCTTCATAAAAGTGAAATGTCATTTAAAGCAACAATTTCCATGGGGAATAAGTTTTTATGTCTCTGCATCTTTAAGGCATGGAGTTTCTTTTTTTTTTTTTTTTTTTTTTTTTGAGTTCTTTTATTGAAATGGCTTCATGGAAGCCCACAATATACAGAGACATTTTTAAACATGTGGGAATCTCATTATGTTTTCTGCATGCATTTTTTCCTTTGGAACAATTTTTTAAAAAATCAGGATGATTCAAGATGCTACAGCCATTTAGCTGTGAGAAATATTTAGATCACCAGAGTGAAGATCATTAACAATATGTATAAATTAATATGAAAAATTCTTTCAAGTTGAAGAAAACATATGATTTTAAACTGATAAGTACATTGACAGAACCTGACTATTTTCCTTTATCCAATAAATAAAAAACCAACTATAAAGTCGTTATAAATAAATAGAAATCCCAAGCTCTCTAACACTAATAGGATATTAAAAAGCTCCTCTTTATGAAGAGATCTAAAATGAAGGTCAGATTTTTATTTTATAAAAATATAATTAAAAATTCTAGAATTTGTATAGAAATGTTTTGAAATCCAGTGATTTATGATTTTTTATAAATAAGCAAAATTTTAGAGCTTGGACCAGAATATAAGCATTCTTGAGTGCTTGCTGGCAGGAGCCAGATGGTGACAAATCACAAAGGAAAGTGAAAATAGTGAATCCTTCTTGGTTCTTCAAGGCAGGGGGAATTTGTGGAGATCCGTGCTGACCAAAAACTCAGCAGGTCATCTCTCCACATGCTTGGGATTCTTGTCTATTGCAAGATGTTGTTCTAGTGCTAATTCCTGTATCATGTTAAAGTTACAAATTTATCAGCTAACCTATGAAACAGAAATGTTACAGTAAAAGAAAACTAAACTAAAACTCCTTCATTATGTGAATTAGGTGGAAAGTGTTGATATTTGGAGCACCTGAAGAGGCAGAAAAAAGAGTCTTATTGTACAAAGAACTACTTCTGAGATTACAGAACAACAACAAGGGATCTACAAAGGAGGCTTAAAGTTATCAGGTGAATATTACAAAGAAAAGCTTTGCAGATCTACAGCCAATACTGACCTCACTGCCCTCCCTGTGGTAAGACTCATCTACAGACTACAGATAATATGATACAAGCAGCATTCACAAGCATTCCAGTTATTTTAATTATTTCCACAGCTGCAGATGTGAATTTCTACAAATATGAAGACAAAACTGCAGATGTGGGTAGGTTGAAGAAAGAGTGGTACCTCTGCATAACAGTTTTTTTCCTGTCAGGATCAAGCTTTGCTCTTGCAAAATAATCAGGCAGTTGTTTTATCTTTGTGTTAACACCTCACAGTCAACAGCAGCTGAATTCCATGAAAATTGCCATTGCTTATCCCATTACGTTCTTTCTTTGCTCCATTCTGCCATGAACCTTTGAGTCTCCACAGCTAGGACTTTATGAAATAGAACTAAAGTTGTTTCACTCTTCTTCAGGGTAAGTGTACAGAATGCCAGATCTGGGAGGAAGAAACGTGGCTGCATTGCTTTTGTCACCATATCAGACCCAAATATTCCCTCTAGTACCAACCTGTGTGTGCAGAGTCTGAGTGGATTTAAAGCAAACAAAAGGAAACAAATTCACATATAGACACACAGACCTGCTCAGAGCAGCCCTGCAAGATTAGAAAAGAAGTTTTCTCATCCTAATTAAAGCTGAAACTCACTTCCCATTATTAGCCTAATTATATTTCAAACAGATGCACTTCCAGTGTGTGCAACTGTTCTGTCTTTGTGAGAAGCTGAATAGACTGTGGCCTTCAGAGACAGAAAGGTTACACACAAAGAGGAAGAGATTTTCAGAGGATATCTCCATGAGCATCCAGCAGCCTTACAAGGGAAAGCATTGGTGGGCAGGCATTTTATAAGAGATACCCGTGCATGTGAGATTGGTCATAAGGTCTTGAATTCACTTATTTTGATGCAGATTAGGGCAGGGACAACACAGATTTAAAAATCACTAATCAGTTGCTCACAAGAACAATTGTCTAAAAATAAATAAGTAAATAAATAAATTAATCCTGTGCCCATTAACATAAAATTGAGTTTAATAAATATAAAGAAATTCCATGGAAAAAAATAGTATTGAGTCAAACATTCAAGGTCCATATGAGCTACTCTGGGCAAAGTGTGGAGACAACTATTGACAAATTTATTGACAAGAAAGTCTTGAAAAAGCTGGTGAGTCTCTAGGGCAGATCCCTCACCAGCAGGAAACATATTTCCATCAGAGCTGGTGCTGTCAGGCATTTTTAAAAGTCACATCTGATTATCTGCTACCTTATGCTGCAGCAAACTGAGTTATCTCCACTGTACACGAAGGGTTTTATATAAGAGTAAAATGAATGGGAGGAATCAGTGAGCAACCTTGAACTCACGTGAGCTGTGTAGTATGGACCTTTGTGCTTCCTCTGTCTAATACCTTCAATTAACTTACTGTAAATGACAGGGAAAAGAGCAGCTGATACCAGCAGCATTGCAGACTGGAAATGAGAGGCTCAAAGTAAAAAGAGCAAATAGCCTTACTACATCTGAACACAATAGATAGCAAACTACCACACCACAAAATGCACAGGAATTATTCAAGGTGGCTGGGAAATGATGGAATATCTATTGAAAGAAAATGCAAGGAAGACACATTTTCAAAAGGGAATGATGCAACAAGTGGATTTGCAAATTCACTAATAGTTTATTTTTCATTCACTTTTGAAAATGTTCCCTTTGCACATTCTCTCATCTGCGGGGCCTGTGTTATTTGCCTCTGTTAATTTCTCATTCTAGCCAGGGTTAAGGAGTGGACAATATCATATTGGGTCATATCATACTGGAGATATAAGGAAGAATTTCTTAGCATGAATCCTCTTGTTACTCCTGGAGTGTGCTTGTGCATTTTAGAAATGTTTCTTAAGGTTCTGGGTATGCAGTCAAAGCATCTTCAAAGATCATGACATGTATTCTGAAACTGAATCCAGTAAACCAGTTCAAAGAATAAGGTGCTATTTAAGGGGAAAATTCTTCAGATAGTACAAAAGGACCAAATAGTGTTTAATAACAATTTAACTAGGGTGCCTGAGGAGGTGGTTGAGCTACCATCCCTGGAGGTGTTTTAAAGGCATTTAGATGTAGTGTTTAGGAATATGGTTTAGCACTAGACTTGATGGAGTTAGGTTAATGGGTGGACTTGATGATCTTAAAGGTCTTTTCCAACCAGAACAACCCTATGATTTTGTGAACTATGCAAATTTCCATCAGGATCTGATGAGTCAAGGGTGGAGATCTGGCGGAGACTGTGGTATGTAATCAAAATCTTAGTCTAAACAAAGGACAAACAAAAGTTTATGGCACAAGCTCATCCAGTACTGTATAGCTCTTTTTCCACTTGGGGAACAGAGCTACTTATGCCCTCAAGTAGCCCTAGAGGAAGAGGGATGTCTCTGGGTACACTTCCACATGCCATCCATGCAAATGTCAGCCTAGAATATTGGTGTTGAGTGTGGTGGGTCACATTTGTTTTGCCACTGATCCTGTTGTGACTTCTGAAAAAATTCCTTAGCTCACTCAGTTCTTCCATTACAAAGCACCTTCTTAGCACTGGGTTTTGCTCACTGCTACAGCAATGACCATGGAGAGATAGATATAGATAGATATATGCTGTCTAATTCTCTACTTGAAGTTATATTGCAACCAATATAAAACCTAGCCAGTTTCATAATTCTACTCGTATGTTATAAGGATTTGCCACATATTTTAGGGTAAGTGCTACATATGTCATCAACCTTGTGGTAAATATGTCTATTTTTCCTCCTGGAATTACAGAAGGGAGAGGTTAGTGTCTGGTACATGCCATTATTTATTGTCTCCGTTCAGTGCAATCCAATATATTGTGTTAATTTCCTTTTCCTTTTTTAAAAGAAATAATAATCTGTCACTGAGGTTGTAACAGCTCCAGTGTTAATGGAACTGTATGAGACAATGTCATTGAAATTGGATTGGTCCAAATGCAATCATTACTGTTCGTCCCTTCAGGCCTTAATGGCTCCATCAATCGATGTGTATAGGACAGAGCCCAAGGAGTTTTGATGAAGCTCTGAGGTGCATCTAAGTGTGCTGAGTCTTTGTGCACCTTCAGAGCACAATGACATGAATTAAAAGCTGCAGTTCCAAAACCTCCTAGAGACCCATTAACTGTGGATCACACAGCAAAAGGCTCCTTTAAAGTCACCATGGCCCATCCTGAAAATTCATCAACTGAAATAGTTGATCTCAAGACTGAGGAGACACCAGTGTATGTTGAGGGATGACACAACCACTGAATTTAGGGACTGTTCATCCACAGATCTAGAATTGTGTTCTTGAATTTTCTCAGAGCATGCAGTGATTAATTCACATAGCTGCTGGTTTCTTTCCCCCTCTTCAATATTTCATCCTTTTTAATATTGCTACAAATTCCATCAGTTTTTTCATACCCATTTGCAAGTCTGGCCATGTCAAAAGGCATCCAACACAGGGAACTTCAGACCTTGCTTTCTGATTGCTGTAAAAGGATGAGCCATTTTGTGAAGAGGAAGACTGAGTGCCCCCAGGTGAAAACACTGGTGAGGATAATGGTTTTTAATACACCAAAATGCCCCAAAACCCAGTGCAAGCAAATGCTAGGCAGCACACATGCCTGCTGCTGAGAGGGTCTTGTGGATTATGCTGAAGAAAATTGTGCTGGTGCTTCTCTAATAGACTTCAGCCCCCTGAGGCACTGGTTTGTAATTGTACAGCTTGTGGGAATGGGATATCACAGATAAATTCTCGTTTTCAATAAAATTAAATATTTAAAAAATAAAGTTAAATTTATTGGGAATTTTAAACCCCTAAGATGTAACCTCATGGTAAAGTATGTCTTTCCTTAGAAATCCAATAAATTTTAGTCTGTACCTATAATTCTCTTGACTCACAGGAGTTGTGGTTTTAGTGCCTTTTGTTCCTTATTTGGGCAAAGAAAGGAAAGTAAAAGCAGGACAGAGTGAGAATTTTGAAAGGAATGAAAACTAAAAAGTCCCCATCATCAGACTTGTTTTCCTTATGTTTTCTTCAAATAGCCTCACTCAGTTGAATTTGCTGTCTCATATTACTTGATATGTGTCTGTTTGCTCTTCATTTGTGTATTCACAGAACTATAAAGAGCTTTGTATAGATGGAGCAAAGATGCCCCAGTCAGCTATTGCTCAGATACTCTCAGCAACCAAGGAGTGAAACTGCCTGTAAAAAAAGGAATATAATGAATTCTTTAAAAAGTGGAAAATTCCTATAAATGCAAATCAATTTCCTTCTTCAAGCTCAGATATCGTACCAGGCCATACCCTGGGTTGGGTGTCTCATCCAGGCATCATGTGTCAAGATCAACCACCTCAGGTTCTTTTTATTTATTTTACTAACCAGTTATCATCTTATATAAAATCCTTGTGTCTTGCCTCTTTGCGATTAGATAAAGAAGAGAGCAAACTGGGTTTCACATATGACTGTAAATACCTGTGATCAAAAGTAATACTACTTAACTCTTTTAGTCTTATCATGTGCATATATTGACAGCATTATGGTATATGAAGGATAATGCTTATGTTCTTACACTGGCATCTAAGAGAGAATATGTAATTCTCTGTGTAAGGCTCAGCAAAATGGTGGAAGGCAGCCATTAAGTAATCCTTTCTGCCTTGTGCAGCTGTCACTGCTGTTTCCAATACTCCATTTCTGTTTCGTTGTTTGATGGTATTCTCATGAGTCACTGGCTGACCAAAAGACAAGACAAATAACTGGAAAATTAAAAACATATGAAGTCCTGCATCTTGGTATGTGGTCTGACATCATGATAGCATCTTCAGTCCTACAGAGCTAATAGAGCCAACATTATTGTTGGCAAAACTTCAGGAATGAAGTACAGACAATAAAGGGGGCTTTATTCTCATTTAACTTAAAAATGTAAGAGAAAATTTGCCTTCTTTGTCATATTATTCATTTAAAAAAAGGCATAGCTTGGTGTGCATGTGTAAGAGTGAGAGAAGATGTGAGCTGCAAAAGGTTGTTTTGTAAACTAAGTTTTCTTAAGAAAAAAAAGAAAAAAGATAAAAAGGAAAGAATAAGAGCAAAGAAAAAAAAAGAAGAAGAAAGAAAAAGAAAGAAAAAAAAAAGGATAAGAAAACCCAGGAAAAAAAAGGAAAAAAACCCACAAAAAAGTAGATTCTGAAGTCAATCAGTTTCAGGCTGGAAATGGAGTTACCAAACCTCATGGGTGCTGCAGCCCAAGTGGCTGTGTGTCCATTTTTTCAGTGAGCTTCTGCCACCAGCAAGCAGCCACAGCCTCCATTTTAATACTGGATGCTTTGTGATATTTTGGTTCCTCTTTTCAGTCTTAGGGAGCAAGAATGAGTTGGAATAATTCAGCTTTCAGATGAAATTTTTCAGTCCACTCACTGAGTTACATGAGGTGATTTTTAATGTACAATTGTTACCCCCAAACTTGTGTTGACTGTTAAGCATACAAAAGGGGAAAGGAGGCCTCTCTTTTCTAAGCCAAATATCCTCATTTTTGCTTCCCCATTACTTCCCAAATGAGACATAATTAAGCAGTTTTGCTTCTCATGGTATTAAAACTAAAGACAAAGCTATTTCAGCTATTTCTAAGCATTTTTAGAAGGGCTATCACAAACAATCAGTGGTATCAATTGAGAGACAGAGAACAGATGATATGTGATGCCACATTCCCATAAATGTATTAATATACTGTTGAAAAAAGGTAGGGTTTTATACCGTTTATAAAAGGAGATTACTTGAAAGATTTATCAGCGATGATAATGTGGTTTCTTTGGTAAATGCCACTTTCCACAAGTTTCACATTGTTGCATTCACCAGATCTGCAGTACAGTTAACTACAAATGCTTCTCTATGGTAATCAGGGTGCTACCTTAGTAACACTGTATATAAAGTCAAAATATTAATCAGTAAGCTTTTCTTTATTTCAATATGTTCTCCTTCAGAAGTAATCCAACTGGAGCCTTTTCAACCGCATTGTAATTTATGAGCCAGCTGGAGCACAATACATTTTTAATAAAAATTAGGTACAAGCAGATACAGCGGATTAATAGTTGTATTATAATTTTATAGTTTTCAATATACACTGCCATAGAAAAGACAATCAAGTATGGGGTCCATCTCAAGGATATAAAATGCAGTATTTAGTTTTAATGGAAAGAGAATTTCATTAATTACTGAGCCATGAAGAGCTGATGAATGCACTCACTGAGCAAAACAAAGGATAACTAGAAAGAATAAGCATTTAAAACAACAGAACATTGCTGTTTATTTGGGATGTGGAAGACTCTAAGCATGCTTTGGAATCTCAGCTTTACCAGTTTACACAAATTTATGAACAGTTTCAGAAACACCCTCCTTTTCTGTAAAGGCTAAAACTTTTTTTTTTCATGTGTTTCTGACACAAGCTAATTAACAATTTATTACACAAGGGAAAACAGGAGTAAAAACAGTGTTCGTAAATTGATTAAACCATTAGAAGAATCATATATTTCTCAGATCTACTTTAAACTGTATTGATAGGACTGAATAGTGGAAGTGAAGCAGCTATAAATTTTTGCAGTCCTCGCAAACTTTTAAAATATGCATTCCAGGAGTTAATATATTATTGTACATCTCTTTCGGCAAACAGATAGGAAAAAAATCAAGTTATTCACTGTTCCTACAGTCCTAGCAACTCCATGTGATAAGCATTTTCCTTTGCTTCTAAAAATCCCAGAAGTTTTTTCTCTGATATTCTTGTAAGCACCTTTAAATTTTTCTAGGCTTATGAACTGGTGTCGTCTTGATCCAAAAACCTTCCAGGTGAATGATGAGCTTGCTGAAGCTGAACTTCTTGGTCAACATTTAATCTGAAAAGTGATCTGGCAATTGAATCAAAGCACATCAAAGACAGTTCACAGTAAGAAAAACAAACCTTCTAGGAAAGGCCAGCTTTTTTCCTCAGAGATGCTAATTACACTGCAACAAACCCCTAAATCTGCTGTACATTATTCCTCTCCATGGCTCAGGGGTGTGACATGAAATTGCTTTGAAGGGAACCCCAATGATATGATTTTCTTGTTCATTTTCTTTTCTTTTAATGAAATGAACTAGTAGCAGAGGGCAAGAAATCTTCAAATACAGCATGACAACAATGAAATCTTTGAAGGAGTGCATACTGGCAATGTAAAATCTCCACTGGGACCATGCCTTCATCAATTCGAAAGGGAGACTCTCTGTCTGAAAGCTTTGAAGAAACCCCCTCCTTCTGAAGAGATGGGAAATCTTTGAAGTTATTAAGCATGCATTAATCATTTTAGATAGGTAAACTCTGGAATAAAGCTCATCCCAACCTGTAGTATCTTTTCTTGGTGTTCTGCCAACAAATCATGCAGAACATTTAACTGTGGAGGAGATGGTAACAGCAGCCCAGAGTGAGACTTCTTGCAATCTAGGAGCTGAAGTTTAATGCAACTTGTTAAATAGATTTTGGCAGCAGGCTGAATGCACCATAATGGTTTGAAGATGTGCAGTATCTATGAAAATACTCCTCTACTGGATGCTCTATTGTCACCACACACATCTATTTCTGGAGAGGTTGGCATGACCCATGGCAAAGGCCCTGCTCAGACAGCTCATCTTCATAGGGGTTAATGATGAGTAAAATTCACAGAGACCCTGGCACATCACCAGAGAGAAGGGAGGCATTCCTCAGGAGGACCAGTGGGCTGTCTGCATTGTCTGGAACTGCCCTTCAGGTCACAGTTGGATGCTGGGAGATATCCTTGAGCAACACACAACTTAGCTGGGTCATTGCAGGGTTAAATGACCAGAAAAGGAGGGCTCCACAGGTCACAGCAGGTGGCAAAATGGCTCCTTCTGGCCTTGGACAGAGTGCTTCAGTGAGTTTCTAAGGGAGGAGAGGTTGCTGAGAGGGGAAATTTACCTATTAGTAGCTTATTTCTAATATTAGTTAGGCTGATTTTTCACAGCCAACATCAAACTGTCTGTGTGCTTGTGCAGAGCTGACTCTTCAGTACCTGGCAAGAGCCTGGTTACACACAAGGCTCAGGTGAGGACAAAACCTTCAGTCCCATTGCCAAGGCAAGCACAGAGGAGTGCAACTAGGAGGAAACACTGCTGGAATGAGTCAGATGGTCCATGCTTACCTTTGGCTCTCGTGAGATGAGTGGAGAAAAGGAACAAAAATGGAGATGCAAATGCAGAAGAGAGAAAACATTTAACTGCATCACTTAGTGATATGTTAAGACAATTCCTTGCAGTCAAATTGGCATGCTTGAAGCAATTCTCCTCCTCTTGCCAGAGAGACTGCAATTCTGAGTGTGAACTGCTAATCCCTTGACTGGTTTTAGAAAACCTTTTGTACTACAGCACATGAGTGGCCTCACAGAGCTCATATGCTCTCCCACCACTGTCTCAGCTCTCCAGCCAGGAATAAGCAGCTGAAAAGCAATGAATTGTCATTAATAATCAATAGCCCATAACATCAGCTTGGTGCTTTGCTTTTTGCAGGCCAGAGGAAACAGCTTTAGGGAAAGGCTGAGCATGAGAGATCCTTCCATACCATGGTGGGATGGAAGCAGGCAAATAAAAGGAACAACAATGTATCTCAGATCCAATTTCAGCTTAGAACATGTGAATACATACCGCTACTTGTTAAGCATCTAAACATTCATTAGCAGTATCTGAGTAGCAGGGGAGACAGTTCTCTAAATATGAATGCCTAGCATTACTTCAGACATCTGAAGATACCAAGGCAGCAAAGAGGTGTTTAGATACCTAGCTCACAAGCTGGCATCTACAAGGACATACCTACAGTCAAGTGCCTTAATCTGAAGCTGTATCTCATTGCCATAGACCAAAGAAGTATCTGACTCATGAGAGCTTGATAGCTGCCCATGGCCTCCCTTCACATCACTGGTACTGTCCAAAGACCCCAGTTCAAGATATCTTCACTAGGAAAAGCAAAGAATAAGAGATACCAATAAAAATGAGAATTTCCTGCTTTACAACATAGACATCTCCTGATGAGCCTATGGCCATACCTTAGCATGAAATGTATCACCATGGTGCTATGTTTTATACCAATGTCCAAGGACAATATGCAGGATAATAATGATGAATCTCACTAATATCTGTGGAATGGAAGCCCATGGTTTCCAACAGGATATCTAGGGCTCTTTCAGTTTGACAGTAAAATTGATGTTTTGGCAGCATCTCAAGTTAAGAACAGCAAAGAAAGAGTGGAATCAAGATCTCTTTTCCTTTGAGAAAACTTAGATTAAAATCTAGATTCCAAGTTTATACTTGTGCCTCCTTTCTAATAATACTAAGTCAAGGTAAAAACTGGAATTGTGGGCCATTCAGGATTGTCCATGGCCTTGCTCATTCTAAAATACTTGGTGGCAAGGGGACAAAGATGCTTTTAAATTTTCTCCCTCCTAGTCCCTTTTCCACAGCTTTACACAGATACAGAGTAGGACCAGGTGGTATCTCTTGACCTATCCTTCCAGATAAGCTAAGTATTCATTGAAGAGATGTTCCAAAGCAGAAATCAAATTGAGGCAGCTGTATCTAGACTTCTTTCAAAGGAGTCCAAAGGGATGAATTCCTGGTATTCAAATTAAGTTTTTGCAAAATAGCAGGAAGTGCTCTCTCTCAGGCATTATGTAGTCAGCGCAGGCGAATGTCCTCAAAAAAGAAAAAACTGATGTTAAAGAAACAAACTCAGTGTTCCCACTAATAGCAGCATCATCATCCTGTGACTCACTAGCAGAAGAATATCTTCAGCTCTAAGAGAGAGGAAGCACACGTCACATTATGCAGCCTTTGATTATCCCCTTGTCGCCAGTCTGAAGGGCCTTATTAGTAGTCAAACCAGTCATTGGCTTCCCAGAACATCCAAATAATAAAGACATGAGATGGAGAATAAGAGGAGAAATAAATTACAGTGTCTGAATGGGAAAGTCTTGTCTCCTTCTCATAGCCAATATAAAAAATACATATTCTTCATGACATAAACTTTACATAGTGTGTATCTGGGACTTGTACAGTTCTGTGGTAGGGCCAAAAGTTACACATTTACCAGGCTGCATCTGCATCAGTGATGAGCTCTGAGGAATGCTGCTGTTTGGAAGTGTTTGGCCCTGCATACCACAGACTGGTGCAGTTCACAGAGCAGTTTTGACTCATGCACATTAGGTTCCTTCTGGAGAAAAGCTGCCTTTCACAGGTGAGGATATTTGGCTAGTACCAGTGTTATGGTTTAACTCTAGTTGGGCAATTACAAAAATATGTAGTCCTTTGGTACTCAGTGCTGGACTGTTACATGAAATAGAGCACTATGTAAGACATTAATAAGTGACAGTTTCCAGTGCACCTCCCCAACCTTCTTCCAACAATTCCAAATAGAAAATGCATCTGTAGTAGGGAGCTAAGCCAAAAACTGAGCTAATAATAGAAGTCCTGAGTTAATAACAGCTAATGCAGTTTCAATGCAGCAGAGCTGTGCCTGCTGAGATTTAATCTCCCAGGACTGTCACAGGTAAACAAGACCCTGACAAGTTCTGTGACTTCTAGAAAAATCTTCAGCAAGACCTGTAAAACAGTTTTTTTAGATTTGCCTTGTAAATAAGTCTCCTGTGTTATCAATGATCTGAGCGAGCCCTCAACTTTTGTCATTTAATCTTTGATCTTCTGTTAAATTAAGTAGCTGTGGTCACACATCAAATTGAATTTTGGAATTTCTGAAAAGCATGATTTGCAATGGTCATAAGATGATCTTTCTTCATGAACTTTCCTCATAGATTTTTTGCATCCAGGCAGAAAATGTACCCAGATAGCCTTTTGGATGTAACAAAAAGCTCACAATATATTGTACCTTGTACCTGACACCATTAATTTTTCATATTTGTCTTGTGTGTCACTTGTTTTACTAACTAATAGAACAATCTTATTATTGCCATCCCTTCACTGAGCTACCTACAGAAAAGCATGGTTAACATCAATGTGCTTCTCATGGAATGTGAATGTTTTTTAAAACATGGAATGTTTTTAAAAGTAAGACATATATCTTAGGCAGACACAGAGCTTTGTGCAAAGCTGAATCCAAATCTTTGTGCATTTTTTAAAACCCTCTCTGTTGCCACATCTCTTTTTTTTCTCAGAGAGGATGGACAAAGACCAACATTTAAAATTATTCATTTTGTAGTGCAAACATACTCCTGCTGCTATGCTGTGGATTTCAAACCAGTTTAATGAGTTACAAAAATCCCTTTTCAGAAGACAAATTATTTGGAATTATCAGCTTGGATACACTGTTTAATTATGCATGCTTTTGTGCTAAGCATCTTTAAATATTAACCCGATATGGTTTTGCACTTATGACCTAAAGCAAATCTATAGTAAACTCACATGTCTGTTGGCAGTAAGTCACCACAGGACTGCTGTACAGCAACAGCTCTTTTTAGAGTAGGAGCTTTTTTGTCTCTTTTTGCTTTTGTATCATTGCCAGTGGTACAGAAAAAGAATCAGGAAAGTCACAACCCTGACAGAGACCCCTTCTCAGATAAATGGGGCTGAGGAAATTCTTGCACTTTCTGCTTCATGTTCAGTGTGAGAAAGGAGAGTCTGAAAGTTGCTAGGAGTGTAGCCCTGGTGATGAGGATGGCTGTCTGCACAGAGGAGAGAGACAGCTGGATGGGGATGGAGTGGTGTTAGGATGCCCTGGGGTATTATCCTCAATGTCAGGGTCTTATCCTGGAGTCTGTGTGGGTTCAAACAGAGCTGGCACTCATCTCATGTGTAGTAAATAGGAGAAAGTCTGTAAAAGACTTAAAAATTACAAGAGAAAATATACTGAGAATATCACATTATTAAAGATCAGCTTGACTTGGGAAACTAGGAAAACAGCACAACTCTGGCCAGGATTAGTTGCATCTTTATGGCCTGATCCTCTCTAATCAAATGCAGATTTCCTCTGCTTCAGTGAACTTCTCAATAGATACCTGACCCATGTAGACCAGATTCATTTGAACAGAGTATCAATACGTTATTGATCTTCTGATCACTTCCAATTTAGTCAAATATCTTCTACCATCATCATACCAACAGATTTTGCCTGATACCCCGTGAAAGTGTAAGAGCCTTTTACTGATATTGTCAAATTAAGAAGAAACATACTTAGTAGCCAAACTTCTACAACATGGGTGTTTAGACATGGATGTTGAAATACTTGAAAGTGCCCATCTGAGCACAGAGCCCCCTATCTGTGCCACTCCTAGAATATGGGAATGTGTTTCTGTCTGCTCTTGTTCTCAACAGAAACAACAGAATGAATCCTGAACTGTAGCAACAACTCCTGTGGTTCACAGGGGCATAGGGGCTGATATGGTGTCACCTCTCTTCAGCCATGGGCCCTGTTACCTGCTGTCTGCTATCCTGGCCCTGCACACATGCTCAAGAGCTGTGTGCCAAATTCTGTGCCTCCCTGTAGAGCTGAAGAGGAGACAGCTTTAACATATTTCTCATGGTAGCTCCACAGTGGAGAAAGAGGAGGGGGCAGATGGTCTGCTGGGCACAAAATCCTTACTTTTACTCTACCTGAAAAGGCTGTTTCTGAGCTCACCTCCCCACATCACCTCACTGTGTCCACAGTTGTATTCAGAGCTGCCAGATCACCAGATAAGATAAGCCATCCTCTCCTTGACAAAACCTGACAGTAACACACACCTCACATATTAAAAACAGCCCCTTTTTTCTGGCAGCAGATAGTATCTTTGCTGCTCACAAACCACTCACAGTTGTTAGAAGGTGCCTTGTACATATAAATGTTGTTGCCTGATATATTAAGCCAACACACAAGCTCATTACCTCTGCTTCTTCCACGAAGCTTACCTGTATTGAAAAGCTGTCACACAGCAAAGCATTAAATAAATACAGAGTCTGCCTTCTTATTATTGCCTGTGGTACAGTGGTATTTGCAGAGCGAGGCAAGGCCAGGGTCTGGTTGTGCCAGTGCTGGATACAGAAATGGGGTTGGAGGCCGTGGGGCAATTAAGAGATAGCACGAGCAGGTGGGTTTTACCCTGCTGCAATTAGGAAATCAAATATTTCCCACTGCCCAGCAGAGCTGAGAAGGGTGTTACTCCCTTTTTCACAAACAAATGCAGAATTGAAAAATAGCCTTGCCCCTGAAAAACTTCTCTTAAATGGGGAAAACAGAGCAGAGATAGAGTAGCAAATGATCTGTCAGGGTTGTTTAGTCTGGAGAAGAGGAGGCTCAGGGGAGACCTCATCACTCTCTACAACTCCCTGAAAGGAGGTTGGAGCCAGGGGGGGGGTCGGGCTCTTCTACCGGAAAGCTCTCAGTAAGACAAGAGGGCATGGACTTAAGCTCTGCCAGGGGAGGTTTAGGTGTAGATATTAGAAAGAAATTCTTTACAAATATGGTAATCAGGAATTGGAATGGGCTGCCCAGGGAGGTGGTGCATTCTCAGTCCCTGGAGGTTTTTAAAAAGAGACTGATGTGGCACTCAGTGCCATGGTCTGGGAACTACAGCAGCAGTAGATCAAGGGTTGGACTTGATGATCTCAGAGGTCCTTCCCAACGTGGCTGATTCTAGGGTGCCCAGCATGTCACAGGGAACTAGGGCAGGGACTGTATCTAAAAACCTGCAGGCAGACTGCAGCAAAATGAGGAGAAAACCTGGATATCAGAAGTTTTCAATTTGATTATCTGACCCTGAAACCCATCTTCTTCCATGCTAGACTGACCCCTCACCTGGGTATGCCCTCTGAGGAAGAACCCTCCAAATACTCCTTCCATCATCAAGTGGACTTTCTGGGAAATAAAAAATGATAAATAGCTTCTGCCTATTCTCTTCTGCAACCGAGGAGTGGTCAGAAAGGGAGCTAACCGAATAATTCAGCCCATTTCCTTTCCATCCTCAAGGGAAAGGATATAGGCAGAAATGGGCATACAAACCAGCCTGGCAGCACCAGTTCTCTCCCAGCCATCCCTTGCCAGAGGTCTATATGTACAGAGAGCTGCATGGCACACAGCCAGTGAGAGGGGCACACAGGGCTCCCAAGCTGACTGGGGTAGGGCCAGGACTTTGACCTCCTGGCAAAGAGGATGAAAAATGGACAGAAAAATGTGGTGTGCCCCAACGACAGAAAACAAGAATCTGCAATTCAAATCCATTCATCCCCGAGGGGCTGGTGAAACAACTGCTTGCAATTGCATTAGTGCATTTTAATACATTAACGGGCCCCCAGCTGCTGATAACTGCCCTGTCAGCTGGACTATGATCTACTGACCAGTCCCTGCTGCTGCTCTGCAGCACAAAGTCAGACAGGTCTCCCCAGAAGGGTTAAGTAAACAAAGTTTAAATCACACAGCAACAGACTGGAGGAATACTCCAGTCCAGTTATGATTATCTGAGCTCTAAGGTGGTCAGTAGGGTTTTCCCCACAGTTGCAATGAAATGCATGTTACTGCTGACAATGCTGCCTTCTCTTCAAAATTTTTCTTCCATAATTTACACCAGGTGTCATTGTAGGTAGAAAATATTTGGATGCTGAGGAAGTCTTAACATTGCCAGATGATATTTTACATAGTAATATGCATGGTGAAGACAATAGGAGTATCTCCCGTAGGTGAGTACCACTCAACATGAATAATGGCTGCAAGGTCAGGTCCCTAATGAACAGTTGTCTAGCTGTGAATATATACACTTTTTCACTGTAGGCAATTGTTGTAGGCAATTCTCTCTGCTACCTAATTAGGTTGATCCGTGAACATGATTATTCATAAACTAAAGTCTGAGAGTACAGAATTCTGTACTGGTGTGGTGTGCCTGAAAGAAAACACCTGTGAAATTCTTATGTCAGATAAGGTGACTGCATGATGAATAAAAAAATTCACTGCTAGTCTCAGGGTTTCCCATAGGAGTGTGTTAAATTCCACAAAAGTTCACCTGTAAAACCATGAAAACTTTTCTGATAAGGTCAAAATCAAATATTCAAATCCAAATAGATGCTTAATGTGTTTCAATGCAATTTCAGCTCTAAAATAAATGAAGAAAAAAAGAAAAAAAAAAGCAAAAAAAAAAAAAGAGCATTTTTATTTTATAGAAATGCAACTTTTCAATTACTTTCAAATCAGTTATATGGAAATCCTGAAATACTACAATGTTTATCATTGTGGGGTCTCTAAAATTACACAAGATCAGTTCTACAGCACTGAGCTCCTGCAAAAGAGTGAGCTGTAGACTGTTGCCACAATTGTCCTGTTATCCAGTCTCCCAGAGATTCCCAGTGCTGTCCTTCCCTCCCTGAAAGGTGATTGCCAGACCTTATGAAGCTTTTCCAGTGAATAGTGGGAAACGAGAACCCTAGGAAGAGCGACCTGGACCCAAGGAGCCAATGCTGCCAAGAATAGCAGAGTGCTTCAAATGCCAGAGACCATCAGCCATTTAGCATTAAAGGCAGGAAGATAAAATACTTGTCATAATGTGATGAAAAAGGCTGAAAGAAAAGAGAAGAATCAACAGACAGAGGGTTGATGCAATCTAAATATGAACTGTGCCTTTTGTACCCCTTTAGTTCAATTATGACAGGCCTGTGAGAACACCTTACCCAGAAGAAGACATCAACTTTCATGCCTAACATTTTCATTTCCAGTTCTCTGGTACTGATAGGAGCTCTGTTCACACTCCCAGCCAGCACAGCTCTGAGACTATCCTGAAGAAAGGCAATAGAAAGGTGAGTTAACAGAAAGGCTAAATATTTGAACAGGCTACTGGAGTTACTGGAACAAGGAAAAAAAACTAAAAGAAAAAGAGAGAGAGAGAGAAAAAAGAAGAAAAACCAGTATGAGAAAAAACAGGTGTTCCAGGTAGTCAGCAAAGCGTGGAAAGAGAAGCAGATTCTCACTTAGTGGAACCACCATTTTTTTGTCTGAGATTCTAATTCCTGTCCAATGCTGGGGTTACAAACCTGAAGTGAATCTCCAGACACCAATTTGGAAAGAAATCTCAATATAAAATGGATGTGGGCACACACTGCTTGATGCAGATCAGTCTGTTGGTTGAAAAGAAGCTCCCTGGAACTCTCTGGATATTTCTCTTGCAATGCCAATCTTTTGCTTTCCTCCAGCTCTACACCACCGTTTCCCTTCCATGTGTCTGGCTGTGGATCTCTTGGCCTTCACCTGCACCTGATCCACTCTCACACAGGGAAGGCAGCAAGCCAGGGCACACACCACTGTGACAACCATGTGTGAGGGTGGTTAAAGATGAAATGCAAAAGGCAGCACCTCCCCATTATACCCTTTCTCCTGCGCCAAGTTTTTCCTTGTTAATTAGGAGGAAAATTTCGCAACTTCCTTGCCGTATAATTAAATCTTGCAATTAACATGTGCACTTAAGCCATCATTTTGAAAATGAGACTTATGCAGTGAAATCTACTTAGGGGAAAGCACCAGGGTGGGGGTGAAACTGTGACGCTGTGCTAATGATCCAGAACAGCACTGGATAAATGATAGGTCTTACTGACAGCACTCTGCCCATCTGACATGCAGGAAAGGGCATATGCTTACAGATGCTAATACAACATGGTACCAATAAAAGCAGAGTGGGAGGGAGGGTGACAACAGCAGAGGTAAATACATTAAGTCTCAATTAGAGCAGTGACACAAGAGACAGCTAAGGTTAATATATTTTGGGAGAAAGCCTTTCGGTGTGTTAGAGGTTGATCTCTGCGGGATGATGTGACAGAAGTGATGACAAGGGAAAAGGGAAGAGCTTTTCATTTTGTTAGACACTGCTTGGAAATGGCAGTGCAGTGCTTTATGACCTTCATTGGCACATCTCTTTGGTTTTCATCACCCTCCAGGCACAGGCTTTGGAAGAGGCAGATTCAACTGCAGCTTTGCTTTTTGTTTCTACAATGCCACAGTATCCCAGGGCTCCTGATACCCAAGCTTGCTCCTGAGCTCCAATCTGGCTCAGACTCAACACCTGTAGGGAACACAGAGCTGCCTGCATGGTTTTACTGCACCACAAACATTCAAACATGGTATCTCCAGTGTGAGTTCACAGCATGGCTTTTCCTACATATCCTAACCAACACACAGCAAAATTCAGAAGCCAGCACATGAATATCTTAAAAAATTGAAAGCCTTTGCTGGGTAGTTACACCTCAGCAGGCAAGAAGTCTTGTGTCTGATTTGGTCACTTGATATATGTAATGATGCAATTAAAGTAAGCTTCAAAGAGGTAATTATTGCAGAGTAGTAGTATTCCATAGTGTGAGAATAAAACCTAGCAGCTGACCACTTACCACTCACTGCTGCACCTTTTATGTACATTGAGAAAAAGGGAAGGGCCTCTCTAACAGTCATCTCTGCTAACATTTCAATTACACTGTCTGAATCTTATTCAGCCACCACAGCTTTCCTCATTCCAAATTAGTCCTTATTCAACTAGCAAAGGAGTAAAAGGTATCACAAAATAGTTGTGGAAGCCCATCAGGGAAATAAAGCATCAGTCTTTTTTATACCTCCTCACACACATGCACACACTGCCACACTTATTAGGATGACATCCTAATAATTCAGGCATGAATTCAGGCATCCTAATAATTCAGGCCCTAATAATTCAGGCATGAAATCTTAAATTACAGAGTGATTGGGGCTTCTCAACTGATCCATAAAAGTACGCACTTAGCAAAATCTAAAGACAGGTAGAAGAGATGGATAACATCCCATGCATCGCCTTTTCAAGACAGCCACTGAGGCATGCAAAAATAAACATATGCTGAGGTGAATGCAGTCTGATATTTGTACAGTGCAGCATGGCAATGACCTCAAGTAATAAACATATCTGCAGATTTAAGCCCAGAGGACTACATTGTATATCAATAGCAATAAAATCAGCAGAAAAAGAAATGTATTATTTATAGATCTATTTATAAAACCTAAATACCTCTCTAGTGGACCTACTTCTGCAGAATGAATTGCCTTCCTCCTCCTCCATTCTTTAGTGGTTTGTATGGCAGGGTAGCACAGGACTGTACCACTAAGACAGGTCTTTGTAAAAGATACAGAACTGGAATCAGGAAGAGATGCAACTCCCTCCTGCATAATTTTCCTAGTGACACAATTTGTGATTCAATTAAGCAGTCCCACTTTACTCCTTTGGAGTAGGAATGGGAGTGCAGGCAAGCTCCAGTTCTGAATCAGTGTCTCTAGGAGTGCTGATTATGCCTGATAAAGATGCACAGGATCTTTGCCATTAATTTTGACATCACTATAACTAGATTATGACTGATTTTTTTTCCATTCCTTTCTTCCTCCCAGTGTGAAGCTTTCTTGGTTCACTGGACATACTGAAATGCCAGCAGAGGGAAGGTATTTTCAGTATCTCCTGTCACTCAGATCTCTCCTTAAAACACTCAGGTTGTTTCAAATCTCAGTTTGCTTTTATGTCACTATCATTTATAAGGCCATTACAAATAATAAATCCTTCATAGGATGCCTCATTTTATAGACTAAACCAATTCTATGTTCACGGGGACAATTTTCCTTCCTTATATATCCCCTAAACAAAACTGCAGGTACTGAAGTTACTTCACCAATGGAAAAAAAATTACCAGAGACTTAAGAGATGGGGCTGGAAAAGGTAATGGCTTGTACTGATCGACTCAGTCACCTTCATTTACTTGGAGAGCTGAAGTGTCTCCAGATCTGGCCATAAGCTGCTGAGTAACAGTGTGTGTAATATAAACACTGGACAAAGCCTCTGAACAGACCAACAACAGCCTACTGTAAAGCAGCCCTAAAAACTTTGTCTTCTGTTGCCTTTCTTACAGACCCCAGCAGCTGCCCATGCAGTGGGAGGTGGTACCCAGAGATCAGACACCACCTTTGCCTGTTCTTGTTGCTACTTACCATTCTCATGAGGAATCTATGCATTCATAGTCCTACAAATTACTCAGAAATGTCTTTTCACCCCCTCCCAGATGATCTGTAACGTGTGTCATCATCCAGGTCTTCACTGGATTGGACTGTCGAACTTCAAGTTAAGTTTTGTCTGCTTTTATCAGATCTTCTTTTCATGTGCTGTTTTTAGAAGTGTGACAGTGATCTACCAAATCCTATCTTTATTTCTTCTCAACACTGGATGCTTTCAAAAGAATTAACTGTGACACTGGCCCTTGCAATGCTGGTGAGTTAATATGAGTGGTGAGCTAAATGAATTCTGATGAATTCCATCCTGCTGTAGCTTGTACTGGTGCAAAGAAAAGAGTTTTACTTTGCGATCTTTTGGGTTATAGCAATATAAAAAGAAAAAAGGGCCAACAGCAACACAATTAGATTAGTACTTCCAAAACATCTGGATTCATTCTACCACAATTTCTTTTGAAATCCTGGCAATTTAGTTCCTAAATGTGAGACAGAGACTGAAAGTTGAATAATCTAGTTTATAACATCTGCATCAAATGCAATTTAATTCCACACGTCTGGTACAGAGTGGACCAAAAGGTTTCTATATATATTTTTCAAGACATACACATTGCTGGCCAAAGAACTTCACCAGATGTTTCAAATCTATCTTTCCTGATGGAGATGTATCTTTTTACATATGAATCTCCCCCAGCTCTCCCACAGACTTGAAGCTAGCCCAGTTTTCTCCTAATGCAAAAAAGATCATGGTTCAAATGTCTTTCATAAATTTTATGCCTAATTAAGTTCCCATTAATGGGGCTGAGGAGGCCATCTTTGTTTCTAGCATGCGCTTTTTTTTGTTTGTGGTTTTAGTTTTAAAAAGGTACTTGGGCTTCTGTGGCTTTTTGGATTTATACAGGGTGGTT
The DNA here is from genome assembly GCF_003957555.1 of Calypte anna. Lineage (NCBI taxonomy): Eukaryota > Metazoa > Chordata > Aves > Apodiformes > Trochilidae > Calypte > Calypte anna. The sequence continues at coordinate 34,465,973 of NC_044251.1, forward strand.
TGTTTTCCTTTTTTTTTTTTTTTCTTTTTTGTCTTTTGCAACTCACTTGTCAGGCTTAAGTGTCACCATCAAGGCATGTCCCATTACCTGTTATCATTTGGTTTTCTGGTCTATTCAAATTTGTTAGCTTTTTTTTATGTGAGGACTGACAGAAATGACAAAAAAGCCTTTTTCACCAGCAGAAAATGGTCGATGCTGCAGAGACAGCCAAGCAGCTGCCGACAGTGCCACCCTGTGTCCCCTCTGCTTCGGGACCCACTGGAAGTGTATTTATTACACCCTTATCAGACACACCAGTCTGCTACAGCTCCTGTGCATTGCAGGCACTAACAAGACTCCTTTCCTTCACGCTCCCTGGCAATTATTTACTTTCCAAACCTCTTCTTTAAGTTTCTGCCAGGAGGTGGATTTATGGCTGCCTCGCAGAGAGCAGCCTTCAGAGCAGCACAAATAATGATTGGAATAAGGCACCTTTCCTCAAACAGTTTGGTTCCATAGTTTGGGCAGGAATGGTTTGATAGAGCTGCAAATCAATATTACTCTGTAAATTTTTAATGTTCACACCGTGTGAAACGCTGTAAATAAAATAAGCTAACCACAATAGGCTATTCTTTGTAGTTCATTTAAAAAAATGTCTGTTCAGCAGTATGGCTAACTACTTGCTGTAGATATGGCTTTAAAACTGTCTAGGCTAATACATCAAGACCAGAATTTGAATAACCTCTAGTGGCAGGCAATTTTTCAGAACTCCCAAATACTACAATAAGTAACACTGCATTATTTTTTTACAGTTATGTGCTAATATGGACAGGACTGGAGAAAAAAAAAAAAGTAAAATGAGCATGAGATCCTTGCACTGGAATTTTTATTAATGCAGCAAAGGGTTGTTAATTACTAGAGGTGATCTCAGAGTGGTGAAAGGAGGGCTGGATTTTAACCTTGGCCACACATAGAATTCCTGGAACTTGGAGATGGAGAATTTCTCATTAAGCAATCCTATTATAGAAAAGTATAGGTACCGTTCTTGTTAGCTTGGATCCAAGCTTGAAATTTTTTCTTTGTTGGTCATGACCCATCAGCTGTTTCCATACATATATTTTACAAGAAGACAACAAGTGCACAAAAGAGCTAAAAAATAACCCAAGCATATATGGCAGTGACACACTTTTGAAAAAAACAAACAAGCAAACAAAATAAAAAAACATCTCAAAAAAACCCCAAAAGCATAAAAAGCAAACACAAACATCACCTGCAACATTAAAAAAACATCTTTTGTAACTTTGCTTCTTGCCTGTGCTTTGCCCAGAGGTTTTCCACAGGAGATGTGTCACTATGGAGACAGATTGATGACTTTTGCACCAGTGGTGTGTCACTGACTGATTTGAGGGTCCAGTCCTAGATGCTGCCACGTGGGGGATATCAGTACTGTATTTTATCTTACTCTGCTAGCAAAGTGAGCACTGCTTGGAAGCAATATGCAATTCTTGGCACAGAAGGACATAGAGGATTATATGCCATTTGAGCACCTTCTTCTAATTCATAAGAGACCTCATATCCAGTTTTCTTGGCCTTACACAAACTAAAGGGGAAAGAAAGCGTCAAAGAGAAGTACAAGGGCTTTATTTGACCTGAAGTTGATTAAGAAGGAAAACAATAATTAGCTGTTAATCCTGTGAAGCTGGTCAGCAAGGGCCAAATCCTTCTTTCCGTACTTACATCCTAGTTCCACTGTAAAGTTTTTGAATAATTCCTCTTCTGTTCCTCAGTCTCCTATCGGAAACAACATTCTTCAGGGTCCCAGGCTGATTTCTGTGTTGGGGTCCCAGTTCCATAGGATTACAGGACTTTTGAGGACCCTGATGCTCACAGCAAGATCAGCTGTGAGACAAGACCAGATTGCTCAGGACTTTATGTAGGTATGCCTTGAAAGTCTCCAAGGAGGACAGCATGGTCTCTAACCTGTTGCTGTGCCTGTTGTCTCTCACCCTCCAACCACACACTGCTGTGAAGAGCCTGGATCTGCTTCCTTACTACCATCATCATAGATATTTTCTATCAAAATAGTTCACATTTCCTTAGCATGGTGTCTGCATGGTCCCCGTATTGGGACCAAATTGCTGCTTTGGTCCCATTTCACAATTTTCCTCACCTTTGTTCTTAATATCTCAGTGTCTTGGGCACTAAATCCTCTGGCAATGCTCCTTCTCTCAGTAAAGGTACATTCAAGTGCAATTTTTCTGGTCTTCATACATTTAAATGCATTTAATTAAGCTGCTGAAAATACCCAACCCTCCTCTATATTCTCACATTAGCCCACTACAAGTAGAAAATTTTTCAGTTATCAATTAAGAGTTACATCTGACATTTCTCATGATGTCCAAGCTATATGTAAAGGCTATCTGGGAGTGAGATGGGTAGAAAAGACAGGCTGGAGTGTAAGCAAGAGACCAGTTTGGTCCTCAGTTCCATCACTGAGAAGCCATATGCCCTGACACAAATCACTTTACCACTCTGAGCTCACTTCCCAGTATGTAAAAAGAGAATTTCAGTATCTGGATTTTGCCTCAGGGATGCACCTCATAGTTTAAGGTGCATCCCTCTGATAATATCAGGGAATTTACACCTATGAGGTAGTGCACTCTAAAAAAATGTTTTCCTAGCATATGATCAATTACAGCTCAGAATATTACATGTTCCAGCAGAAAATGTGGGTTAAAAACCTGTCCACCTGATCCTGCCATATCTCTTAAGCTGACCAGGAAGAAAGGTCCTTGTCAGCCTGAGTCAGAGCACCACCAAGGGAACGAATGTTGGTGCTGCTTTATTTGTATGCAGCTACCTTGACAATGAAGCTTTCTCCCAGGCAGGAAACATTTTCCCTCAATCTGCAGAGCTTGGAGGATTACATGTTCTCTTTCTGTCCCATCTCAACACCAAAAAAAAAAAAAAAATCTCAAAAATATTGAATATTCAAAAAATGCAGATATAATGTCTTTCAATATGCTTCACTTATACCTAAGCATTTTACTTTCATTAAAAATTTTACAATATTTTAAGTCAAAACAAGACATCCTGGCAAATAGAAATTGCTTCTCTTTTTGTCCAAAGTATAAAATCAATCAAACTGTTTTTTTCCTTTGAATCTTTGATAAATTAGATCAAGAGAATATCCTCTGTTTTTCATTTCCCCACCCTTTGCTCAAATGCTTGGCAAGGGCTGATCCTGCCTAGAGACCATAGCAAATCAGTTGTTCAGCCACTGTTGGCTTTTAACTTGAGATTTCCATATCCTTCCTTAATAACTAAAAATGCAAAAGTACAAGGATAAGCCCTGCTGTTCTACCTTATTCCTCCAGCTTGTTCATACACTGTTAGGATTCCAATGGCTCTCAGTCAGACTCAGGTCCAAAGAGTGTATGGGGAAGAAAGATCTTGAAAGTGAAATGGTAGAGAAAGAGAAGGTAAAACAACAGAATACAAAAATCATCTTGGTGCTGGCATTCAGATAAATTGTAATGCAACAACATTGCTGAGGGGAGGAGAAAAGCAACCCTCCAATATGTTAGCCTGGATATGAGGAAGAATTCTTTACTGAGGGAGTAGTCAGGTGCTGGAATGGGCTGCCCAGGGAGGTTATGGAGTCCATGGAAGTATTTAAAAAGCATGTAGATGAGGCATTTCAGGACATGCTTTAGTGGTGGTTTTTGTTGTTTGGGGTTTTTCTGGAGGGGGAGGTGGGTGTTAACAGTTGGATGCAGTGATCATAGAGGTCTTTTCCAACCATGACAATTCTGTGATTCTGTGAACCCTACAAGAGGAAAGAGCAGTAGGCATTGGATGAGGGGTGTGGAGGGAAACACTACATTAAATGTAGTGGGGAGAGACCTGCAGGTGTGAGAACCAAAGCAGCAGCCTGAGCAACAAGTAGCATGGGCTGTTTCTGCAGCCCCTGAGAGTCAGAGAAAGAGAAAATCTCAGAGATACCATGGTGAGGACTCAGCTGCATCCAATCTGTATCCTTCCTACCCTTGCTCTTTGTGCCTCAAGTTCATGATCTCCCATTCCAGACAACATAATTATTTCAAGCAACAAAAGATAAGAGAATCCAAGCTTCGAAAATGCCAAGGGTCATGGGCACACTTGAGTTTCTGGCAATGGATAACTAAAGACATGAAACCCACCTTGGAGCCCTGAGTTACCTGCTTATCCCTGGGACAAACATTTGAAGGAGATGGTATTAGAGGAAGAAGGAGCATGACTGAGACTAGAAAATTTTCATTTCCTCTGTGGTACAGGCTATAGGATAACAACAGTATCAGCTATTCCTTCAGGGGAAAAGGAGCAGAAAGTCCCTAGACACTAAACCTCTTCCTGCACTGGGAAACTAGCTCTGGAGGGAATGTTTCTGGACATTTCAGAATGCTTCTGTACTAAAGAAAATTCTGATAGCATGATCTATGATGGCAACTTGGAAGTAGAATGAAAAAAACCCAAACACCTGCAGGCATTATTTTAATCTTCTGATATGTATGGACTGTCTCAAGAATTTTAAGTGGAAAAAACAGTTCCTCTCAGGGACAAGACTGCTCAGATACCAGATGCTTTTTTCTTTTTGAGGATGTTTCCACCACCAGAACATCTGATAAGCATACACATTTCTTCCTAATGTCTTATCTTCACAAGAAAGTTAAAGGCTGGTGCATCCAGACCCATAGCTCCCCTGTGCTCCAAGAGCTCTGCGTCTTTCCTATGCTGAGTGGCCCAGAACTGGGCACAGCACTCCAGGCTGAGCCTCACAAGAGTGGAATAGAGGGGGGGGGAAATCACCTCCTTTGACCTGTTGGCCACGTTTCTTTTGATGTAGTAGGCTTTCTGGGCTGCAAGCAAGCACTGTCAGCTCATGTTGAGCTTCTCATCAGCCAGCATCCCCAAGGCTGTTATCAACTCATTGTCAACCCACCTGTGTCTTCTCAAAACAACTCAATGTGAGTTATCCTGCAGTTTTGTACAAAAGAAATTGGAGCTGAATTAGAAAAAATTCAATGCACAGCAGAATCCAAACAAGAACTGCATCAGAAACTATTTCTTAGGCCCATTCTGGTTTGCTACTCATCCCCAATTCTGACCAGAGAGAAGCAAGAGCAGACAGACATCTGTCCATCACTCATGCACACACAGAAATACACACACAAGTGTGTGTATTTTTGGAGCAAATTTTTCCATGGTGAAATTCTCCTTAATAGGGTTTCCAAAAGTTTTTACTATTCTACTCTTTCCTTGGCATTCAGGGCCACATAGCGATTTGTTAGTGTATAGATCTGTCACAACAAAGAATCTTTACAGTGTTATGGATGACATTATTATTTTTGATCAAGATTAGAGCATAGGCTGGCTGATGGGGTTGATATCAACGCTTACAAGCTATCATCTACTCCTCGAATATTAACTTAAAACACCCCAATGCAATTCAGTGCATGGTCCCATTTAAATTTTAATGGCACAATTATATTGATGGTAACAGTATCCCTGCAGCAGAGGCTGCAAACCATGTTCTCCATGCATGCATTCATAGCATTAGGCCGAAGAAAGAGCAGTCACTGGGACTGGCTGCTGATTGTAATGCAGAAACATTCATGTGCAGCTGCTTGTGGGAAGCAGGAGGGGGAAGAAGGCAAGAGGGAAAGAGATTCACATCTGAGAGTGTATGCAAACACAAAAATTGAGTTACTACTGCAGGAGTAAAATAAATTCTAATCTATTTGTTGTACTATGGGTGTCAGGTAAAGCTTACAGTAAAAAACTGTGTAAAGAAAAATAGTGTGCAACATAAATAACATATGTGCCCAATGAATTCTATAATAAAGCAGATGTAGCAAATTATATTTAATAATGTTTGACAATTCTCCATGCAGCTAATGGCTTGTTAGAAATTAGTCCCTAATGTTTTAGGGACTGCTGGCATTTACAGTCTTTTTCTTTGTCTTAATTTACATTGTTTGTGTACTGTGTGCTGTTTCGCCTGTTCCTTGCAGTTTTATGATCTTTCTCAGATTGTTGGGATTTCAGAGGTTGTTTTAGCTCAGTAGCTACTCCAACCACACAATGTGCTTGGGAAGAATTCGGAAAAATTCTTTTTTAGGGGTTCATTCCCTTTTTCCCCTTTATTACACAGTGAGAGCCCATTCTACTCTGGCATCCAAACTCCTGTGGGACCTACTTGTTGCCAAACATGGCACATCTAGTCCTGGATTTCATGGGATGAGCAAATAAAAAGGGAATGCATTCTTCCAGGCATAATACACCTGTAATAAACCCCAAGAGCTATTGTTCTTCTGTGGCAGAAATTCCAAGTTTGTTTAAAGGAGATAAAGTATTGCCTTTTTGCAGATGCAAAGATAAAAGCTAAGTTTCTCCTTGGGAAAACTTCAGGTCTCCTTGCAGTGGTCTGCCCAGAGAGCTGGAGACAGCAAGGAAAGATAACTGAGTGGAGATGCCTGCAGTGTTCCAGTGGAGCTGCTGGTATTCCTGGGTAGCAGACACAGCAAGGGAAAACCTTACACCCAGGGACAGCCCTGTCTGCCTGATGTCTGAGTGATGAGCCAATCACTTCAGAGAAGTCTGAAGTATTGAATAGCAGAAAAATTGATTTTATTTCTCATCATGGTCTTGTTGAGACCAACCCTTAGTCCCATACTTAATTTGGAACACAGATTTTTCTTACCATTTATCTATAGTTTTTCTCCCACTAGTCCAGCAGTGCCTGTAGCTGGAGCCAACCAACCTGAAAATGGAAATAGACTGAACCTCCAGGGCTTCCAGCTTACTTGCAGCCAACACAAGCACTATTTAGTATTGATAAAGGATAGACAGACTGCTCAAGCCCTTCTGTAATCCCTTCAAGTCCTCCGGAAACAAAAATATTCATCATGAATAAGATCATTAGTGAGATGAAGACACAAACCCTTTAGTTCTGGACATGAATGAATGTGACTTTTAAGAGGACAAATGAAGGAGTGTCTCAGTGTGACCAGACACATTTGAGATGACCAACTATAGTATATAACAATCATTCATATTTCAATGAAATTGAAGCAAGCACAGACACTGTTATAAATTAATCTAATACTGACTAAAATAGCTATGCACAATGTTAAACAGTCACAAAACTAGGGAAGGGATATAATTTTGATCTGGGTTTTTTGAGGGGGCTTTTGAATTTTGCAGACTTTGCTACAGAAAGAAAAGAAAACAAAATCACCACCATTACCTCCAAAAAAAGACACCAAAAAAATCACCACACCTTTTTTTCTGCTTGAGAAAGAAAAAGAAAAAGCAGACCTTACTGCACAGCTCCCTGTTTCTTCTCTGTTTGAAGGAGACTATAACAATTTGTCAGGACATGACTGAGTTCATGGTATTTTGTGTGTTAGAGGTGGTTGATCTTGAGGTACACAGTGAAGTTTCACAGGGGATACATTCCTAGGATATAAGTCAGGCTCCCTAACATTTCAGGCATAGTTTTGATCCACCTGCATATACATTTTAAAGGAGGTGTGAAACTCCTTCACATACTGGGCTGCTTCAAGAAAATGTGTTTAAAAGTGGTAACAGTGAAAGGTGGGAAGATCTGTCATCTCAAATGTGCTTATATCAAAAAAAGTGTCAGCTGAAAATGGCAAAACCTAGAAGAGGGTAAAAAATGCAGAGAAGTTGGATACCAGTCTCTCCCTCTGGGAAGCTGATGGCTGAGGGAAAGTCCTATTTGATTCTACTCCATGGCCTTTTCCTTTCCCTTCAAGAACTGACGTGGGTGCAATTAAACATCATTAAGTCTAAAGAGCTTGACTGTTTAAGTTAAATATTGTCCAGTTACTTATTCCATTACCTGAGCTGCAACTCTGAGTTATTCAGCTGTCCTCCTCAATCAGTTTTTTTGCACAAAGACACTCCAGTCCAGCTCTTTTATAGATTTGGGGAGCAATGCATTTAATTAACAGCAGAAAAGGAAGCTATGACTGCTTCAAAACCCCTCAAGAAAATTGTTTGCCCAGGTCCAAGTCTCTGGGGACCACCATTTTCTCTCAATCTCTTGCTAACTATACCTCTAATTTGAAGCACTAAACAATTATACTGGTAAGACACCCTGCTAAAAGATGACAGGAAAATTCAATCCTTGCCAATGTCACCAGGGCACCACAATTATCAAGCTTCTGCCTTGACTTACACAAAGAAAGCTCAGCTGCTTTCTGAAGGATACCACTGGTGTTTAGTTTTCAATTCCCAGGGTCTATCACACCATCTTGATGCTCAAAGACCTTAATTCATCTTGCTGTCATATCTAGCCATCACCTACGTGGCACTTTTTGAATGAGGTTCATCCTGCCTGCTAGCATAACACAGTCATCATCTGTCCTGTCACCTGAAAAATATAAATGTTTCATGCTCCACTAATAAATCTGCTACAATATTTGCTGTTGCTTGTGCAGTCCGAGGCCCCGTTTTATGGAATATTTATGAATTACCTGCCTGATGATAAATGATAATTGATAATTGGGAGCATCTTCTCTCCACCCACCCCAGCACATGAGGCATGTGAGCTCCTCCAGTATGGACCTGAGCCCTCCCTCATTGCTCCCTTCCCATTGTTTTTTCCAACAGCCAACCCAGCCAGGACAACTCCCCTCAATACAATAGTGTGGAAGAGGGGAAAACATGTGCAGATAAGGCTACATCTAGAGCTTTTTGTCTGATTTCCCTTTTAATGAGAGGAGCTGCAGGAGGAAGTTTGCAGAAGGAAGCTGTGATTATTATTAACCACAAAAAATTCAAGTTCAGCACCCCTCCCACACACCTTTCCTTTGCTGGCCGCTGCCTGTAAATGGCCTTAAAAACAACAATTGCACCACCTTATATATTTCCCTCTGTCTTCTGCATAGGTATGTTCCTCTCTCCAAGAGCTTGTGGTTTGACAGCTGGCAGGTAAATAGAATTTATGTGAAGTCACTGCTTGCCAGAGGGGCCTTAGGGCTTGAGTAAGTAATGTACATGTTGGAAAGTAAAATACTGAGAAACATTGCACAGTGAAGGAGAGTTACTGTAATCTGTTTCATTTTGCACTTTTTTTCAGATGTGGAAAAATGTCATCTGCCCTGCTGTTACCTGAACTCAGGTGAAAAGGTGGCGAGTTGTCTCTGTTTGAGAAGCTATTGAGATAAAACCCTGAGGAGACAGGGTAGTTTCTGAAGTACATGAATACATATAGTCCACATTTCAGTGGTACTCAGGCACTTCAGTCAGGACAGAGTCCCTTGGCCCTGAAACTTTAGTTGAAATAGCCTAAATTTCTTCCTAAAGGGCTTAGACTTATAAGAGTTTTCTCCCTGGATTACCAAGAGGGATCTTAGGGCCTTGGGAAGTCAGTTTCTCTTGCCCAGTATTGTCCAGAATTGTAGGCAATAAGAACTTTCACCAAGGTACAGGCTGAGCTCAAGAGTCGAACAAGGGCTGTGAGCACCTCATCATGGATGGGCATGTTGGAACACATAACTCAAGACTTTTGGAGAAGTCTCTGCTGGTGCAGCACCTGGCATCCTCATTCTTGATTCTAAACTTCACTTCTTGTCTTCAGAAAACCTGCCATACCCCAATAACTGTAAGGTCCTGCACACTGGTTAAATATGGCTGAAACTGGATAATAGGATCACACACCCATCGTGGATATAGGCACTCAGAGCGTCATAGATGTCGTTTCCCAAAGAAAGAATTATTTTTAAAAAGACCTTGTAACTGTCACATCCTCCTTTCTTTTGACCAAATCAATACATCCATGGCAGGGCTGAGTATTGATTTATTTTATGCAAACAGTGGAGTTTGGAGTCTTTGATTTATTCCCCTTGGCCAAAGACAAACTCACTTCTGCAAGAGCATGAATTAGTGAATTACCAGACCACTAATCAGCCCAGTTCTTAGACTTTTAAGTCACCTATAGACCTTTATTACTCTGGAAAGAGATATTATAAGCCACACAGAAAATTTAGGGGGAAAACTCTAATCAATATTTGTCTGAAACCTTCAAATCTTCCTATTAAGAGCTGCTTCTATTTCCTATTGTTGTTTCGGGTAAAGAATGTCCATTGATGTATCAGGCATTTTACTGGTTTCTGCTCCATTTTAATTTTTGTTGTTGCACATTTGAGTGATAAAAAGAGCACAGGCTCTTTTTTCCAAAGTTATTTGGAAGATGGAGAGATGAAGAAGAAATGGTGAGAATTTTTCCTTCTAGCATGACCTGCAACTGTTACCTATTTTTTACCACCAGTAGATAGCACATGGCCAGTGCTCACACAGTTGCAAGGAAAATTCAGGCCCAAAAGTAACAAAACACTGCTGAATCCATCATTATTTTTCCACTTCACCTAGCTACCTCAAAAATCACAGATTGCTCACTTCAAAGTGAACACAGCTGCAAAATGACACAAACACCATTAGCAACAAGATGACATTTTATTTATTTATCTTTGAAGAGAATGTTTGGCATACTGTGAAACTGGGCTGCAGGTGCAATGAGTTAATTCCATAGCTTTAGGGGCTCTGGGATGGGGAGATACTGGCACTTGTGTGAACTGCTATAGAAATAGGACATGGTTATACTGAGTCAAGGATAAGCAGGGATTTAGAGGAATAACTTGGAGAAGGAATAGGAAAGTTAAAGGAAAAAAGTAACACCAAAAAATAGGATTGTTAGAAAAAAGTCCATTATTGATTAGGGTCTATTTGGTGTTATTTGGAAGCAATGAAGAAAATTACAGGCAACTGGATTTTGCTCAGGTTAGCTTGACATTCATTTATGCCGAGGGGCAAAAATCTATTTACAATTATTTCATCCTAGTGTGTTAATAATATTTCATACTGGAAGATTTCTCTGTCAAATATGAGCTTTTGTTTTGGTCTTAAGAATTTTTTTATGGCTCTATAGCCTAGAGATGTGTATTTGCAACTTCTAAACTTTCAGTCGCTTGCATGGTTGTTGTTCTAAAAAACAAGTAGTGAAAAAAAGAGAGGACAGACAATATTCACACCTCAGATAACCAGAGACATACTTGCTTGCCTATCTCTATTATAGGATCTGTTGTCTAAATGTACATGCATACATTTACAACACCTCTTTTGCACTTGCATTCATAACAGCTTCAACTGTCAGAGAATTGTAGATCCATCCTTCCCAAGGCTAAATCTGTGATTTGTGGATACACACCTCTACATGTTAAACTGGTTCTCAGTTTATTTTAAGCAGAATCAAGCCTGGAGTAGCTGAAAATGTTGTCATTATACAATTTACAAGCTGCATTTGACATGCCATTACAGAAAATTTGCTCAAGTTTTTAAAAAAAAAGGAAACCTTCAGACTTCTCATTTTTCTATCTTGTTAGATAGCCAAAGTCAAGCCAGAAAAATCATGCTTACCAAGAACCTTTACAAGTACTGAAGAAATCCAAGTTCACTGAAACAGATTCAAATTAAGAAGCAGGAGAAGTCCTGAAAATACATTGTTTGAAAGTGGAGCTTATAGAATTGGGCAAAAATACCAGAAGAGTCTCTAAGCTTTTTCTGAGAGAATTATTCTGTGCATGGAAAAGTTCTGTGATTTTGCTGGTTTTGACTTTTACTCCTCAAGGCGTAAAAAATATCTGATAATTCCCATTCAGTGCTCTGTGCACTACCTCTGATCAAAAAACAAGAATTGAAAAAGTGTAGCAAGACAAACCTCTTTCAGGGTACGGCGCTTCAAGGTCCAACCAGGTGTTCCAGCAGAGACTCACGAACAGTGCTCCGAGCCTGTAGCCCACAGGGTTGACTAGCCTGGATCAGTGCTGTTGCTCTGAGAGCAACCAATCTCTCTACTGGCTACCTCAGGAATGAGCTGAGCCTGTGAGTTTGAGCCTCACCTTTTATTGGCCCCCTAATCCTGCTCATGCGCAGTGGGGGCCCACCCTAATTGGGCACAGGTGGGCTTCCTGGCAATTAGTGGCACCTGGTTGCCTTGTTACACTACAAAAAGAGTCACTCGAAAGAGTCACTCCCACCTATTAATGGGTTGTGGTTTTCAGGAAGCCAGCTCAAGACAAGATGAATGTTCTTCTACCCTCTCTCTCCCCCAAAACAACTCCTCATTTCATTACAAAGAAAGAGTCTACTAGAAGCAGAGACTCAGGCATGTTGAGATTTTCAAGAAGCCCTCTGCAATTTCCCTACAATAATCAGTCTTAGATGTCAATGATATGGGGAAAAAACAAACAAACAGAAAAATACTGGTGGAAAAGTGAAGTACATGCATCATGTTTTGAATTCCTTATTCAGTACTCCATAGACCATGCACAGATTCTACCTGGAAGATGTCTGAGCACTCTTTTGGTGATAAAACAGCTAGCACACCCCATGCTCTGCAGCAAAGATAATGCTGGGCAGTTAGCTACTGGCACCAATTCACCCCCAATTCACATTCCAAATGGCATTTTGAAATGTCCAGACCACAGAACTGCCCTTGGCTTCAAAAGCATCCTTTGCAATTTTCCAAGGCCAGTGCCAGGTCACATCCCCACTTCTGAGCAGCTGCATTGCCTGTCATTTTCACATGTGAAATGGTAAAAATCAAGAAGTCAGATGTCACATCTCAGCACTACAAAACCATTCATCATTACCGGCAAATGCAAATATGGGTGGCTTGAAAGGAGAGGCCAGCCTAAAGCCTTTTTCTGAAAACCAAGAATATTTGCTGGGAGACCTTTTCCCCACAGTGATTTTCACCTTACTCAGTATATTGACCTTGGATGGATGAATAGATGAATCCCTTAGTGCACTCATAAGTTTCATTTACATTTCAGTAGGCTTTAAAAATGCAGCCATTTTGGGATACAACTCTGTACATCATTTATTTGTGTCTCTCAATGTTCTTCCACAACAAAGTCCTAGGACTTTTAGAAAGAAAACAAGATACATGAGCAGAGAAGACAGAAGTCCATACCATGCTTTTATAAGTATTATAAGTCCCTCTAATAAGTCCCTGAATGTGTTTTGTTCAGCCTGAGCATAGCAGGTGTTTTAATGCTGTGGAAAAGAGGCAGAGGGAATGATCTTATAATATATTTTAAAATTTGAAGGAAATTATCTCAGTAAAAGTAAGAATTTTGTGAGTGCTTTTCTAAAATCCTACAATGGTAGCTTCAACTCACAAAAATTCTATTTGTTGGCATCTTATATGATTGCAGTGAACCAAGTGATCAAGTTCCACAAAGATGGACAGAATTTGGAACTAGCCTAGTCAGAGAGACATGCATGTGATGTTTGCAAATGTGTATACTGAAGACAGAAACATGGCTTGAAGAACAGAAGATAGATACTGCCTGCATTTCTTGCCAAACCCATCATACATATAGTCTCAAACACAAAAATATTTTGATACTCTCTCAATTCAGATGATACAAAGTGCTGCTTTCTCTTGATGTTCAGGGGTCAGTCAGTTCAAGCAGCTGTAAAAGAAATGGTCCTGGAATGGCACTGCTTGTATCAGCAGTCCTCCTTGACATTAGGAAAGTGGCCTCAGAGATGATGTGTTGCCTGACTTTTATCCAATAACTCTATTGAATTTGTTGTCTGACCTTTTCTTTCCTTTGGATGGCACCATCCATGGAGTAGTATATCATCATCATCATCATCATCATATTCACTGAAATGATGCATTTCACTAATACATCATGAGAAAGAAAGCTCACTCTGAAGATATACAAGCACACTACATCATGATGAAATAGGGCGTACTGTTGATGTGCTATTCAAAAGATGAAAGAATCCAAAGAGGAGTAGGCCCAAGAGGAAGCATTTTATAGTTGGAAGTGATGACTACACCACAGTAAAAAGCCTTTAATACTTCCTCAATTTCCATTATTGCAAGCAGACACAGTGATTGTGTCACAGCTTCTTGCTTCTCTCAGCATGAAAGAACTGATAAATTCATTTTTTCTTTCCCTTCCATTTCTCATTTTTGTTCTAGTGCACTAGCACTAGCACATGCATTTCATCTACTCAGACCTGGATTTCAGGCTCAGCTGCATCATGCATCAAGCAAGAGGTTACTGTTGGTGCAGGAAATAATGCACAACACAAGCCCTTAGTGGAGAGAACAAGGAAATCCACCAGGTCAACAAAGTTATCTATAGTGAGTTGTCTTGGGGTAGAGCTACATATGAATCCCTGCTTTGCAATTAATGCAGTGATCACATAGGTTTCTGCCTGTGAACCCTTCCCAAAACTCTTGCTCTGTCTGATATGCCAGGTAAGTATCTCTTGGCTTTTGGTCATAGGAAGATTTTGGCACATTGTTTGAAGGATAGAAAGACCTGGGAATGCTTTCCAGTGTTGAGGCATTTATCTTTGTAGGCTTTGCCTGTAAATAATTTTTTCTTTTTTTTTTTTGCTCATCTTCATGTCTCATAGTAAATCTCCAAAACTCACCTTCAGCTTTACACACCTCTATATTTTGGATACAGTTTCTCAAAAAATATTTCTAAAATGTTGCTGCTTTGTGCTTTCCCAAACAACCACTTACATTTGGGAAGCGACGACTTGGGTCGGGAAAATACCCAGAAGACATATCCACAAATCTTCCAGCATAACACATTGGTTTGAAAACAAAAGGATTTTGATGTCTGACCTGACCTAAAAGCCTCCACACTGGGTATGTCAGTCTGCTCACTGTCATTAGCTCTTTGCCTGCTTAATTATCTCCTCCATCCTGGAGAGTGGCACCTGCAGCACTGCGCAGGGATGGTGCCACTGCTCCCCTCGCTCTGTGGTTATTGGTAATTTTGTTCCATATTGTCAACAAGCATATTAGAAAAGTAAAACACAATTAACCAGGGTGCCAAATAGTAGCTTAATGCTTAATTGCACGATGCACAATGAGGTCACAATTACTGGGCAATCAGATAGGATTTCACAGATGTATTATATAATCCAGGAGCTTAATTCCTCTGGAGGTAGCCAGGAAATTATAGTTCATTAACAAAGTGGTTCTATTATCAGAAAATATATTTAAATCATAATTTTCTCCTTTCTGGAAATAAGGCCATTTCTTATTCAAAGGATACATATACTTTTAAGAAATACTTCATCTGGAAACTACTATCCCAAATAAATATAATGCCAGATGTTTAACATATCTTTTTTTCCCCATTAATAAAAAAGGAGATGTAAATAATTCCTTTAACTCCTTCAGCTCATATTGCATGAAGTACAAAGGCAAGATGCAGAGATTTGCAATGTTGTTTCACTCATGGACACAACTAAGTTCTACAACTTTGTTCTGCAGTGTGTCCTCCAGAAGCCAATGGAGTGACCTAAGTAAGGGACCAGGATCAAGCAGAAAGGGTCAAAATGTATTTTTCTTTTATCTCTGAACCTTTTTAAAAAATGATTTACTGTCTCACTGTAATGGGACATGAAAGGATAATGCTGTTTTTCAACATGCAGACAAATGACATAGTGGAACTGACATTTTTTACATCCATTTATACATCTTGATGCAGCTGTCTCCCTTACCCTGACAAAACTCCCAGGGAAACAAATGGCATTTTTACCTGAAAGTGACTGCAGGATTCACCCCTCTTTTACGACTGTTAAAATATATCGACTCTCTCTGGAAACCCAGAATTATTTTGCAGAAGTAGAGAAGATGATTCAAGTATTTCACTAATTTTAAGAAGTACTAAATCATAGTAATTATTTCAGAATATGTCTTTAAGGAGTTATCCTTAATGCTTTCTCATATCTCTCTCAGACTGAAATACTATAAAAATCCATTGAAGAATAATAATTGTCACATTAGATGTATTCTTTTATTAACAGCACTATAAAAATTCAATTATGTAGCAAAGGGCTACGAAAAATCTTCATTTAAATTATGCAGTAAACAAAGCAATCAAAAAAATATATCATTTACTCATGTCATATGTTAAAAACCTCAGCTCCTTTGACTGAGGTATTTTAACTAAATGCTGTCTTTGTGTTTAGAATCAGATTTCCCCTTTCTTCTCCCCCTACTCCCATTTCTCCAAATGCTTTTCTGGGAGAGGTTTATTTAGCCAACAATCTGTGCCTTCCAGACATAGTATTTCCTCTGTCCACTCTGCAAATTCCCATATCTGACATTTACCGTGGGGGGAAAATACAGCTGTACAGATGGATTAATAACAAAATCAAGATCCAAGAGCTCCCACAAACTGTTTCTCAACTGATAAATTTAGAAGTAATTACAGGCCACAGGAGAGTCTGCTGGTTATCAGCAATATTAAGGAGATATCGAAATACACCTCTGTACTGTGTTTAAGTGGTTTTGCTCCTATCATACAGAGAGGCAGAACCATTTTACTTTGCACAACAGGAGATGATCTGGCATAAAATGACCATTTTTTATGCTTATCATGCAGAACTAGATTGTTACTGTCTTCATTTGGGTGCATGGTAGAGCAGTAAGCAGTCCCCTTCCTCATCTCAAACCCAGGCTCCACCACAGAGAAAAGACAGGCACTTAGCAGAATTTTTCTATGTCCTTGTAAGCAAATAAATGCAAAGGGAAAGGTACAGTTAAACTTAGATTTTGCAATCGAGTGGAAGGATGGAATGTGGTATTCTGACAGTATGTAGGCAGATTTTGTAAATTTTTTTAATTCTTTAAAATTTTTTACTTCCAAACAACAAAAAGAGAAGCAGGACAACCTGGGAGCTGGAGCATGCAGTCACTGCTGCATCCCAAAACCAAGCAGTAGCACCCTAATTCTCCTTCCAAAAGAGCAGAAAACTATTTGGAAAAATCAGGTCCTGATTGATGACCACAGTGATTTTAGACACTGCTGTGAAACTGCCAGCTTTTCACTTCATATATCTCTATTTAAAAAATAGACAAAACCAGTTTCTGCAGGTTTCACTGCCACTCTTGGGTTTTGGGGGAGAGATGTTATTGCTTCAGCAGCCCCGACAGCAGTGACAGGAGCATCAGTCTTCAACCTCTGGCTG
Organism: Calypte anna; assembly: GCF_003957555.1. Lineage (NCBI taxonomy): Eukaryota > Metazoa > Chordata > Aves > Apodiformes > Trochilidae > Calypte > Calypte anna. The sequence continues at coordinate 34,483,040 of NC_044251.1, forward strand.
ATTTTGTCCACTTGCTTTCTTCAGCAGTGACATCTGCTATGTGTGTCTTGGGACCACCAACCAGCCCCAGCATTGCACCACTCCCTCCCGTGACCACCTGCACCCCGGCAATGCCTTGGCACACTTCATATGTGCTCCTAAAACCCACAGATTAGACCTGGAGTTCTGATTCTTCTACAGTCTTGTCCCTGTGCTCTGAGCCAAAATCCCAAAGTGACTGACAGTGTTGACCCTTAAGCTAGCACCAGGCACCACTTTCATAAAGCTGCTTTCCCTCAACCTCTGTTCTTCTTCAGGAACACTGAGAGTAAAACCAGACTGCCAGCAGTTTCCCATTGCTCCCATCCCACCTTTCAATCTGCCTCACTTTCTATTTATCACGTGCAATTTTTTCCTCCTGTACCTATTCACATCTCTGCTTCCCGGAGGTGACCGCTTGCTGGAGGCGGAGATGTTCACCCATGTCTGTGCTTCATCTGTGAGTCCTGAATGTGCCACCTGAAAATAATTAATGCATGTAACAAGGAAAGGGAGGGAAGACTAAATGATATGCAAATTTAATCAAGAATCTCCACAGAACTAATTATATTGTATAGGGAACCTGACAGTGGAACAGCCACAGAGACTTCTTCTCCTGCTTTCTAGAAAAAGTCTTGCTCAGATGGACTTTATAGAGCCTGGTGCAGAGCAGCTAGCTGTAAATTTAGGTTTGCACTTAAATGTCACACATACCATGGACCAAATTCCTGCACAACAATCTTATTTAATGGGGGGGACTATTTTAAAAAGTTGAAAACAAAAAAAAAAGCAGAAGGTGTCTGTATACCTCTATGAGCAAAAGCCAGTCTGAGCTGGTAGCACAGATGGAAAAAAACTTCCAGTAAGAGATTTCCACCCTGTAGAAAGGGCTGGAGAAACCCAGTGCCAAACGTCTTCATAAAATAAAAAGGAGGGCAGAAACATAGCCACCATATTTAATATCCAGAGACACAAAAGTCAGTTTCCACACACACAAAGTTTCTGAAGCCCAGTTTTGAATGCAGAGGCAGAAAATGAGCCTCAGCCCCTGCCTTCACCCTGTGCTGGCTACACACTCCCTGCCCCAGCTTCTGCTTGCAGGGTGCAGCCAGGGATTGGTGCATCCCTGCATGGCTGCTCTACTCCAGATGCCTCAAGGATTAACATGATCCAGGCAAGAGCTGTGGTCCTGCAAGAAGGACCTTTTTCTGGTTACAAAATTGTGCCTTGGAGCCTTTGCAGAGCTGATTTCAGCCCTGGTTATGAATTCCATTAATTCCCAGCACATGAGGTGACCTACCCAGGTGTGAACCATGGCTACTTGCAGAGGTACAAGAGCTTCAGTATAGGGTCAGAAGACATCTGTGGTACCTGAAGGACCTCTGTGAATCAACCTCTATCCCTCACCTGAAAAAAGTGAAGGCAGAAGCATTTCTTTATCTTGCAGAAATGCTGGGGAGAGGATGCTATTAAGATTATGATGTGCTCAGAGTCTGAAGCAGCATGTACCATGAAAACATCTTAAAAAACTGAGGTGTGACCTGCCTCTTGTACTGTGTCTGGGGTCATGCACAGCCACCTCCTCTAAATAAAAGGGTCATTATTGGGGGCTGAAGTTTTCTGCATGGGCCTTGACTCACACGCTGATAAGGATGGAATGCCATGGGGGTGGCTGACTGAGATGGACTCTTCAAGGGCACAGTGATGCCATTTTATCAGTTATTGTAGAGAGGGAATGTGAAAAAGTCTGCTATTAAAGACTGAAAGGACATTCACTGTAGAAGCTGCTCTTTCCACACCGCCTCAGTAATACTGTGCACATCATTGGCACAGCCAAAGGCAACTTCCCTGCCTTTATTCCTGCCACAGAAAAATTTCCTTCCATGGTCAGATATCAATTCCCCATGAAGAGGCCACACTCCATTAACCTTCTCTGCTCACCTCCCTTCTTCTCTTTACCCTCATCAGCATCCTGCAGCACCTTGGGTGATTGCAGTTTAATTCACCAGGAGCCCAGGTTGGTGCAAGCATACAGGGAGCCTAGGACAGCTGTGCCATCTGCTTTATCCTGAGGGTATCATGCCCCCTCTAAACCTGTATTTCATGTGTGGAATTTCTCTTAGATATTTCTTTACACTAGATTTACTTGTTTCCCGCTCTCTAATTCTTTCCTCTTACATCTACTTTTCCCCAGACTTCTCTGTTCTCAGGCCTCTACTTAAGTCTTTATATTCCCTGTTCCCATCTCTAAGTCTCCAGACAGGAGACATGATCTGACCCACTGTACTATTCCTCCACTAAGAAATACTTCTCTGTTTAGCTGTGCTAACCCTGGGATTTGCATTGAACTGGTTCTATTCACCCTGTGAGGAAGCTGCAGAGAGGCTGGTACCCACACTGCATGGGTGCCTTTAGAAAGCTGAATGCTATATTCAGAGTACAACAGAAAAGAGTTTTCCCATACACAGATGTGCACAGCCCACTCCTTATCCCAAACACCACCCATAATATATTTTTGCCTAGTGTGCATTGGAAGAATGAGGACTATAATTCATTGTCAGCTAAAATCCAGGAAAGGCAGCAGTCCCCTGTGACTCACTTGTATTTCACATCTGTCACCTTCCTGAACTTTACCCAAACTGTGTATCCTAGGAGAAAAGCAATGCTCTTTCGGGTCAGTCTCTGTCCTCACCACTTACATTATGTGACACAGGACCCATCACCTGGCCTTTCTGTGCCTCAGTTTCTCTGGCAGAAGAATGCAGAGAATAATCATGAGCACTCCTTACACGACTAGTGAGTGCTTGCTAAGCTCCCTGATAAAACAGTGCTGCTTCCCAACTGAGAGTCTCAGCATCTCTGCAGGGGTAAATAAAACCAGCCTTTTCACTCCCCAGCCACATAGCCTTCTCACTGACACAGGAACAGAAAATCAGTTTGAAAATTTCTGTTTTATTTTAGAAATGCCTGGCACCAAGAAGAAATCAAATGAAGAAAGATAAAGCCCTTCTCGGAATTGTCTCTCTTTCTCCCATTCCTATCGTCTTCTGATCAAACCAGCATGAGACATCAAGCAATTACAATGCCATTTGCTCCCTGCTGGATGCAACAATTAGCCTAAGATATCTAATGAGAGGAATTAAATTCTACATGTTTTATACCAAATAGCTTTAATTTTAATTACAAATCCCAAATACATCATCTTCAATAATGATCAGTCCATCACATCTGCTAGGCGCTGGTGAGGATTTGCCTTTTGCATGGTTTGGACTGAAAATGAAACCAGACTCCCTGCACATAAGGGCCCTAGTGAAGAAAATGGAAATTAGGGTACAGCAAGAATCAGAGCCCACAAAATCCCTGCAGAGTTTCCCAGAGACTGAGGCTGTTACCAGAATGCTCTTCATCTGCAGCTGTGAAAAACATCCTTACACATCCAATCTGTAAGAGTTGCTTGGGGATATAATTCATTGCCGAGTGCCTATAACATTTCCCCATTTGGACTCCATCCATATAGTCCATTGCATCTCCAACTAGAGCCCATTTTAGCAATTTGCATTATTCCAGGTACCTGTCCCTGAGCACACCACCCATTGGCTTCCAAGTAACAGCCCATTAAGAGAAGGAGGGGGCTCAGGGCCACTCATTTCCTAAACCTCCTCCTTTCTCTTCCTAGCTGGGGAATAGTTGGTAGTGACAGAAAGGCAAGGAAGAGCCCAGAGCCAAATTCTGCCAGCCATCCCTGACTTGGAGCCAACCAGCTTATGAGCACACAGCAGGGTCTCCAAACCCACACTGTTAATTTTGGATCTTCTGTCCCACCAAACAAGGAAGTCTCTGACAGACTTTACTTTTTCATCCAGTTTAGCTTTTTTTCTGATATCTCTGCATCCATCTTTATTGCCCTGTACATTCCTGGAGGTAACTGCCAAACAACCCATGTCCCTTCTGAAGAGAAAAACCTAATTTCCTAAATCTCTTACACACTTCTGAATGTTTTCCTGAGAAACATTTGGAAAAAAGGTCAATTCTCCCTCACCACAAAGCTGTGACTGTTTCTCTTTTGAGCAGAGAACAAGTATTTTTTTTAAAAAGTCTATCTGTGTGGTTGAGAAATAAGCTGTGGTTGAGAAATTTTGTAATAAAATCTTTGCAAATGCTCTATTGCTTTTTCTGTTTTAATATTTTTATTCCAAAATGCTTTTGTGAAATAAATTAGTGAAAATAAGCTGTGTTGGATCACTGCAACTAAGTCAATATTTTTATTTTTTACCCCAGTTTGAATATAATCATTGCAGAAACATTTGGATTTCATTGCCAAGGGAGATTAATGAGCTCCCTCTGAATCTCCTGTTCTGTGTTTATTAAATCCCAGGGAGTTATACTACAGTGAAAAAAACCCCAAAGCAAATTCTTCCTGCCTGACAGCTACAGACAGACTGAACCCCCCAAGGGGATTTGGGGCTCTGCCCTACCCTGAAGCCATCCCTGGTTCCCATGGGTGTTTCTGAGCATCCCTCTGATCTTCAAGGGCTGCAAAAGGCTGGTAAGTTTTGCTAGTTCCTAAAGACCCTATAATATAGAATTGATCACTCCATGTCCACGGCATTGCAGCTGACTTCCTTGGTGTGTTAGGATATCTCATTCCCACAGGGCTCCTTACTGTTTGCAGGGGCTACAATTTATACCCATCAGTTACTCACAGCTACCCCTGAGAGTCCTGCTGTCACACAGCCTTGTATTTTCAGTTCCATTTGCTCTTCAGAAGCAGCAGGAAATCAGAAAATAAGAAACCCAAGTGATGAATGGTGGTCTTTGCATATCCTGATATATAGCCACCCACATAATGCCACCAGATCTGCCCAGGTCTTGTTTCCATGGCCAGGAGGCTGCCTGACCACACGCAGATTTTGGACAGTGCTGCGAAGCTGGAGAAATGCAACACTAATCCATCATACCTAATCTTCATACCACACATCTATGCTCCATCCACACCAATTTGTCTCCACCAGCACCCCAGCACAACTAATAACACCAGCATTTATAACAGCAGTATCGTGCCGTGTACCTCTTCGCACTCCATAATTCATACAACATGATTTATTTGCAGTGGACATGCCTAGAAAACATATCTGCTGCTCCTCTCCCCTCCCACACACAGTGTAACTTCACTGAGGGCTGGGGTTGTACAACAGAGCTGTCCAAGTCAGGGAAGGGAGCTGAGCTGGTTAATCCTTATGACACAGCTCCAGGCAGGCTCAGCTCAGGGTCAGGAGCCATGTAGTTTTTTGCCTGCATGCCACAGCAAACAGTCTCTGGTGGGACCTGAGTATGCTCCCTACATTTTGGGCAAATGCTGTCCTGATTTGGAATTTTATAGTGCAATGGTTTGCTGGTTGGAATGAAAACTTCTCAAAAAATCATCAAGACATAGAAACAGGGGGTCAGGAGAAGCTTCAGGAAATCCTCTGGTCAGAACCATTGCTGAAAGGATCTTCACCAATCTCTGGAAATCCTTCACAATTTGCTTTCTCTGACAGCATTTTGATCTCTTCTGCAAAAGACACTCTGCAGTCCCTAGCAGCCTCTTTTAGCAGTGTTTGCCCTCCCTCCATTTCAGTTCAAATACCCAGCACTCATCTTCCTTGCTGCTCATTTCTTCTGCTCATGTATAGTAGCCATGGGCAACAGCTAGCCACCATTATGAACATAAGTTTATATACATAACATAGAATATATTTATTTTATGAGTAATCAATTCCTTCTCTTATCTAAGCTTCCTCTTATCCTTTCTTTTTTTCCCAGTAACTACTGAATGAGAATCTACAGTGAGCTGGGAAACATTACTCAATTCCTCACCACAGTGATACAGGTAGAGGGACCACAGCAGCAGTAACTCAGAACAGGAGATGTAACAAAGCAGATGGAATATGAAGTCAAATTTTGTTTCTTAGTCTTACATTTGTGGGGCTCTCCTTACTGAGCTAACTAGTACAACCTCCATAGGAGAGGCTGGCTCCTCAGCTAGAACATCAGCTGGCGGCTGTGCAAGGAACTGACCCTCCATCACCTGCATCTCCTCTCTGGACTTATCAGCTTGCACATGGCAGGATTCCCTCCTTTGTCCTACACTCACACCCACATAGAGTCCAATAGATAAACTATTAATTCAGAAATCCTCAACATTTCTTATTAAAGTGGAATTTTCATTTTAGAAATAATCCTGTTCACAAGAATGTCCAGAACAGCACACATACAACATGGTGCCTTGGTACTGTAATTTGTCCCTCAACTTTCTCTGCTTTGACCATTAATACAAACATTATATAAGCACAGAGCAGGGAGTGTTGTAAGATGTAATAGCTTTACCCATCATCACTAGAAATGCCTGTCTCAGGGAGCTGGGATGTTAAGATTTCTAAAGATATAACTGTCTCCAGAAGGCTCTAGGGGTTTGCTGGATCTCAGGCCTTAAGGCTATGACAGTGATCTATGGAAAATCTATCTCTGATGATTTAAAGGTTTTTAACTTTTATTCTGTTGTCCAACACATATAGGTAGTGACTAGGTCAGAGTGGGTTATGGATGGGTGAAGCTGGAAAAAAGGAAAGATCCAGTAAAAAGATTCTTCAGTTCTAAAGGAAAATATTCCAAACTATTATGTATACAGATACTTACTAGCATGTGTTATTACACATGTGTTATTACATATGTGATTTTGACCTACTCTTGGAAATGAGTAGTTGGTTTATACTGTGCCTTCCATACTGGTGTCTAACAAAATAGAAAAATGTATCACTTTCCTGGAGGCTACTCTACTACCTCCTGTATAACTTTCTTCGATGAAGCAGATCAAAGAGATGGATTTTTTTTAAAAGAAACTGGTTATTTAAAACCCCTATCTTCATAGATTTTTTATTTTTAAAAAAAGACAAGAAAATATTTTTTAAAAATTTGAACAGTTTGACAGGCATCCTATGTGAGTGAGCTCTACTGACATGTGCTCATGGCAAGACACTGCTTCCATTTCCCTCCTGTCCTCTGTTTTGTCTGATAAGACTAAAAATTCTTTGAGAAGATTCTTCCTCAGTGTGGGAACTCACAGAGTCAGGATCTCCCTGCATGTATATGCACTGCCCAGCACAATAATTTAAAGTGCAATTTAAAATTTGATTGCATTTCATTTAGAAGATAACCCCTGAGTGGTAAAAGGGAATAACTTTAAATATTTGCCCTGGACATACTGACCTTGGCAAGCTGGCCACTGGAAAAATGGCCATGTTTTCATTCCAGTGGCCAAAAAGCCATCCAAGGGATCTGGCCACAGAGTAGTCAAGAATGGGAGTGTGCTTATCCAGGTCCAGTGAGATGCAGCCTGTGTCCTGCTGGAAGTCTATCTAAATTAAAGGATTGTTGATGATGCTATATCAAATAAACTTCAGCAAACAGTTATTTCTGATGTTTCTGACAATGTATATAGACTACAGCTCCCTGATCCCAGAATTCCATGGCTTGGGGGGACAGAGACAATATTGCTATTACCTCATGCAGCTGCACAAAATCTTCACTATATGATTCACTCAACCAGAATAAGGTCCTTGAATTCAATAAGCTTCAGCCTGTGCCATTATTTTTACCTGTGTTTCAAAGTTTCTCTGGGTTTCTTTTCTTTTTGTATCCCTGCATGTGCACCAACACAGAGAAGCCAAGCACTGTTTCTCTCTCCTGTACTGCATGGCAATGCCAAAGTGGGCACTTTCTGTAGGTACGATGCCTGCATGTAACGATTGTTCAGGAATAGTCTTTATATATCTCTTTTTATGCGACCTTGATAAATGTGGCCTGCTTAATAAGGCTAAGATGAATGAGCCAATAATTTCTGGGCAAGACACCAGACAGGCAGGCTGTTTTGATTTACAAGGCTATGTTAATAAATACTGGTGGCATATTTTGTTTTTCAGGTTTCTGTATGTGTCTTTTTGCTTCTGGGCTGTTGTCAGTGCAAGGCTGTGAATTCACCTGCTGCTGCTGAGTTATGAGGGGTAGATGGTGTAGGACTGGGAGAAAAGATGGTGAGAGAGCTGTTACCTGGGCCATGCTGCAGATGGAGTTTCTGTCATGCAACATGGGCACTGCATAGACCTGCAATTGGTAGGAGAAATTGTTGGGGAAACAGTTCAGAAATATCCAGGTTGTGAGCAATCCTGACTTACTTCAATTTAGGCCACATTGGGTTAATGGTTATTGAGGCCTAGTTAGAGGCTTTCTAAGAATGAGCTACTGGGAAAGAGATAACTTAATTGGCAACAGAAGAGGAAAATAATTATGTGAGAAGAATCTTTCCGTGAGAATGGTATGTGTAATTGGAATACAAAGCCACCTGCGTGATAAGATGGTGTAAACAAGGCTTCTCTATATAAAGTGAGTGCAAGTTGCTAATAAACGATTTCATACAATCATATTGATGTGCACATGGAATCCTTAAGCCTCCGCAGACTGTTTTCCCACAAGAAATCAGTTACAAGGATTTCAATTCACCACTAAGATGCTTAACATTCAAATACCCCAGTGTCTCAGGAGTGCAACCCTTCTTGTCTTCTTCCACATGATTTTTTTTCTCTTTTATGAAGGGCAGTTGATGTTGGCTTGGATTTTGAATCAGTTATGTCCATCAAAGGTCAAGTTTCTCCGTGAGTTTCTCTCCAGTGGGAAGTACCAGAGGCACTAACTCTCCAAGGGCTTGTGACTCTTCAAACTGTTCTGTGTCAGGCACAGCCACCAGAAGCAAGTGAGGATTTGGTCTTCTGTCAGTAATGGAGACCTCTGGCAGGAGAGAAAACCTGCACCTCAATTAACTAACTATACTACATGCCAAAAGTAGGGTAACATCAGCACTTACCCTCTTCCACAAATGATAGTTTGGTTCCCAATGCTTTTGTAACCCAAACTGTAATAGTTTCAGCCAACTTTCAGTACTTGGAGGTCTCCAGTATAGATTATCAGTCAATGCAACTCTAAGCACACAAAACATAAGTAAATTAATACTGGGTCAAACTAGACATAGGGGAAATGTTCTATGCAATGAAGAATATGACCAGATACCAAACCTGGCAAGACTCTGTGAAAAATCCCAGCTAGCAGAATTTCAAAAAGAAAAAAAAAGAAAAAAGAAAAAAAGAAAAAAAATGCCAGCATATTATTTCATTGGCTTAGTATTATTTTATTCCCTATATATTATGCCATACACCAGCCATAAACTTTAAACTTTGAACTGTGTCATAAAACTGAATTTTGGGGCTGGTGGGAGGGAATAACCGGACAGAACAGGCAGTGAGCGTGACCTCTCTGCTCTTTTCTCCCCATACATGGTGTCAGCAAGATATTGCTACACAAGTGCTGGTAAAAGTTTATAAAGACAAAACTACAGGAAGAGAACTATAATGCCTGAAAGCCAGAAGCACATCAGCAGCATCATTGCACAGGTTCATAATTCACAGAAAAAAATAGACACTGAGTTTTATTTCTGTGCTCTCTTTGAAACTGAACTTTGCCCTTTTTTTAACTACAGTCTTATTTCCTTTCAGCCCTCCAAAATTTCTTCACAGCCTCCATCTCTGTAACATTGATGTGCAATGGGCATTAGGGCAATTTATTGGCAACATCAACCTTTCACTTCTTAGTAAAGCTAACCGGGAACAGGAGACTATGAATCTTGGTTTGGTCATAAAAGCAGGAGTTAAAGAGGGTGCTGTGAAATAAAGGAGGCCCTGTCAGGATGGCACTTGCGTTTTTCTACTCTTCTTGCTTCTCTCCAGTGGCTGTGTTTGACGTGCTATGAGTGGATTTGAAAGTAAGTTAATAGTTCATCCAAGTGGCTTCTCCTAGCAGGTAATTAAACACTTCTACTACTCTGCCTATGAATGACAGCTTGTCCCACATATTTACATTGCCTCTGGCTTTAGCTGAGGCTCAGAGGAAGAGTATGATGACATCTCCATCACTCTGTTATTGAACCTGACATTTGGAGCATTTCCACATTTCCACCTTTGCATTTCTAAAGGAATTGAACGTAGGCTGAGTTTGTAGAGCTAAAGTCTGGAAGATTGTTTAAACCTGTCATATTATCCCCTGCCTCACCCCAGCTTATTTTTTACAGACTCAGGAATTTATCCACAGCTCTGCAGCAGTGGGTCACTACACTAGCATGTTTTCCACCTATGTCATTGACCTCTGGGTCTGCTTCAGGTGCATTCCTGAGCATTGAATGATGCTGATGTGGATTGCTCTGGTACTGTGGCATCATCTTCCTTGTCTGCAGAAATTATATATGTTTTAAGATCCTATAAACCTGCTGCTACTTCTGCAGGGCCTCCAGAGAACCATCAGCACACACAAGGCATCCCTTGGTGCTTCCACTGTTGCTTCACCTCCTTGGTACTTCACTACCATCACAACATACCTTTGTCTGAATGGAAATTGCCATGTAGAAATCCTAGCCTTGCACATTCTGGCTCTCTGGCTTGCTCAGTTCGGCAAGGAAAAGCTGTCACCTGGGTCAGAGAGTAAGGAGATTCTTGTTACCTATACATAGAAGCAATTGGAGCAAGGACTGAAGCAACCTACCTGTCAGCTGAAGTGCCAGAGGAGATGTCCAGGAAAGGAGGACATCTGATAGAGGCAGAGCCATCCTTCTCCAGCACTTCCCTGTAGGCACAGGGGTATAGAGGAATCAGAACTGCTATGCTGAGCTCTAGTCATTCTGATATGGAGAAAGTGATATTCCCATTTCAGCAGTTCTTTCATTTATTTAACTTCAGTGGGAAGTACTCTAATTAACTTTTTTTTCCAAAAGCAAAATAATCACAAGGCTCTTGCTAGAATTATATCCAGATAGCTAGACTTAGCTCTTCAGCCTGCTAAACTTAGCTCCTAACACCAGCAGTGTAGGAAATTCAAGCCTTATGGATAAATTTGAAGAATGTTTATTCTATTTTTCTTAATCCCCAGCTTCAGGCAAATGACTGCACACTATCCAACATCATTTTAGAATAAATATGTTAGTTCTCAACCTTTGCAACTGAATTAAATTTATGCTTTAAACCGGGATTTTTAAATTTTTTTCTACATCCTGAAAATTAATCTATAGTAAGACCAGACAAACTCTTTCACTACAGTCATACACTTGGTCTCTGACAGAATCTCAGCTGAACCCCACAGAAATGGGGCATATTGGGAATCGTGGTCTGCTCCCAGTCTGCACAGCAGAGATGAACCAATTTCTGGCAAAGGTTCCTCTTCCTAAGGTAACTGATCGGCCCTAAGCTCCCACCAAATGCAATTCATTTCTGTTTAAGGCTTAAAAATCTCTGCAATCTTGGTGATTTAGAAGTGTTACAAGTATGCATGGAATCAGTGCTGGCTTATTTTCCTTTTCACAGACAGGAGGGCCAGTGACTCAGCAACAATGAAGGACAGTCAATGTGACCAGGGTGCTGGACCAGCTAATGCTATGGCAAGAGCAGTCTGGCATTGGGCCCTGTTTACCAAGGTTTGCCAAGCAGAGTTTGTTCAGGCAATTACTTGTCCCAGGCCCATCCCGAGTAAAGCAGTCAAAAGTACAATATCCATTTTACCATGAAAACATGCCAGTAGCCAAAAATCTCACTTCTCTTCTTCTCTTCTCTTCTCTTCTCTTCTCTTCTCTTCTCTTCTCTTCTCTTCTCTTCTCTTCTCTTCTCTTCTCTTCTCTTCTCTTCTCTTCTCTTCTCTTCTCTTCTCTTCTCTCTGATCAGGGCTTGACTGGCATAGGGGATCAAGCTGTAACAAGAAATTGGTAGGGAGTTACAAACTATCAGAAGGAAGGAAAGAATCCTTCAAAGCCAAGAACAAAGCAATGTCTGTCAGGAGCACAGTGATGAGCTGATTGAAGCATCTCTCTTCGTTCTTCTCCTCTTTGGCTAGAGGAGCACCTGCTATCACTTAAAGGCAGCTCTCACTGTCACTTTCTCCTTTGGTTCATGTGCACTTGTTCATCCTTTGAGCTTTAATCTTTTGCTATTGATTTCTACCCTGTTAGCTGAAATATTGTCCTGCTCTTTGAGAAAGGCAATCGCCCAGACCACACTATTGCAAATAATATGTACTTTGGAAAACAATGATTGAATTCCCATATTATCCACTGAAGCAAAAAACTCTACCCTGCCAAAGAGAAAATGCTGTGCAGAGATAAGATCATAGAAATTCATCAAACTGCCTTCAGGGGTTTTGTGTGTGTGCGTGTAGGGTTTTTTTAAATTTGCACCACCCCAGAGAGATTCTGAGATTAAAATGTATTCTCCTTAGATATGAGGGCTAACCAATCCAGTGAGTCCTGTTACTCAGAATTCAAACTATAATTCACAGTCTGGAAATTATAGATCCACCCTGAGATAAATTTTAGCTAGAGTGCAAAAGAGCCAGCTACAGTTTGACATGCATTTTTAGTTTGTAACCATGTATATACAAATCTTCTGAATAGCTGCCATAAATATGATACCATATGTTTCATTGATCTAAACGAGAACTGTGTGAACATAAGGGATTTTTTTCATCCCTCAGAATGTCACATGAAAAATAAAATGTATAAATGCCTTATCTGGGTGATCTGTAGAACTTTTTAGACCATAGATTAATTTTATTATTATTATTATTTCACTAAAACATGGCACATTTGATAGCAAAAGCTACTGTTAAATATGAGTGTCTCAGATTAGGTACCTAAATCCTCTGCTAAAGGTACTTCAGTAAACTTAGCCCTTCTGAATGAGTACTTCTGAATTCACTTTCTGAATGAGTACTCCCTGTTTATGGTGCATCTTTACTTTCAGATGAGTGTTCTCCAGATTTTCATGGTGAGACACATGGTGCTCCTCTGCTCAGATGTGCACCAGCTGCTTGCCCTGGTGAGGATACCCCAGCATAACCTTAGATGCTAATGTTAAAGACATTAGAATGAGCAGAACAGACTCCAGGGGGAAAGAAGAGCCATTCAAAGAGCTTCCAAGAGGGACATACTCAATACAACATTAGTAGCAGCAGAAGTGAAATAAGTGAGCTCAGTCCATTCCCCAAGCCCCGTGTTTGTCAGTGAAGAAGCAGCATTTGCAGTTACACGTGTTCTGAAGGCACCGTCACAAGAAAATCAAAGCCTGGGTGAGAATTTCATGATTCTCAAGGAGACAGCATTGCTCCATCCTGCTCTTCTGAATTCTATTTGAAGAAATAAGAAGACAGAAGAATGTCCAGCCCAGGATCTGGTGACATCTCTTACTTGTTTTCCTTTCTGAGGTATTTTCCCTCAGTTGCAGGTCACTATTTGCTCTTGCTTGTCTGTTCTTATTTTGTTAGCATTTGCCTCTTCCTTGTGCCATTTTCTGTTTTTTCTTTCATAATTATGTAGTAGTAATGGCTCTTAAAGCTTCCTACAAGAGTATTACATCCATTACAACAGCAATTCCATTTTAGTAGCAGTTCAAGTATAATAGAAAGAGATATTAAATTGAAGGTGATGTTACAATAAAAATTACACGATTATAAAAACAGTATAGCATTAAAACCAGTATTATAACAGAAATATTTTAATAAAGTCACTAAATAAACCCCACAAAAGAAAACCAGGGGTGAAACAGGAACAACAGGAGTTTTTTACTACCACACTGATTTTGCTTTGTTTTAATGTATTGATGGAATATTTCATTGCAACAGCTCTATAATTTTATCATAAATGTAAGTCGTAAACCCCATTTCTTGCAGGCAGGGTAATTATTGCATTTCCAGCGGTAGGAAAGAGCAAGTGCAGTACATGGAAACTGTAAAGAGAATTGTGGACTGGATGGAAATCCATTTCTGCTTCTCAGGAAGCTGTATTTCCTGCATTTTCTCATCCAGAAGAGGGGCAGGGAAAGCAAGGAAAGCTGGCCTATGGGGACCCCACTGGGAGAGTGCATGGCATGAAGGAAAGTGCTGGTAGCATTGAGAGGAGTCCCCAAAGTGCACAATCTACAGCTATATTGCAAAAATTAAATAAGTCTGGGTAAAGAGATCCCTTCTGGAGAAACAAATGATTGCTAAAATTCTGCTCAGTTCTGTGAAGACAGAGCCATAAATTGCAGTATTGACTTAATCAGCTGCATCTTCAGTTTTTTCTTTGGGAGCAAAGGGCCTCCTCCTTTGGCACAGAAAAATGCAGAGAAAAATCTCTGATTTGATTCACATGCACAGCTTCTACCCAGCATGAAGATGTGCTCAGTGTAAGAGGAGGGATGGGAAGATTTGTTGAATTGTTTCAAAATCATCCCAAATTTTTATTATGAAATTTTGTGAATGCAATTGTGCCAGAGAGATCCAGGAATTCTACCTCAGTTTTGGGTTCCTGTTCCTGGGAATCACAGCTAAGGTGGGGGTCTGGGAATCTGAGGCTGAAGCAAACTTTTCTGCCTCCCTGGTCCAAACTCTCACATCCCCATCTGGATTTATCTCCTTTATCAGCTTCTTTACCCTGCTTTTCCTGCAGCCTCCAGGGACTTCACTACAGTGCTGGGGTGAATGAAGAATTTAAGACATGCAAGTCATACAAATAATCTGTTCACAGATAGTGTTTTTCAGCTTAGCAATGGCATGTTCTTTGCTTATTTAATAAACAATGGAAATAAAGGCAATCATCGGTGAATGTAACTGTGGGAATGAAAATCCTTGTGATAAGCTTTATTTTTAATGAACTTCATTCCACCTCAGACCCTAAATTTTTGATTTCAGAGTATTTTATAAGAAATACTAGTCCTTTAAAATCCTGGAAAGCCTAAGAAGCCACTGAAATCTGTAATTGAAATGCAAATGGAAAGCCCCTGGCACATCAAATCAATTTTGCTCTTAATAAGAAACGGAAATAGAATGTGACACGGAAAAGTCTTGATGCCCTACACAAAGGCAGGGTCTTTTAAATGGTCTGGTGCAAAACAGAAATTCCTGGTTGCTGTAGTCACACTTTTAAATCGCTCCATTATCAAGTCATAATGTGCTACAATTAACAGGCTGCTCTTTGGCCACAGAAACCATTTTCTTTAAGATACCAATCTCCCTTGAGGCCACAAAACAAGCATTTCCAAGCATCTGCACTATCTGGCTTCTCTGTATTTATAATTGCTCAGAACAAGTTTACTGTGGGGTGTCAGCTCTGTGTCTCATTTTACCCTGGTATTAGGTAGGATACCTGGGCCAGACATAACCTCTCTGTGCCAGATTCATTATCAGTGACCAACTCTTATCAGTGTTTGATACAAAGATGATGGAAGTTACTGAAAGATTCACCCTGACTTCCATCCATAATTAGGGTGGAAGAAAGCAGAGAGGATTGACTTGTCAGGAGCTTGATGATTCATGTGATCAATAAATTTATAAATTTGGTATAGTCAAATAAGTTATTCTCCTGAAAAGTTTTAGAGGGAGCTTAACTTTCTATACAGAAATTCCCTAGATAGAAAATGTTGAACCCAACACAGTTTTTTTTACATGTTTTATTTTCTTTTTTTGGAACTCTGTTCAGTTTTATTTGAACTAACATGACATAAATTGATCTACTATAATTTCATCCTGAACACAAACATGAAGCTACACAGTGATATAGATTTTCTGATGCTTCCAATCATAGCATAGATGGTTCACTTCTGAAAAAAAATAAGAAAACAATTGTTTAACAAACACAAAATATTTTTTTTCCAAAATGCCTTCTGCTGTATTGATGTAAGAATCAGGAGGCTGTGAGGATGACAGTCCTGACAAAAAGGACCATGTTTAGTCAGACCAGGGTCGGTGAAGCCATCATGGTGTGTGAGAGTTGCCATAGAGTCAGTCCAGCAAAGTCTTCCCAATTTCTGTCCCTTGCTCTTAATTTTGCTCAGGTCAGATGTGATGCCCCCTCCCTATGTGCCCTGATGATTGTTCTGCCTGAGGTACAGAGCATCTTGTCTCACTTCTCAATCAAAACTCACCTTGAGTGGCAGGAGGGAGTCTGTGGCATGATGCATTTCACCTATACTTTTGTCTGGAAAAGAACAAAATTACCTCACAGTGCTACTTAAGATGCTGAGAGCTGTCTGACATTTGTGACCTTGATGCATAAAATGCCATCTTCACTTTTCCATTTTCCTCGTTTAGTAGAGAGTAATGACATTAGTGGGAGATTTCAATCCAGGAACAGAAATATTCTGGAGATTTCAGTGGCTTTTGGATCACATTTGGGAGTCCTATTTCTGCATGATGCTGATTTATACTTCCCATGAGGAGTCTGGGAAGCTCCACAGCTTCTTGGACATCTGTCTCAGAAAGGGTTGCAGGGGGTTGCTGTGGAAGGTGTGAATGCAGTGCTGGGAGCCACATGCCTGTCTGACCCATAAATCACACTGGCACAGATTTTCAGATTTCAGTACATACCAAGAGTGTCTACTCAGTTGAGCAACATAAGCTGAAATCCAGGCTCTTATCCTGAATCCAGTGAGATGAAGCAAAGCTAACAGCCCTGATTTTATCCGTGTGATCATGCCTTTCCTTGCTTCATCCCCCAAACAGTACAGAAACAATCTTTATTTATTGATCCTGTCTCATACTGATTTGTTAATTATAAGGTTTAGCAGGTATATTGAGTTTATTTGTATAAATTGCATGGAAGTGTTATGCAGTAGAAGAAAAGAAAGAAGGGACTGAAAACACCTTTGTTTCAATGCCACTGCATTTCCAAGATGAGCTGTGTTTTACTTGCTAAATTACTGTCTATTATGAATTGTGTTACATGTCTGTCCCCTCTTAGTACCCATTCAACAAACTAAATATCTTGCTGTGGGTTAAATGCAATGTCAGATCATGCTGTCTCTCAAGAGAAATATATAAATGGGTGGTTATTTCACTGGAAAAAAAATATGCCCATTCCCAGGCCATTAGGGAAATACCAGCAAAAGTTATATGATATAAAAAATATAGGAGCTGGGTTTGCAAGCCAGTGTTCAATCACTGTAGCCTTGAACAGCAGGTTAAAGTCAGAGAGGGCAGTAAATTCAGACATGGCTCTTTATCCAGAGACCCAGAAGCATGGATCTTGTGCCAAGAAATAATTCAAAGGTGAGGAAAATAATTTCCAAAGCTTATTCAAAGATAAATAGGAAAAAAATTACTTTATGAAGAGATTCCAGTCCTCATACATTGACAAGTGTGGATGTGGCTCTGAACAGGCTCTGGGATGTGTGGGTGTGACAGGGAACCAATGCCCTGTGCTTAGCATGATGCCATCGTGGCTCTGGCTTCTCAAATCTTCAGAACCTGGGGCAGACAGTTCATGGGAGAGAGATATTTGGAAAGGGTAAATCTCTGCCATTCCCAAAGCAACCTTTAGCTGAGATACATGTGAGTACTTGTTTCTTCCTCTACCACAGGGAAAGATCACAGGGGAAAGAGGAATAAAACAAAACTACAGCTATGCTGGAACCACTTTGTAATAAGTCTTGAAAGCAGGTGTTAAGTATGACTGAAAGCCTTTCAGAAAAAAAAATCCATTTATTTAGCTAAACCCCATAAAAAGAGTAAAGCTCAGTTTTAGCTTCATAAGCATCCAGACAGAAAACGTAATTATTTCTCTGGCAATACTTGGAAAATCCTGCAAACCTGTAGCAGGAAAGCAGTGCAAACTCTGACCACAGAAACAAAGGCAGGGCTGCAATAACCACCAGACACCAGCAAGGGGAGATGAGGCTACTCTAAAGCACTTTCATACTGCTTTCCAACCACCAAGGTCAGGTTTTGTTTGCTTGCTTTTCACTAAGAAAACAAAACCAATGGTTTGCACAAAAACTCCCTCTTGCACAGGCATTTGGCAGCAGTTTAGCTGTAGCTAATAAGGAATAAAAACAAGTCTTTTTCTCTCCCATTTCTGGGATCCTCTTTCTCTCTCTGAGTGGAAAGAAAGATTGTCGCTTCTGTTTGGAGGGTGACTCTAGGACAATGTCAACCCATACATCCCCACCATCCTGTGCATCTGTGGAGGAGAGCTGTTGTTCCTCCTGCATACTGGAAGTTCTTCTGGTGCACCCAGTGGGACAGTGGGTCCTACATCTGCAGTTCTCCTCTCCAAATAATAGGTCTTGAAGCACATGTACAGCCACACAAAGTAGTTCAGGGGGGTGCCCTCAGACACTGTCCCTCCATGGGGAGCAGTTCCTTTGGACACCTGCAAACAGAGCCCCAGCCCCTGGTCTGCGCTTCCCCAGCTTGGCCAGGAGCAAAGAAGTTTGGCTGGTCCACAATCCCTTCCCTCATCAGCACAAACCTCAGTCCACCTTGAGCATGTGAATAAGAGAAGAACAACAAGGCAAAGAAACACCCCATAAAACCTTTGTAACCTATGAGGGGCTCCTCTGGGTCAAGCAAAGCCAAAGTTGTGGCTGGGCTATGGGTCAGTCTCCATTCCACCAGTTCACACTGCTAAGCAAACCAGGTGAAGGAAGACATCACCCACTAGTGACACATCTCTTTATCAAAGCACATAGGCCAAAATCTCTTCTGGGTTCAGCCTAGTCACAAGTCACACTCTTCTGCATCACCCAACTCTGGTGTCACAAAACAAGTATCAACAAACCAGCAAGAGACAGGACTGTGACCCATCCATAGAGTTTATTGTGCAATAGCTGTCTAAGGACTTCAGTACTTTCTCTCTCACTGATCACTTACAGGATCTTAAAGGCACAGAGGGGCCTGAATGATTTGAGAACAGGCACACAGGATCTTAAAGGCACAGAGGGGCCTGAATGATTTGAGAACAGGCACACAGGAGGCTAGAAACAGCACAAGATCTTGAACACAGAGCCTTAACCTTTATATGCTAATCAGAGGAACCAGCACTGGATCAATTCCTCATAATTGAATTGCACTGAAAAAGTATCTAATTCCATGGCAGCTTCCACAATCTTTGTTATTTGGTTGGTAATGATTGTGTACATTATTGTTAGACAAAAAAAGCAATCAGTCAAGGGTATATCTTTGTTGTCTTGCTCACATTGGTATCACTTCATCTCTCTCAGTGCTTTTATGGTTTTCATAAAAATAGCATATGAGCATCTTGAAATCTTTAATGTGCATGTCTTACAACTGTCCAGCCAGATGTGACAATACTATTACTACCATTGGAAAACTAAGCACCAAAAAAACAAAGTTTCATATTCAATGAAACTGTCTAAAGCCTTACCCCTCACAGCTAACCCCAGGGATAACAAATAAACCATCAGCAGAAAAGTGACATCAGTGGACACACTTTCTCAAGAAGTTCGGTGCCTGAATAGGTGGACGTGACTTTCACAGGCCTCGATAGCAGGTTTCTGAGGGACCAAGACTCAGCCCACTGCCACATTTCAGGTCAATATCTTGTCCCCCAAACCATTGTTGGAGTGCAGGGTTAGCAACCTGCTCCAGTGAGAAGGGGAGGAGAGGGCATGTGGGACTTACTAGGCTTCTGGTGACACTCATGGCTGGAATGGGATGAATATCTCCAGTGATTTTAGCTAAACATCTGATGATCTCCTTTTGCCCAGCTAGCATCCCCACTTGCTTGAAATCATTGGGGAACAGAGGAAACTTCATTATTATTCAAAATCGTCACCATTATTTTAAAAAGTGTCCTCCTGTTGTTCCCAGAGCCAGACCCTGCCATGCTGTTCTTGCAACGTTGCCTCCTGGCTGCCTCACCTTCCTGAGACAATTTGGTTTCATCTGTGAAGCAATTACCCAGCATGAGCATCGGGGAGGGGGGCACAGGGGCAAGGAGCAGGTTCAACAAGTCAGACCTGAAACAGGAGGAGTACAGCTCCTCATTCCTATAAATGAAAGGCAGCAGGGTACCCACCTAATGGGACACCAGAGCCACCTGAACCCCCAGCTAAGCCCTGTTCTCATGGTTTGCATAAAGCAGCATGGCAGAGCAGCCTGGTGTCTGTCTCATTTATTTGTATGGCATCCATTGTAATAGTAACCAAGGAGCCTCATGATCTTTCATGTATTTGTCCATATAGCAGCCAGGTACAGAGGTCTTACTACACTTCCCTTTTATAGGAAGGAGTATTGAGGGTAACAGAGACTGAGGATATGTTCCCAGCAGTAGATTCGATACACAGGCAAGTTTGCATTTTCTAAATCAGACACTTAAAATTATAATTTCAGGGATGGGGTTTTTACTTACTGAAAACCTACCCAATGCTTCAGGTGGAAAATACATTAAGATTTATGCTTGGTTGTAATGCCAGTAATGCGAGAAGCATGGAAATACCTTGAGTTGGATAGATATTGGAAGAGTCTTCTTTCCAGCAGGCATGCTATTAGTAGAGTCCAAACTGCTACAGCCACCCAAACCAGATTAAATCTATTTACACCATCCTAATCCACCTCTGGCAGAATGGAGACAATCGCTTGCCCAGGACAAAACTAAAATTTCCAATAAATTGGAGAGCTGTTCCCAAAATTTCCAAAATACCCAGATACTGCATCTCAGCAGAATCAGACAACCTTTTATCCATGTGCAGTTGGAGATAAGAAATTCTAGAGGTTCAGGTATTTTGAATTCTCCTTGCTGAATGAAGACATATTCTTAAATGTTAAACATTTACTAGATATCCTGTCCAGATCACACATCTGACTTGAACTTTTCCCTTGGTTATAACCTTAAATAGTATAAAAACACTTAGGCCTTCTTGACTGAGCTATATTGTTTAAGGTGATAAAATGGGAGCAAAAGATGTAATTAATAGGCTGGTTGATTACGTGGATATTCCTCCCTGAAGTATTATGGTGACATTTCTTCTCTTAATGCTTGAGTGATTTTGCTGAAGTAGTTTACTATTGTGTTATGCATTAATTGAAGTCTTGAGGGAGGAAAATAAATGCTAAAAAATGAAATTGATTTCCCATTCAGGCCCCTAAAAAGCTTTCTGCAGAAGCCTTACCTCCTCTCTGAGGACTTTACAATATTTAAAGAAAAAAAACATTTTGTGGAGTCTCTAGTTTAAATCCAGGCGGAGTCTCACTGAGTTTTAAAAAGATTTTATGAGGAACAACCCTGATTATAGAGACAGCAAAGTTCTGGATGAATATTCCAAGTCTATAGTTAATCAATTCTGAACACGTATGATATAAGCAGCTCCCCAAGCTGGTGCATGTATAGAATCCAACCTTAATTAACTGTGTGTGTGAATTTTGGATCACTGAAAAACCATGTGTTGTTAATTTAATAAATCTTCATTAATGTTACAGGTAGCAGTGACCGCCACAAGGACTATTACAAATTGACCCTTTTCAAATCCTCATAATCCTGCACTGGAGACATAGACCTAATTGGGCTCATTAAAAGTAAACACTGATTGACAGGACCACTGGGATCTTTAAAAGGGCTGTCCAATTGGAAAGAATCTCTGCATTCCTGATCTCCAGAGCAACATCTGATTGTTTGGTGCTTCTGCCATGGTCTACAAACCCAGCAGGAAAACTGCTGACAGCAAGTGGTGGATAAGGCAGCAAGGGGTGGTGCAGGTTACATCTGATTTGAATGGCTTTGAATATGGAACATTCCCACTGTCAGGTCACATTCATTTCCATGGGGCTTGTGGGGAACGAACTCCTCAAATAAATATGGAGATAAGGGAATTATGGACCTTTGAACTGTGATTGACTCTTGTTAAGACTTTGGAGCCGTTTCTCCAGTGTTTTATATTTTGTAAGTCATTAGCATCTGTGCAAAATGAGAGTGGGAAGACACTGACAAATCAATATTGTATTACATAGGCATCAGTAATTACACAGCAGTGGGGAATTGGGCCTTGGGAGTTCACAATTATTTTCTGCTACAAATGATGTTTAGATACCTTTTGGGAAATCATGTTTTGGTAAAACATCAGGTATTTTGCTCAGTGAGAGTCAGTGTCATGGAGGCAATCAAACAATATGGATCTTTCTGGGCTTAAAAAAAAATCTGTCAATCTCTAATTCTTAATTTCTGAGTCCAAGACCAAAAAAAATTGATTGGCTTATTAAATAGCTTGAATGCCATTTGACTGGAACACCCATGTAATCTTGCATGCTCAGATATTGCCCTGGACATCTAATTCTATTCCACTTTCAAGTGTGCAGTTTGCCTGCTTTCCAAGTCAGTCTCCAACGTTTTCTTCCACAGGATGTATAAACTCATTTAATCTTTCTGTATTCCAGAACTACATGGGCACAATAATGGGCATTCTGATGACATCTAAAAACCCTACTGCACATTAGGGGAGTTCTGGAACAGTCTGTGTAAGCGTTCCTGATGTGCAAGAGATGTACAACAACATGACCTGATGTAGCTCACTCAGAGTAGTGTAGGTAAGTTGAATTACCTCCCATTGCCATGATTGGGGAGAGCACACATGAGCTGTTACTCTGGACCCATGATGTGCAGCCACTTGCTCAGCTGCTGGTGTGGCACAGCTTGTTTGAGCCCTTTGTTTCATCTGTTGCCTTTAGTTCTTGTGCACCAGAAGCCTCTTGGGTGACCAGGAGGCAAAGGAAGTTTCCTCAGTTTGTTCCCTTGCTGTTTGCCCTGGTTTGACCCAGGTCCATGAAGCCCAGGTTCAGAGACATACCCACACATGGATACAGCAGCTCTGCCTCCTCCAGGACAGGGAACAAACACTTCTGAACACGCTGCAATGGAAGCCTGGGAAACACTTCATGTTTCATTGCAGCCTGAATGCAGCAAAGAAGTGCAAGTGTCAAAAAAGATTAGGGTGTCAGTGGTTAAAATGATTGTGGCATGAAGGAACTGAGGGCTGCCAAAACCAAAATAACAAAGAAGTGTCTCTGAAGGCACTCCTGAAGTGTCATTCTGACAGATGTGCACCTCCTCATTCACTATAAGTAATGGGAGAAAGTGGAATCTTCTGCAACAACCTCCCTGGCCTGGGACTGGCAGGAGGTTTGGGATAAACTGAGCAGAAATTGTATTAAAAAAACACTATTTTGATCAGATCAGAGATGTTAATGGTAGTCTGTCACTGCACCATTGCAAGCTAAAGAGATGGGGATGAAAATGCAACGAATACATCTTTTGCAGCTTTAGACTTTAGCAGGACCCAGGGAGATGGATATAAGTGACTATGGCTTTCAGCACAGGAATCCAGACTCCCACTGTAGAGGGGTCTGCACCTGCACTTGAAAATATTTGGACTCTCACATATGGCAAGTTTGGACATTTGTTGCCAGATGCTCACAAAGCCACTGCAAACACTTGTGTGAGGCCAATATTCCCTGGCTCCCTTTGCTGATGATGGGGAGGAGAGATTTTTCAGAAGAGAGTTTATTTCACCCTCTGAACTCAACTCTTTCTTCCCCTGCTTGTGTGAAGAGCACCAGGAGAAGAGATTTCCACCTTGAGCATTCAGAAATACTCCTCTATTCCTGCTCTTTCCAGTTCACTGCCCTTCCAAGGATCCCACTACCAGCCAGCATCTGCTTTGACTCAGACTTACCTCTCCTTACTCCTTAGGCAAAGAGCTGTGGGACTGCAAAGTCTATTTGACAAAGGCACCTCCATATTTCTATTACACTTCTGATGTGCACTATACCTATTTCTCCTGTTGTCTGTATCTCCAACTGCCCGGCAGGTGAGCTCCAGACCACTGACCAAGAATGCAATAGACTTGAATGTCCCCCTCTACTCAGCACTGCTGAGGCTGCACCTTGAATACCTGTGCTCTGTGTTAAGCCCCTCATCAAAAAAAAGGACATTGAGGTGCTGAAGCATGTCTGGAAAAGTGCAACAAAGTTGGTGAAGGTCCTCTTGAAGAACAAGTCCTACAAGGATCTGCTGAAGGATTTGGTATTGTTTAGTCTGGAGAAAAGGAGGCTGAGAAGTACCTTCTCTCTCTCTACAGCTACCTGAAAGGAGGTGGTAGCATGGGAGGCGTTTGCGTTCCAAATAATAAGTGCTAGGACAAGAGGAAATGGCCTCAAGTTGCAGGAGGGGGGGTTTAGATTGGAGAGTGATCGTCACCATCCCTGAAGGTATCTGAAAGACCTATAAATGTGGTTCTTAGGGACATGGGGTTTTGTTGGACTTTTGTTGGTTAATGGCTGGACTCGGTGATCTTTAAGGTCTTTTCCAACCAAAACAATCCTATGATTCTGTGAAATAATGCAAAAACATTAAAACCAAAACCATAAATTTAGTTCATTATTATTGTCACTTGTATTTCTGCCTGATTTATTGGGAGCTGGTTTCCTGACAAAACAGGGTGAAACCACTATGTTAGATGTGCAGCAGAGCCTGTGCAGTGCGCAGACTTTCTGCTGCTTTGTACTTATTAATTGAAGAATCCTTGGGCAAATTGCCATTTGAGCCACAATATTTTTGACAAATTCAGCATTTGCTGGTACTCCAGCAGCATGCAAAGAAGCTGAACAAGACAGATTACACTGTGTAGCTATATCTGCAGAAGGTTGATTATATGGTTCGCTTCCTAATTAAACATCTAAACACTGGTTTACTGAGGAAAGTGAAATTGAGGAATCATTGTTTACAGCAGTCTTGTAAAAGAGTCAGTGTGAAAATTCCTGGACCACAAAGACATTGCACCAGCCAAACCCTCTCAAAAAGCTAGTTGGAGCTCAGGTGCAGTTTAGCATACAGAACATATCCTAAAACTTGTCACTTTTTCATGGGAAAGGGTGAAATGAAATCAGATGTGGAAGAAGCAGTAAAACCAGCTTCCTTCTCATCTTCTCTGAATATAGCAGAGAAGTCCTGAAGCACTTGAAAATATAAAAAAGACCCAGAACACACCCCAGAACACCTCAAATCTCTTGAAAAAATTTATTCTTGGGTAACAGCCAGTTTGTTTCTTCTTTGTGCCCATGGCAAACAGTGAGAGGATGGCTTAGCCTTAGCTGGCTGCTCTGACTGACTGTCATCCTCCCCACTGGCCATTGGAGGTCATCTACTTACTCTGTTCCAGTCCACATTTTAGCTGTGCATTTAAAAGCTAATTTTCTTCCTAGTGTTTCTGAGATAATTTTTATTCCATTCAGGGCTGGAAATGGAAAATTTGCATGAGGCACTTCAAGATTATGTTCATATCCTCCAGCAGACAAAGTCTTATTTAACTACAAAGAAGGAAAAACAGGTTTTCAGTTGCACTTTTTTGTGTGTTTTGTGTTGCTTGGGTTTTGGTTGGTTTGTTTGTTTTTTTGTGATCATACTCAAGTTCATGTTTGGAGATGTTGATCTAAATTTGCACCTTTCATTGCATTTATTGAAGCAACTTCCATTTCTAGTCAAGGCCAGAGGAGGATCTACTGAACTGCTTTTCAAACGTACACCTCCCACTTCAAATATACAATTTAACCTCCATTTTCCGTGTAGCTCTTCATTAGAAAAAAGGCCGCTGTATAAACACAGCCCATCATTACAGTGTCTGTGGCACAACAGATGGTATTTGCAAAATTAAGGGCATGATATAAGCATCGCATGATTAGGACAAGGCACAGTCTGGTCAAGGGAAATGCATGCAGTTTTGGTCCAAATTAATTGGTGAGAAGAATCTGTTGAACATCAGAGATGAAAAGAAATTACAAAAAATAATGAAACAAATCGCAAAGTATGGGACTGTTAAATAATATTACGTTATCAGGAGCCCAAAGTAAAAAAATATTAAGAACTGATTGTATGTGGCTTTCTGTAAATGAAAAGCATATACTTTAAAGGAATCTATAGCCACTTAGAGTTACCAGATTTATGTAAATAAAGAAAACAGATGCAATAGAATCTTAATAGCAAGTTCCTCTAAGAATAAAGCAGGCCACAAATTGTTCAGTAATTCCCAAGGAGCTGGTTGGAGCTGATTGTGCTATTTCAGGGATGTGTCTCGTAGGTTACTAATGTGAGCAACAGTCTGCCTGCTGCATTTTAAATTACCAGCCACTGCCAGCCCATTGTTTTAGGCAATTCCCCCACTGAATAGATACATTTATTCATAAATAGCTGGCTGTTCAGTGAGTCTCCCACTGCTTTATGGAACTCACTAAACGGTATAATTATTTAGTCAACGCAAACGAAACATGCCCTGTATGATCTTCTGTGAGTTTCATACAGCTGCATCAACCATAGGTCACTATTGACAGGTAAAGCAAGAAAGAGAATCAAAAACTGGTTGCTAAATGTTGTGGTTGGTCACCAGACCTCTGTCAAGAGCAGCAGGGCTACAGGGGAGTAGAAAGAAGGAGGAGGATAATAATCCAGCTTGAGACAAGATTCTCTCCAGGTTGAGGGTTCTGGTTAAAAACTACCCTTGGGGACATGGCTCAGTTTGCCACAGGCTAGTGGCACAGTGATGGCACCAGCACAGTCCAAAACTGACAGCATGTTGTAAAATGATTTTGTCTGAGGTTGTTTCCTGCAGTACAGGTCTTGCTGACATCATAAAAAAGAGGACACTTTTGGCAAATTAATGGCCTCAGTGAAGGAATGGGTATGCTACAGAAAAGACCTGATGGATCTCCACAAATGCCCCCATTTTAGTGGCATATTTTAGTCAGTGACCTGCACGGTGTTAGCACTGTAGGTAGCAGTGACATTGATGATACAGGGACACTGGAGCAATGTACTGAGGTGGAGGTGTCTGCAGGGCAGTGAATGTCAGAGCAGCTGAATCCTCACTCTGCAGTTACTGAGAGAAAGCTTTGTCAGGGGGGGTGGGAAATCCTGCCCAGGGTGAAAGAGCTTGTGTTGCTTGTGTTTTTACTCCAGTCAAATGAGTATGGATTTGCTACAGACTATTGCCAATTGACTGAAATGAAGAGGGGGTGACAGGACCTTTTGCAGCTTTTCCAGCTTAGGCTGGTGAGCATGGGAAGGAGGAGAGGGAGGGGGGAGGAAGAGGATGCTGCACTTGGAGCACACTAGTCAATGTGTGATAAATAGAGTGGGGAATAAATCAGAAGTCCTGTCCCATGCCCAGTTCCCCTGCCTGTGCAGCAGAGTAGCCAACCCCTGGGTACCAAGGCAACTAAGCCTTATATGAACCCAGCAATGAAGCCACAGACACTGGCTTTTGAGGTCAACCCAATCTGACCCAGGAGGGGACCCAGTCCATGTGTCTTCTCAGCCACATAAAACTCAGATATTTGACCTAAGGTAGTTACCATGGCTCTCTGGAGAAAGCCTGTCAGGATGTTACTCATTTGTTCTAGAGCTCTTAGGAATGGACAACAGCTGTCTGGGACTGCCTACACCTCCTCTAGCTGCTTGTTCACCTCATTTACTAAGGAGAATAAATTCCCCTCAATAAAATGCAGCAAAATGCTGAGAGCAGTTTGACTCCCCCTAACTGTTCAGAGCAGACTGAGGGCAAATTTAGCCCATCTACCTACAGCACTGCAGTCCTTGTTTGGCAGGGAAAACCTCTGTTCCTTCCTCTTCTCCCAGGCCTTGTGGGGTGCCCGGGAGGTGCCAGGGGCTCCCCAGTTCTCAGAGAGGGAGTTCTTAAGGTACAAGCACAAACAAACAGCACAAAAGGAAAGTAGGCTGTGTTAATGTATGTGGAGTTCCCATCTCTCCCTAATTCAGCATTCTGTACAGTCAACCAGTCTGCTGGCATGTTAGTATATACCAAACCCAAATGAAATTCTGAGAGAAGAGCCAAGTCTCATGCACTAATTCAAGAAACAGCCTGGGTAAAGTAACGTCAGACTAAAGCCCCTTCTTCCTCCACCTCCCCATTTCATCCATCTCCCCCATTCCAGGAGCAAACTGGAGCACAGGCAGCTTCCCATAACACAGGGGCAGGGTATGCAGGGGCAGGGGTGATGTTTGGACCCAGGCTGCGAGCCAGGCATAGACAGCTGAAATGCAAACCCCCATCCCCTCCATGCGCTGGCTTTGAGTGGGTGAGGAGCTGTCGAGCGTGACAGATGAGAGCTGCAAAGCAGGCAGGTCAGCACTGTGGCGAGGGTCAGGGCTATTTTGATGGCTGCAAGATGCTCTAATTATAGTGTTGGGAAGGCTGGAAGCTGCCAGATTTGATAAGAAAATAATGTGGCACAGGACCCACGGAGTAAAGACACTTGTTTTGTTCTTGGTTGCTTAACTCAGGGACAAGGCCTCTGAGGAAGGAAAAGCAACTTTAAGGTTATAATTGAGCCCCAGGAACTCAGAACATATATATAATTAGACACAGAAAAAAAAAAAATCAAGGCAGCCTCGTGCTTATTACAATGGCTCCGTCTCCTGTGCTTTTGGCACTGTGGTTTCTCAGCTGAGCTTCAGCCAGTTAACTGGGCTGTTAAATATCCTTCTCCAGGATAAACAGCTGAGGAAGCCCTGCAGCTCACTCCAGCACAGTGCCTTTGGTGGGTGCTGCTCTTCGAGAGGGTTCAGGCAAGTACACAGCTTTCCATACACTGCAATATTTCTCTATGCTACCTGCTCCATGCTCTGCTTTGCCTCACTACAAAACTTTGATGGGGCTGCCCTTCAGTGTTACAGAATTTATAGCAGCATTTCCTGCAGTTTTTTGCTCTGGTTATCCTTAGCATGCTCTCCTGGGATAGCCGTGAGCTATGCAGCCTGAAGAAGATTCTGTTTGATGCACCTCAGCTGTGCTGATCCCCCAACTGGGGATTTTTTGGCAGGTGGGATGATGAGCAGTTACTTGATCCCAGCACTCAGTTCTGCTAATGGCTTGCTGAATGGCCTTGGGTGAGTCACTTTGCAACCTGTTGCCTCAGTTTCCCTTTCTCTACAGTTGGGAAAAGCAGCACAGAGCCAATTCTGTGAAATGCTCTTGGAGACTTTGATGAACACAGAAATCAGAAATTGCAAGTGGATTCCTCATTATTTCTAATGATACCCTCCTGAAATTGCTGCCTGCTCTTTTCTGCCCCATCTGTCCCCATGCTTTACTGCTACAGTGTCTGCCAAACTGTTTTAGAGACCCTCATGCCTCCACCACATACCTCCACCTCTCCTGTGCTTCAGCAACCTCTGCTCCAAAGCTCAGTGGAAAATATTACCTTTATTTTCCCACAGCAGCTGGAGCACTGTCCATTCCTCCGGGCCAGCTGTAAGGGGTTCCCCCTAGCTATGCCTGCCTAGGACAGAGGGTGTTTATTTTTTTTTTCTCTAGTTATGCAAACATTCACATCATGCACTGTGATTTCTTTTTTTATTTAGATTTTATTAATTGTTTAATTAAATTTAAGCAATGGGAAAGAGCTGGTGTAACGCCAAAGCACCAGAGAACCATTAAGGACACATTTGAATCTATTTGCTGTACCTCTACTTCTCAAGCAGATATCAATCCCCTAAAAACAGAGACACTGCAAACAGTGTGCTGTAAATGAAGCTCAAATCAAATCCATGGATACCCTTTATTTTTATCCCAGACTGAGTTTAGTCAAATCCGGGTCAAATTTATCCTGGCTGTAACTCCAGTACCAGCAGTAAACATTGCACTGGAGCAGAACAGTCCATTTTCTCTTCTTTGCTGACAAATGATTTATGGAAAATGCAAAACTGCAGATGCAAGCCCAAGTAAGAGAGGGTGCAAATGCACAGCAGCCCCTTCTCACTGGTCACTATCCCTGCAGTGCTTTGTTCCACTCTATTTACAAATTATCAAACATATTGACCACAGTTTCATGTTTTGAAATCCAGAAGACAAAGAATCCATTTTTACTACTTTATTAACCTCTTTTATTTAACTGGGTAATAAAACTACTCAACTGTGTAGAAAAATCTCAATTAAAATTTGCCTTAGCTCCAGGAGCCACACAGGGAAATGCTCCAGCAGTTACTTAAGTTGTTTCTCAGTAAAAGCTTTGCTCTGCTATCAGATTCTGTTATGCAGTACATAGATCCCTGCTTTACAGCCAGCATCATTTCAGGAGGTAGTTTGAAAGCTTTCAGGCTCTCCCAATGATTGCTTTGCTTTTATTTCACAGCAATTACAGTCCTTTCATTTAATTTCAATGGAAACTTTAGTGTTTTAGACCTTGCCCATGTAGCTGAATGCTCATCTCTGGATCTTATTTCCAGTCCTCAGGAGGACTGGTTTTGATGACCTAGTCTGATTACAGCATCTTTGACAGCTTTAAAGGAATTTGCTCAGGTGAAGGAGACAACTGCTGCTCTGATGAAGGATTTTTCTGAGCAGGCCTCCCAAGCTAGACATGTCAGTATGAGATGCTGTCAACGTTTTTCTTCATGACCAACAGGTACGTCTAAAAAATGGTTTGTGTTCTTGCCTGCATAGGCCAGTGTGGAGAGAGCCTCTGTCATAAAACTGATTATCCTGCTTCTGTAAAAATGCTGTGACTTCTTGGCTTCTTTTCCCTTATACTCTATATTCAGCTTCTCTGGAAATTGTGGGCCAAATCCTTAGTCTGGTGTAAAACAGCATTACTTTTTTAGTTTATACAGTCTTCAGGGAAGGAACAGTCCCTTTACCAGTATTTCTAGGTTTTATACAGCCATGGACTTACAACAAGACTTACAAAAATGAGCATATTATCTAGGATCAATAATAACCATTATTATGAGCTGCAACAAAATCTCTCAGAGTATTTTTATAGTACAATCAAAATGAAAACAATATGACAACCTGTTGCTCTAGAGCCTGTTTTTGCCATTTATGTTGAAAATTAAATGGACAACATTTCAGGTCCCAAACAACCTATTCTACCTTCCAAAAGGAAGTCTGAACTTCTTAAACTTGTGTGTTCTTCTTAAGCTATATGTTCCCTTCCTAATGACATTCCCAAGCTCAGGAATTAACCTCCAGTTTTCTCATATAAAACACCTAGAGTGAATGGGTCAGACAGGAATGTTTGGCAATAAAAGGTTTTGAAAAATTTACAAGGTCTATATATGCGTCCTGGAGCAGCTACTTTCCTTTTTCAGGGAGCAAATAAAGAAAATATTTCAGACAGGAGGAGTTTGGTTGCACATGCCTAGGGCCAGAGCTACTCAGGAAGAGCCAAAATTCAGGGGGATTCATCCCCAAGACATCTCCAGTCTTGGCTTTGTAAAAGATTCCTGTGTAAGCAGGTTGCTCAAAGGACTGAGGGCACTTGGTACTCTAAGTGCTAGCTTCTCCTCTGCAGGGCAATGTTCATTTCCACCTCTGCCTGCTGCCCCAAAGCACAGCTCTGAATTGACAAGCAAAGGTGACAGCCACCAGTGCTACCTGCTCCAAATTCTCCAAATTCCCTTTCCCTGCCTCCTCTATATTTCTTATTTATGCTGCACATCAGCAGAAAAAAGGATGCGTTGCCACTTTGCTGCCTCCTGGGTGTTTGGTCTCTGGTAACTGCAAGGAGCTGTGGGTTTTCTTTCTGAAATAGCAGTGGGGAGCATGGAGCTGATAGTGTATCAGGGCCACCCAATCCCACCAGCTTTGATTAGCCTGGCACTTAGTCTCCTTATCCAACACTGATGCCAGTTCACACCAGATTCTTCTGCAAGACATGATGGACTGGTGGCTCTAGGATTCACCTTCCTGTGAGTTAGTCTGAGGAAATCCTCTCCTCATCTCAGATGTGCTTTTTGTGCATGCATTAGCCAAGGGTCATGTTTTGCACTCCAGGAAAATTTGCAGCCTTCAAGAAAGCATGTCTTTCTCTATATAACCACCCATCTGAAACAGACCCATCACTCTCTGGTAGCAATCTGCAGCCAGGTCTGTGGTTGCTGCCACCACAACAAATGCCAAGTCAAGACACCCAGCACAGCCTGAAGGAACCCAGGCTGGAGGAGCAGGTGGGGAGTGGTCACTGGGCTTTGAAACATGAGCCAGATGTCATTGTACAGAGATAGGTGGATGTGAGGAAAATTAATTCAAAGAGAGGGAAGTATGAAGCAGAGAGATCCTTTTTTACTCATGTACTGTGGGTGGAATATATTAGTCAGAAGATTAAGATGTGTGTGAGTGAATTGAGAGTGCTGAAATGCTGAAAATTCACCTGTTGTGGATAGCAGACAAGGCAGTGGCAAAGCGATGAAGGAAATTACTTGGCCTTTTGTCAGAAGACAGAAGAGCAATAGCTCAAGAGAGAATAGTGCCAACCTCAGTCAGCTAATGCCGCCCACAGTAGTGTTACTTTAACCAGAGGAAAACATAAATTATTGCTCTAATCAGACAAGAAACTTGTTGTAGAGAGACAGCTTGGCGCAAAGTGCCCTAAGAAATTTAAGTTTTTCTCACTTAATGGAGATCCATCTGTACCATAGATGTGCACAGCAGAGGTGAAATCCTGTCTGGGTTTCGCATGCAGAACTCTTCACTGAAGCCAGTGGCATGCCACTAGCTGGGGAACAAACAAATGTCCTTTTATTTTCTTTTGGAAATATTGCACAACAAAAGACTTGTAAAGAAAATATGTTAGTCAAACAGAAGACAACTTTTCCGCAAAAATGTCCTATACCATGTGTTGTTTAATAACGTTTTGGACTACGAGATACATATCTTCAAAGAAGTTTAAATTATTTCCCAACTCTGGAATATCAGCAAGTGATAAATTTTGCCTGAACCAGAAGTGTCAGGCAAATGTGTTTCATTTATACAGCCTCAAGTTAGTCATAGAAGCAGGAGAGGTATTCTTCTGGGAAGGAGGGGTGGTGGTGTCACCTTTCCATAGTCCTCACTTTAGAGATGGAAAGAGGTTTTTGGTCCATTATGGTCCAAAAAGGGATCTGATTTTTCCCAGCTCTCCAATACACAGAGAAATGCTGACACTGCTAATACTAAACAGAGAGCATAAGAGCACACTAGTCTTAATACTTCTCCCATAAATGCTTCCTAGAGCAGGTATAATGCATGGATGAGAGAATGCAGGACACTGAACCAGTTCTCTGTACTCAGAAGTTTTCCCTCTGTCAGGAAGCAGCCAAGTAGCCAGAATCATACAATAGATCAAGAGCCCAGTGTCAATTCTGCTCCCTTCAGAGGTTATTAATTCACCATAGCTGCCCTGTGAAGTTTATTCCTTGCCTTCGCATTTTTCTGTCTTTAAAAGAAAAGGCAATGTAATTTTCATTGTTTCATTGAGGATACTGATTGAAAGGCTCATACATTTCTGATGATGAAAAACATGCTGATGATGAAAACACTCAACATCAGAAACAGCACATTTGTTGAAAGAGAGATGATTCTAACCAACATATTAATTTAAGCTGAGAGGTTTCCTAGTCCTGAAACAAATTTCCAATAAAAATGAAGGAGAGATAAGAGGACAAAAGAGAGGGGGCTGTGACTGTTACCAGGCAGCTAGTAACCAGCTTTATCCTATGGGCATTGCATTTTAAGGATCTGATCCAAATTTGCCAGGGATCAGAGCGGGACATCGGTTAACCACTTTCCAGCACAAGCTCATCCTTTTCCCCACTGCGCCCCTGTAAGACACAAATTGCCCTGGAGTAAGCAGGTCCCTCCAGCACTCCCGCAGCCATGTCAAAGGATGCTTTGATTTGAAACAAAAACATAACTTAAATCTTCAGCTTGCCTGTGCAAAGCATAATTGGCTTTCAACATGACTTATCTGTATATCCTGATATCCACAAGCTTTGTTTGATGTGCTGCCTGAATTTTCCCTTGGTTTATTTCCTCGCCTCAGTATAAATTAAGATGCAATTGAATGAAGGCTCCAGAAGCAGCTGGCCAGTTTGGGAAATTGTACCGATTACTCTTTGTTAAACCTACTTGTTTTACTCTGTAAACACAAACCTCCAGGGCTTGGAGAGGTGGAGGAAAGAGACTTACCTACTAATTACAAGAAATTAAATCCAGAACAAATATCAGGATTAACAGACTTAGCATTAATAGAAGGTGGCTGACAATGACAGCAGGGTTTGAGGCCTGCTTTTTATATTGTTCATCATCCAGTATTGCTGTCCAAACTCTTTCTAATCCATGCATATTTGACTCATTTGGGTTTTTCTCACACTTCAATCTGCTCTTCTCTATTTTTCTGTTCTTCTTTCATGCCATTAATCTAATCCAATCCCCTTCCAAGGTGACACTGCATACAGTTAGTATTTATATCAATGCCTTCAAATCATTTTATGCAACAATGCCTGCATCTAGGTACTTTATGATTCCTTTAGCATCTTCCCTTCCCATTCCCATAGTTCCCCCTTGCTACCCTTCTCAGTACCAGTTTGGCATTAGTAGCTACCAGGTTTCTATAATCCATTAAGGATAGAGTAGTGGCTCACAGAAGTCAACAAGAGCCTTTTGATATATGGGATTTAGACAAGAATCCTAATCCCTTTTTTTTTTGGGCTTTGTCCTGCAGTCATCCCAGCCTGAATTCTTCTCAGGTCAAAATTCACCTGGGGAAATGAGGAATCATTACAGAAAGCCCCAGCCAACACAACAGAGAGCACAAAGTGATTACGGCTAAAATGCAGTTCCTGAAGATAATTCTGTTTTGGCTCTTTCTGAGATTTTTTTATTTCATGCTTTTCTTGCCTCCCTTTCTGCTTTGTGCTAGCTCAGACATCCTCTTGCTGAAAATAGATTCATCCTTCTCATTCATCTCATGGTTGGTAGCAGCTCTACCATCAGCAGCAGCCTGGATGCTTTAAGCAGAGACTCCAGTTCCACTATTTTTGGTTCCTAAAATACAATGAGTGAGTGATAAAAGCTGACTCAGAATGACCTCACTCACTCCAGCCCTGTTCATCTCCTATATCCCACATCAACAGACAAGAGTGAGCCAACAGCAGATAGTAGCATTTGGTTACTTGGTAACTCTTATTCAATCAATACATACTTTACATTTTAGATCCCAGTAGCAGGATGAACAAAATGAATTAGAAAATCTCAGGTGGAATAAACCTTATGGCTTATGGGACATTTCCGAAATAAAAATGCATGCTGAATCAATAATGATAGCTTGGCTGTAATCTCAGGAGTCTAATTATGAAATGGATGTGGAGTCATTCTGTAATTATTTAGAAAGTTCATTTCAGCAGCCCAGAAATTCTCTCTGTGTTTACTATGTATCACCACAAGTACTCTGTGGTTATTTGTAACATTTACTTGGAAAGATTCATGAATAAGAGAGGCAATTTTAAGAAATGGAGATGGATCCATGGCTTTTATAAGGCAATGGATTTGTGCCAGGGATGAATTGAGACCAAGTTCCTCAACAGAGTTAAATTATCTCCAGGAAGTCTCAGTACAGCAGAAATCACTCTGTCCTGCAGTGGGGATATTCTTACCACAATGCAAAATCCTGCCACGCATTCTGCTCAGTGCTTAGGTCTGTGCCTTAGAGAAGAACTCATTTCTAAACCAGTACAAACCTCTTCACACTGTGGATTTGAAACTGGTGCCTCAGCTTCAGCAAGATGATCATCACTCAGGTGCTCTATATCCACAAATAAAGGGCTTTTCCTTTGGCAATGGATTCTGTTGTGCTGGGTCAGAAGACTGCAGGTGAGATTTTTGCAAACAGCAGCAATCCAGGCCTGCAGTTCCTGAATGGATGGCTCCAGGTCTGCCTACCTGCTTCAAAATGGAGCTGATAAGTCTGTGTGATCCTGAAAACTTCCAGTGCAGTGCAGTAATCTATAAAGGCCAAAGAGAAGGTCTCACTGGGAGAATAACCTTGTGGGTCCACCATGGATCACCACAGGGGCTGTCGATGTTAAGCTTTGTCCTGGTCACAGTGGGACGAACATTCTGTGGGAGCCAACATACCTGAGGACATAGGTCTCTGGGCACCACAGGTATTAACAAATATATAGAAAAGAAAACTGATTGTTTTGGGCCTAGCTGGCTACACAAAGCTAAGTACTACCAGAACATCTTCCCATTCATTGCTCTGTCTCCAGTATGCTTTGTTATTAATCTTTGTTTTTCCCAACTCAACAAAAACACCCCATTTTGGAGAGACCATCAGATGAGAGATTAATTTCAAACCCTCTGGGCATGGAATACACATGGAAATGCACAATCCAAAGAGATGGTCTTTGAGGTTGGGATTTATTCAGTGCTTTCCTTCCCGGATGACTGAGGAACAGAGATGGTGCTGTGTGACACCTCATGGGAGTCCCAAACCTTTCTTCAGTAAATCTGTTTCCCAAGAGGCAGAAAATGGAAGAAGGCACACAGCTAATTATTGTCTGCGGAGCAATTTGCCTTTTTATTTCCTGATGTGTTCCCTCACTGGTGGAAAATCACTCTTGGCAAACACAAAGCTTACCTTGCTGCCAAAAGGCGTGCCTCTACATTATTAATCAAGAGCATACAGAAGCACGAAAGGTGGAATATTGAACAAAGGCTCAATTGACACCCTGGAAGTTGAAGAAGATATGGAAGACTCCCTTCTGATTTATTTATTCCTTTTCTGTTCTGTTATCCTGATATGCTGCTTCCAGTTACCACTGCACCCCACACTGTATGGTATTACGTGATTTTGTTTTCAGATTGTTGGAGATAAAGTTACTTCATTATTAATATATATGAACTGTGCATATCTATAAATATTGAATTTATATGTGTGTGTAAACCTACGGGAAGTGTTAATAGTTAAGATAAACTAAGTCCATTATCACAATGAGTGACTATTTCTATGACCCTATTTGCAATAAAACCAGATTCAATGATATGAGAAAATTGCTAGGTTTCAAAATAATTGAACCAGGCCAGACAAATCCCCACAAAGGCATAATTTACAAAGTACTTTGCTTGTCTAAAATACTTATTCCTGCAGAAGGAAATGGAAAAAGAATTCATATGTTTACACAGCTATCTTCTGAGCATAAAATTTTTTTATCATGTTATGTTTATTTCCTAGACATCTTCCATTGGGGTATTGCAGGAAAATACTGGCTGTGCTATTAGTTCCTTTGTGTGGACTGTTTATTCACTGGGAGTCAATCATGTTTTGTTCATGTTTGCTTTGTTTTTCTGCTGAGCAAACACTCAAGCAACCCTTTTCTTGCAAAAACTTATTTGTATATGCAATGTGAGCCATTCAAAGTCAGCGCTAAGGGGATTGAGATTTCTTTGCTTTCCCTCATATGTATCACTGGAAGTAGTGGGATTTTTCCTGAAAATACTGGTGGTGCTCATTAAGATTTCAGTACATTATTTGTGCTTAACTACCACATCACTGCTTACAGATATTTTCAGTTTGTCTTGTATTGAAAGCCTGGATAGATTTTTACTATTAAATGTTCACAGTGAAATGCTTCCAAGCAATCTACAGACAAAGAATTACTCCCAGCAATTATCCACTGAATAAATCTGAATAATGAATATGTTCACAAAAGTCACTATCTATTTGTGAACAATTAGCTGAAAGAAATAGAGGTGACACGCATCAGCTAAATAATTCATTTATGAGTTCTTTGTCCAGCTTTGCTTCTGACATATGTTGCATGAAATGAGATCAAAGCTTAAATGAAAAATGGCTTTGTAAAGAAGGGCAATGTTAAAGGAAATTCTTCCATCTTCCAAAGCAGAAATTATCTGACTATTGCAACTATTATTTATTACCAGTGATTTCAGAGGCTAGTGAAGTTATTTTCCTGGAATCCTTCTCTTCAGGCACTAAACTGTGTTTTATTCCTAATGCATATCCAATTTTAGGTTGTTAAACTGCAATCAAAAGCACTTATTAAGGATGGATCTCTCCCTTTTTTGAGATTTGAACTACTGACATCTTCATCCACTGGAACTTTAGTGCCCAGGTAACCACTAATTATTGAAGCATTTACAACCCTTACTATGAATACAATTACCACATTTCAGGATAGAAGTGAGAATGGCAATATGAAATGGTCATAAGCTGCCTAGTTATTTCTAGTGAAATGAACAGAAAAATTCTTCATATTTCAGGAGAATCTAGAACTCAAAAGGAATGGTTTGTGGCATAAAAAATAATAAATGTTGTCTCAATAATGTCCATTTCTTGACAGCAACAACTTTTCTTCAAGGATTTTAAATAAAATACCAAGAGATTTCTGATGATTTGTTTAAAATTTTAAATGACACCTGTTTAAAAAGTGACACCTTTTTTTCAATATAACCAGACTCAATGAAAAAAACAGGAACAAGTTTTTCATTCAGGTTTAAAAGCTTACGCTCACTGCTGCTCTCTGCAGGAATCAGAGGCTCCAGATTTCCTTATGTGTCTTGCTGGATGACACTTGTAAAAGTAAATGAGGAAACTCACACAAAGAAAGTGAAAGCTAGATGAAGACTAGAGTTTAATTTCCCTCTTCCCAGCTCCACCAGTTTGCTGGCCAAAGTAGGCAGGTGAAATCCTTCCTTTATGAATGATCAGCAAGAGATCATCACAATGGGAGCCAGGAGAATCCAGGGGAAAACCTTGGGACCCCAGCTTGAAATGCTTTTCACCTTTCTGTCTAGGATCTACTAAAAGCAAAGTTTTGAATAGTGGGTTTTCCCCATTAAAAGCTCATGTTAGATATCCCAAAATAACTTCTGTAAAACACTTGCAGGAGACACCAGAGAGGGGATTTTTGAGAGAGTTTCAGAACAAGCCCTGCAGCTGTGAGCTGGTTGCAGCATGAGGAAAAACCTTCCATCACCCCAATGTACAAGAAAAAAAAGGTAAGGTAACTCTCTCCAGGTGGCTTCTAGATATGATGCATTCAGTAAAGAGTGACAGTCTGCAAAAATGTGTTCTTCTCCATGTTGACACAGCTTTCACCTCTGGAAAGGGAAGGGCTTGAGGATGGCAGCCCTGGCAAGCCCTGCACATGAGTAGTAGGAGGACAATGAAGCCCCAGCTGACCCCACATCAGCTGTGGATGTCTTCCCTTCTGGGCTGGCCCAATTTGTTCTGGAGAAGCATCCCAAACCTTCCCACTCCCTAAATCCCTGAAAGGATGATTAAAATAGTGAAGCCCACAGAGCTGCTGTGCTCTCCAGATCCTAGTGCTGGTGTAAGCATCTTGCAACCCTTACTCTACAGGGTAGGTGCAAAATGGGCCCAGTCTGAGCATGCCATGGGAGAATCCACCCAACCACCTGGAAAATAACACAAACCTGGAGTATTTTAGGCCTGTCACAGCAAATAAATAGTTCCAAGAAAAGAACAACCAAAAAAACCTCAAGCTTGTGCTTGTAAAGACAGTAAACCACCATATTTCAGCAGTCACAGCAGGTATTTCTGACTGGAAATTGTATATTTGATGATGACCAGCCTTCAGCATTTGACAAGAGGCTGTTAAAGCCTCTTGAACAGTAAATCACCTCTCTTCCTATCAGTAAGCTTATTATAATATCTGTAGAAATGTCTAATGTTAAAATCCCACTTTATTACTATAATAATGGATCTAATTTGTAAAACATATAAAGCGAGGCCATTACTGTACTGGAGGGAGATATATATGATCCCACTACATCTATATTATTTCCTGCTGCCATTACCCACATATTTTGAATGGAAGAAGGTTTAAAAGCAATCCCACTTGAAAGATTCTTGAGATTGGGAATGGCTTCTGGAAGGGAGATCAACATGATCACAGGCACACAGCAATCTTTATAAAAAGAACAGCCTTGGCTTCACTCTCACATATATATAAACATGTAGGTGTTTGTGATTTGCTCCATTCAGTCCCTTCCCAGTTGCTTTCCAGCACCACAATCCCCGTTATCACCATGTGCTATTTTTGGCTACCAAGTCCATTTCAGCCAACGTCATCCTTTCCAAGCCAACATTGGTATGAAGGGCAGGAACTCTTCTTTCCAGTCCTCTGCCACTTGCTGCTGCTCCCATCTGCTCAGTGGCACTGCCTGCTCCGTCCTGGCAGGAGAGGGATCTCCAGACACTTTCCCCATGCTCCTTCCCATTTTCTTAAGCAAGTGGTTTTCCAACTAAAGCTTCATGTTGGCATACAGAATATATGTCCCAAGTATGTCCAGCCCCACCTTCTGATCCTAGTGCAAAGGAGCTGATGGTAAGTAATTTCTTGAGGGGCAATAGAGTCCTTGTGTCCAAAGTTTGGATTTTTTCACAAATGGGTTGTTTTTAAGGGCATGTAATTCTCCAGGTAAGACTTTGATAGGTTTCAAGCTCTGTTCACCATATGTTAGCACTGAGTTTCTGTCTGAGGGGAAAATGCATCTTCATCTTTTTTTAGTTTGATTTGTTTTGGTTTTGACACTGTGTATCTTTGATTTGTTAATTTGTTAAAACCTAGTAAATATTGTAAATCCCACTTAATTTTTAAGGTCTGCCATGGCCAGGCACTACTCAACCAGCTACTTGTCTAATGCTTTTCTCTTCTGATGTGATATAACTGCTAGTTCTTTGCAACAGCTTATATGTACAAGAGCTGCACTCAGTTATAAATCTCTGCCAATATAAGGTTCAGTTTCCTTAGCTGTGCCACATGAGGAGCCCTCCCAGCTAAAGCTATAACCACTGCTAGTCTGAGCTGGACATCTTCTGTGTCTCCCTAAAGTTGTTTCATTTTACACAGAATAATTAAATATTCATTATGCCACAAAGTGTGTGTATGGCTGTAACAGAGTGATTAGGGTACTCACCTGGTAGATGAGAGCCCCTGTTCCCAGTGACTACTCCAATGAATATTTAAGCATATCCCATTAAGTATTAATAGGAGCAAGAATAGGGGCAGACTTCTCCCACCCTCAAGGGAGCACCCAAACACCAGTCTGTAAAGTCATTCTTTCTTTCCTTAGCTCAATGAATATTTAATTATTTGAGGCCAAACAAGATGACTTCAGTGACAGAGACTGAGATTCCCTGCTCCCATGTGTGTACCATAGCTCTGATGATGAGGGCATGCACATAAGAGATGTGGGTTCATCCCCTATAGGCCCCTTTGGACTCAAGAAGAAATTGAATCCAGGTTTCCTATACCCTGGATGGGTATTCCAGCTTCTGAACTGCTGTATAAAATCTCAGAACTCTAAAACACACTGTGCCTGGTTGTGAGAGAGAGGTGGTGTGGATGCCTGTATCCCCAGGCTCAGAGAACACATTCTTTTCAATGATAAATTAAGACACGATCTGGTTTGTAAATCCCACAGGAGAGTGTATCAAAGCTGAAAACGTTCCTCGCTCCATGAAAGTTCCTGTTGGCTATGTTATGTGACTTTCTGAGCTTATCCAGAGTATGAAGCACAGATAATCTACTTATTCACTGTACTTTGGGGTCAGACATCCCCAGACTATAATTAATGGGAATTAATCCTGCCCCTGCAACCCAGGGAGTGGGTGTGGGAAATGGTGAGTGTGAGGAAGCATCCAAAGTTAAAAGCTGTAGAGAAAGGGTATTTGAGTTTAAAAATGGAAAAAAGTTCCAGACGTAGAGGAACAGAAAAGTTAAAGCAGGAAGAAAAACATGGAGGAAGTAGTGTGAAATCTCTGTGTGGGGAGACCCCAGGTGAGGGGAAAAAAAAGGAGAAGGGACAGGGAAAAGAAGGAGAAACTGACCATCCAAGAAATGGTCATCCTTTTACTTAGCAGAGGAATAGAGAGAAGGGGGAGAAAGGATAGAGAAGATGACTTCAGTGTTAAAGTGAAAATAAAATGTCAAGTCTCTGCCACCCACCTAGGTCTTTGAAAAGCAGAAAAATTTCCATGTGCTCTTTGCTTTCCGTGGGTGTCTCTGAACCAAGATGCTTTGGATTCACATTGAGGAGTTGACAGTGGGACCATTCCTATGCAAAAGAGGGACATTTTGTCATTATTGCAGCTGTGTTTCTTGTTAGTGAGCAGAATCCACAACAATAGGATTCCATTAGCAAAGACTGAGTGTGGCTTCCAAGCAAAAACCAGAGCAACAACATAATTGCGATATCAAAGTGCAAACAAATTGCCTTCTCATACCCATCAGGACAATGTCCAAGCCCAAGACTGATGCATATATTCAGTTGTCAAAATGGCAACTCTGCATTCAGAAAGGATCTGCTTAGCTCAGAACATTTCTAAGGCCCTCCCAATGACATGGATCATTTATTTCATATCATATTATGCCCATCTA
The DNA here is from genome assembly GCF_003957555.1 of Calypte anna. Classification (NCBI taxonomy): domain Eukaryota; kingdom Metazoa; phylum Chordata; class Aves; order Apodiformes; family Trochilidae; genus Calypte; species Calypte anna. The sequence goes on from NC_044251.1 coordinate 34,525,143, forward strand.
TCCCAGGGCTGCTGAGCAGCCACCTTCAGTAACTGTTCACTGTAGTTTAGAAAAATTCTTTCTGAACACTCTGCTGTGTGTTAATTTGAGCAACCTTTTTCTTAAGAAGACATCTTTAAAGTACTGAAGATCCATAAAAATGAAGGAGCATCAGTATTATCTTGCTATAAATATTAAAGTGCTCTTACTAGAGATGTCAATCCAGATACAAACAATGTCCTTTGAGGGACATTTTAACATCGTGACAAAAGCTCAAAGCTTTACCCAGATGCATTACTCCAGTTTGAATAGCCATGTGTTCTGTGTTTTGATCAACCCTTCAGAGAGATGACAGTATCTATCCTCCTTCAATACTGAGGAAAAGGCCACCTGTGGACCCAGTGGTGGGAGAAAAGCGAAAACAATGGAGAAGGGTTCGATTCCGTGAGCCAGAAGTCATTGAACATGGTAGGCTCAAGCCAGTAAGGCTTTTGGTATGACCTTTCTAGCTTGTTACTGTTCACCCTGTCTGCCCACATCAGCTTCCTCCTTTGATAATGCATTTATTATTTTGATCTCAGCACAGAGCAGCAGCCATATAATTTTTGCTCTGTGCTCCACAGAATATTGTCTGATCCATTTTCCTGCCTCCCCTGAGAAGAGAAAAGCTCTGGTGTCAAGTTAGAGCAGTCTCAGGGCTGTTCTTGAGGTGAACTCCTGAGTCAACCCCCACAGGGGTTTGGCTGAGTCCCAGGTCTATTCTAGTAAAAGATCTCTGACCAATCTAAACATGCTTATGTCATTCTGGGAAATCAGGATGTAAACCTTTCCTGTGTCTGAGCAGCATGCATGCCAAGGATACAATAACAAAAGTCTGAGCCTGGCTGGCCCATGTGGGTTAAAAGCAGCTAGGATGTAACCATTTCTGCCAAAAAAAGGCACCCAGATAACATAATGATCCAGATAGCATAACCTCTGGTCTTTCATACATGAGCCAAAACAACAGTTTGCAGGTAGGTCAACCTTTAACAGAGGTCTAGAAAAAGGACCCAGTCTGCACTTTTACACAATATATACAGTTGATAACCAAATAAGTATTGCTTCATTCTGAATTTACAGAATTAAATTTGGTAATTTACAAATTACCAAACTAAAGAAAAATTGTATTTATTGGTAGGAAACTAAAGTTGTATGTTTGATACATCAGTCAGTAAAAACACAGTTGACAGAATGGAAAAATTTCTATGTCAGCCACCTGTTTGGACTGCTACTCAGCTTCTAAAAACAATGCTTGGCATCCACTACTGTGTTTGTACACAGACCTTGCACTGGTTTTGCAGTGCTTTGTTTCTGGTGACTCCTAAAGCAGGAGTGAAAAGCTGTTTCTTGATGAGGTTGTTGACACGGCCTGGGCTTTCCCATCAAAACTGAACTCCTGGAAAGACTCAGTGAGTCAGCCCTACATTCTTCAAAGCTCATCTGACTGCTCAGGAGCAGGATTTTGATGAGATGTAACACTTCTTTCAGCTCCCTGCCAAAGTCCATGCTCCCACATTAGATAATGATGCAGTCAGTCCAGCTCAGGGGACCTGGTTCATAACTCACCAGCTCTGAATTCAGCACAGCCACGATCCAGCTCTAGGGAGCTGCAGGAATGGAGTAGACTCTGTCTCTTTTCTCTGAAGATATGACAAATATCCCAGCCCATAGTTAGTATTCTGTGTTGCAAACCGCTTGTGATTTAGCGAATTTGCTGTTTGGCCATCCAACATTATTAATGTAGAGATTGGCTGGCTGAAGGTCGTTGGCACCACAGAAATTTTTCCATTCTCTGGATTTTTCATCCTGGATTGTGTCTGGATCCCAGCTGCCAAGGGGAGGCAGTTTCAGGGTATTGTTAGATGGTAATTGCATCTAATAGTGGGCTTTGCCTTCTTCACTTTCATTTCTCTCTCATCCTGCTGATCTATCTCCTTTTCCTCCTAGATACAGTGTGGAATTTGGAGGTCTCTTTTCTGAGACCTCACTCCTGACCTCCCTGTTACAGCAACAATCTCTGTCTCTGAAGTACCCCAAACAGTATTTTTTTCTTATTTTTCCGAAGTGCTCCCACATCTGCATTGCTTGCAGGGAGTGGTTGGAGATCATCTGGCATAATTCTTTATAGAAAAAAGGGGTGTAAGAGGGAGCCCAGAGACTATAAGGAGACAGGCAATTTCAGAGACACCACCTGGTGTTTGCTTTTTCATTCATCTGCTGCAAAGAAGCCTTCCCAGGCATGTAAGAATATTTTCCTTTTTTTTTTTCCTAGCCATTTCCTGCTGTGACTACATAGTAGGTAAGTTGGAGCTTCACATTACAACTGTGAGCCATCCATGGCACTAACCTGAGTTTGCTTTGCTGCTGCTGGGATGTTCTGTGCTGATATATCCTCCGAATACAAAGCATTTGATAGTGTCAGTGGTTTCTTTTGCTTCTCAGCATGTGAAGCACAAGGTGTTGAGGAGGCCTGGTGCAGTATTTTAAACAAGACATCTCATAAGACAAATAGCGGGAAGAAAAATGAAAGCCCTGAAGCTATTTTTAATTTAAATATAATTAATATATTTTATGGCAATAGAATAGGCACAGGTTTTTCGCTAAGATATGCAGGGAAAGCACCTCAAGCAAAACAATACTTCTACCTGCTGACTTAGACGTGGGGGGGAAAGACAATTCATTTATGTGCTGGCAGCAGGGTAGAAGTAATAAAAATAATCTGGGGTTTTTTTCTCTTTTGGTTTGCAAGGCTGTTTGAGGCCCTGGCCAACATTCAGCCCCTGCTCTTTGCAGTGCAGTGAGGGGAGAGGGATACACAGACACTTGCGTGTACACATGCACACAGAGCCCTGGCACTGGGAGGCTAAAAGGAAGCAAATGTCCCCATGGACCCCAGCTGCTTCTGTTGCCCAGGGAAAGGAGTTGTATACTCGTGCCAATGGCAGCATTAGCTGAGGCTGTTATTGGGCAAGGAATATGGTACCATAGGAAGGAAAGGTGGAAAAGGAGACAGGTGGTGGGTGGTGTTATTCTTCCTCATTATTTTTATAATGTTTCTGGACTGAACATACTCCCTGATTCAAAGGACATAAGGAAAAGCCAATTTTCCTTGGATCACCAAGAAATTTCACATGGAAAGTAACTTCTGCAAGACTGGAAACAGTTCTAAGCACTTCATAAAGCTGTTTAGCTTTTACAGAGAATTTCACTATTACCAGGTAGGCTTATTAGCCAGATCCCATACTTTGAAAGGTCACCCAGTCAAGACCTGTATCTTGTGGTGTGGAAGATCACACAAGGGAAATATCAACTTTCAAATCACAAATTTCTGCAAAAGCAGAAAGTGGCATATAATTCACTGGCTAAATACCTTTATATAAACCATTCATAGAATAATGCAAAATAAACAAATTTAGAAAAATGCTCATGGATAATTTGTAAACAGAAAGAAGGGATAAATTCAAATGAATAAATTATTTTCTGCAAATAAGTCACTCAGATCTATTATGGGACATTGATTTGGTTTCTGGTTAGCTATAAAATGACTGCCTATTAATATTTTACCTTTTCCCCATACACTTTTTGATACATTATTATGTGTTTCTTGCTTGCTTTTATGACTTTTACCTTCCTCTCTGTACATCTGGATGACAGTTTAATTGACTGCTGTGTATTCCAGGGCTCATAGTAGAAGCTAATTCAAATATGTTGCAGCTAATGTTGGCCCTTTACCCATAATAATACACACCTTGTTTTTATATTCTTACTGATTATGTGCATATGGCAGAAAATAGCTGCACAGTCCACGTTTTCATTCAGGCATGAATCAGGCTTTTTGCTGCATGTTTAATATTCAAAGTGCCTTATAAAATAATACTGATTATGCAATGGCCATGCAGTCACACACAGCAGCCACATCTGAATCACAATGGCTCCCAAGGCTCATGGATGGGTCCACATGGGGCATGTTAGCCAGCTATATGTACCCCACTGATTTCCACATGTGTACTGTGCCTGATCTACAGCAGTTTAAACATCCTTGAGCTACACTTTAAAGGCAAGTGCTGAGGATGTTCCAACATAATCAGCACACCTAGCACTTAGGAAGACTTTAAACCTGCCACAGCTTTCTAAAAATGTCTCTCAGTTAATGGAGTCACATCTCAATTCTTACTGTAATTAGCAGGATTCCTAAACAAGCTAAGTTACCAGAGAAAGAATAGAAATCTAGACCTTCTCTCTTTCATAAAGCATTTGTGAGCATTAAATAATTAGACAAGATAGCTTAATATTGTCCTAGTATTTAACATAACATTTAGCTTAAAGGTATAAAAATTAATTGCTGGAGGGCAACTTGAGATCATGTATTAGGTATGGTAATCCTGCTCTTACTGTATATAATTAAACTCTCTAAGTGCTCCATTAGATGTCATTTATAGTCACCACCCTCCTTTTGGAGGTCTGATTCCCTATCACTTACCTGATGCCTACACAAGTTCTCAGACCGGAGCCCTGTGTGCCCTGCTGTTCCCAGAAATGTTGAACAAAAGCATCAGCAGGGGATGAATTTTTGGAAATGTTTAAGATGACACTAAAACAATGCTTTATTTTTCTTCTCATCACTGCTCAGCAGATGACAGGTCACCATCAGGACTGCCTCTGTTCCTTTGGCTCTCGTTTTGTGCAGTGCTGATCCTGGCTGTAAGTCTCTACTACACCAGCATGAAGCAAGACATCAAAGTCCTGGAGGAATTTCAATCCCAACTTGTTATCTTCTTTCTTCAGCTAAGACATGTTGCTCAGAAATGTTGGACTTGGTTTGTGAGGCAGTAGCAATGTCCCCCAGCCTGAGAGACATCTGCTAACCAGCACAAAGCTCCCAGTCTACTCCAGTCACATACAGAGAACACGTGAGGGTACACCTCAAAGAGCAAGAAAATCACCCCTGTTCTGCACTGTCCAGAAGCCATTTGTTCTCCTTTCTTTTGGTTTGGGTTTGTTTTTTTTTTTCACATTACTGGGCAGTCATAGTAGCACCTAGATGTCCCACAAATCTCATGCTCATCATCCATCATCTATCATCCATCATCAACAGAAAAAAAATAACAGAATTTAGACCCCCAAAGATCTTACAAACTGATGAAAGGAGCAGAAGTAGAGACAGAAATACATTGATTTGTGCAGGCAGCAGACAGCTCTGAATAAAAGTATCTCGAGTCAGGAGGTCAAAGCTCTACATACCAAACCATCTTTTTCCTCAACTCTCCTAAGAGCTATTCTGGAAAAGTGGAAATAAAGCTGAGCTATTGCACAAATGCTGCTCTGGTGGCCAAAGGTTTGGCAAGCTGCTATATTTATGCATCTTAAATGATTATTAGTAAAATCTCAGCAAATGTCTTTCTTGTTTCCCTTCATGCATTTTTTCCTCCATGGGGAAAAGCTGCTTCTAAATGTTTTACTTGACTCCCAGGTGTGAAAAAGAACATGAAAGCTCATTTAAACAGTAAATAGTTTATTTGCCTAACATAATAAATAGCAGCATTGAATCCCAAGCTAATTATCAAATCAGTAGTTTAATCCTCTGGGTTTGATTCAGTCTATAAATGCCATGAGCTGAGCTTACAAAATTTAAGAGACTGCTGGTATGCAGTCAGAGTTCATGCATTTACACCTCGGTGTTCAAGGCCTTATTAATGGTAACATGGGCTAGTTAGGAAGGTGTGGGAGGCAAAGCCCCTTTGTCTCTCCACTGTCCCACCATAGCATCCACCTCTCAGAAGGGAATCCTTTTACTGGAGACCATGCAATATATGTGGAACAGTGCTCTGGGTATCTAAGAGGACTCAAGCAAGTGCAAGCTTATGAGATTCAGCCATGTTTTCTTCCTAGACAAAATGAGTACAATCAGCTTTTTAGGCCTTAGATCCTTGTCAAGAAGCACTTGATGTTTGAAGAAGAGGAAAACAAACAAACAAATAAAAAAGAGAACAAAATCACTGCAGAGAAGATGGAAGAGATGCCTGCAAGACCTTGTCTCAAGCTCCCCTGCCATTGCTGCCCACCAAAAAGAAAAAAATGGTGCTTTATTTTCAGTTGTTTGGGGTTAAAAAAAAAAAAAAAGAGAGAGTAAAAATGAGGACCATTTCACTCTGCCCCAACAAACTTCTTCCAACCAGCCCAAGGGCTTTCACTAGGCCGAGGATAAACAGAAAAATGTTATGCAGCTTTCTCTCAAGGGGAGAGGGAGCAGCAATTTAACTGAGAACAAGTAAAAAAAAAAAAAATTAAGTCAGAGATGCTGAGAAATGGCTTCAGTGGCCCTCCTTGTGCTCCTCCTAAAATTTCAAATGCCACAGCAATTGTGCTCAGCACGCTGCCAGTCTGGGAAGAAGGAGGAGTGTTTAGCTCAGTGGCTCTTGGGCAAATTGGTTTTGTGCCTCCTTTCAGAGGGTAAGTTTCATTACTGCTTCACTTCCCTCTTCCCCCATCTCAGCCTTGCTGCTTAGGTAATAAAGAAAAAAGGTTTTAAACTTGTGTGCTGGTGAATCTTTGATGAAAAGGTTTGGATGGGTTCATGCATGGAGACAGGGGGTCATTATAACTTCTGTTTTCATTTTTTAATGTCCATGTTCAAACTCTGGCATTCCTTTTTTGTCTCTGGACTGGCACATCATCCCAGCATGTAGCAACCAGCCCTATCAAAATAGGAGCCTTTTCTGAAGGGATGGTTCCCACACTACAAGTCATGGCATGTTGCAACAAGAAAGCAGAGCATCAGCTCTCAAGAATAGAGTCATCTCAAGAGGAAGATCAGTAGGGTGAGTCCTTCCAGAACTTAGCAACCCAGTTTGGGTAACTTTAAAACAAGTCAAAGGGTTAAGGTAATATAGGAGTTATTAGGGAGTGTGAAATCCATATGTGTATTGTCTCCCTACACAACTTCCCAGGAGATGGGCATGGGACAACCTTCCCCCCATGCCTGCTTTAATTGAAAATCAGCCACATTCTCCTCACCGGGGCCCATCTTTATCAGTGCAAGTGAGAATGGTTATCACATTTGGGCTGTTGGGGAAATTAAGCAGGGGAACATCTATTCTTGGCTTCAGCCATAGCCTTTGGTTGGAATGGTTTTGGCCATGGTCAAAAGCAGCACTTGACTTGTCTGTTGAGAATTTTCCTTGGCCTTCCAAGGCCTCCTGAGTCACAATTGTGTCCTGCACATAGTCAGATATGTGGCAGGCTGCAGAAAGCCAAAACAAATTCATTACAAATCCAGAATATTTGAAATAAATATAAGCTAAATCCTATCCCTGAGAAAGTACATTTTGCAGGTGAAGAAACTGAAACTGAGAAAACCAATGTGCAAGTGAATGAAGCAGGTCAGTAACAAGGCTGGGAACAGGAATAAAGCAGTCCCAACTTATGGTCTGCAGTTTAATTACTGCTGCACAGCTTCACTGTGGACTTACAGACTTACCTGCTGTATTTCCTTCTCTCACCAAAGCTCTTTTCCAGTTCATTCATCCTGCTTACATACATGCAATCTGCCCCTTCTTTCTGTTCTTTATTCATCGCATATCTATGCTCACTACTGTGAGCTAGCTGGAATTTTTCCTTATTCTTGTTCTATGCTTTTTCCTAGGTGTGACACCTTTGTGAGTTTGGAAGACCTGATAGGAGCTCTAAAGTTACACAAAATTGATTGGGTTAAGTAACAACTGCCTTGCTAACCATGCTGGGTAATACTTCCCTCCAGTACAACTCCTGATAATTACCCATAACAAGGTAAAAAGGAGCTCACAATCGATTACAAATGGCTGAGGTGCTCACCTGGATTCACACTGGTGCCAGTGTGGGGAATAGCTTTACAAGTCAGGAGCCCTGCAGCCAACAGGCTGTAAGAAATTATTTAATCCAACTTGGAAACGACCGTTTTATCTTCAAAGGGCTGAAAGAGGGAGTGATGGAGGGAAGGACTATTGCAGCAATTTTTGACACACAGATAGATTGCAAGTAGGCAGGCTTCCCAGGAGCCATGTCCCAGTGGCAAGGGTCACAAGACAGTGGAAGGAGTCTGTGTGAAAATGGGCCAGCAACAGGGTCTAAGGGTAGAAGTGCCACCTAATATCACTTATGCAATGGGTATTAAATTATCGCACAACAGAAGTCAGCAGACCACCCCCCTCCTGGATAAGTGTTGTTTTGACAGTGTTCAGTACACTCCTGCAGCAGGAACAGAGGGCAGCTGCCAACACTTTCTGCAGGCAGGCTCACCACATCAACAACACCTGATTGCACTTGGAGGAGTATCCCTACCCAAACAATTAGAGTAGATAGAAAAGGATATGGTGAGATGACACTAGATTTTTTTACAATAACATTTTAATGCACTCAGCATTAGTGCTGGTAAAAGACAACCCCAAAGACTGCTCCTAGTTCTGCTCCCTCCATCTCTTGAACTCTGCTGGTCTGGAAACAAGTTAATGGAGCAGGAGAAGCCTGCAGCAGCAATTTTAATTGTCATTTCTGCCTTTTGCCACTTTGAAATAAGCAGAAAAGTTGGCAGCATGTGACTAGAAAAAGGGTATTAACAGCTGCCCTTGAGAAATAAATCAGGAACCTCTAGGATAATAGCATGGACTTGCTTCTTATTAATTTCTCATTTCAGGATAGGTGTTGGGAACCTTTAGGCCCACCCCTGAAGAGGATGATGACACAAGAAGAAAATTAACCAGCTGGCATTTAGAAAATGATCTTCCCATGCAGCCTGTGATCCTCTTCTGCCCTTGGTAACAAGCTGCCTTTCAGCTGCAAGCTACATGGGAGCATCCTCTCCTTGCCTACTATAGCACCAGGGTTCACTGCTGGAAGATGGTATCAAAAAGGCTCAGGCAGCTTAGGATGGTTGGCAATATCCTTGACCAAGCTGTGTTGTGGAGGTGTTGGGGAATGAGTACACAAACTGAAGGGCTACCACTGACTTTGAGAACTGCTTTTTATCTTACATTGCAACAATTAAAATTCACCTTCAAAAAACAGGCACGGAAATCTTGACTTTTCAGATAATTTATTTATATATATCACCAAATCATAAAAAGCCAATGCACTGTCCAGCAAAAAGCATCAATATATAAAACACAGTAACTCATTATCAGTAACACTGAGTGTATCACTTATGCTGAACCCAGTCTGGATCCTGCTAAAGCCAAAGGAACCTTTGTCAGTGACTCCATTAGCAGAAGGACTGGACTCAAAATTTTCATTTACTGGGTATTTACAAAGGGCTATATTAAAATGCTAGTAAAAAGCTTCCCTTTTGAGACTGTATCAAAACAGTAATAAACTTCACTCCAGTTTTGTTTCTGTCAAATGCATGCAATTAAAGCTCCAAGTCAGCAGTCATTATGCTGCAAAAGCTCATAGAAATAATGAGAGATAATATTCAACACAAACTAGGCTGTACTCTCTGCATGTGTGGACTGGCCTGGCTCCAGCATGGCTCAAAAAGCTCACCTATAAACACCAGCAAAAGTTCTCCCCCTCTACTGCTTTCAACAGAGAAAACAATTATGAAAAAGTGTTCCAATTTTTCCCCAATACACAGGATGTGGGGACCTTTTAGCAGTGTAACCCAGCAGTTAATCAGTTGTAGTGCTGCTGGATCTGCCAATGTGGAAAAAAGAGGTTTCCAAAGCACCCCCTGAAAATCTGGCAGCAATGCCAACACCTTTACACTAGCTGCACACAGCTGACACAGATGGTTCTCTCCAGGAGCTGATCTTAGGCAAACATACACTTCAAGGAGATGCTCTGCTGTCTGGGAAGCCACATGAGCAGTCTGGGACTAAGTGGGCCAAGCAAAGGCTAAAATTAGTGTTGGAGCTGCCAGTGCAGGCACTGCCACTCTGGATTCCTCACATCACAGCATGAAAGCTGAAATGCCTCATAGGGAATTCACTAACAGTTCTCCTCACTATTTATTTCTCTCCTGGCTTATGGCAATCTCCGGTACCCCTCAGCAGTCCTTGTCCCTTCTAGGAAGAGATGAGAGATATAAGACCTGATCAGCTTGATGTCAGTACAACCCTCTTCATGCAGCAATGTTTTTTGGAGATGAAAGGGTCTAGGGGACGGAGATATAAGTGTAACTGTTGGGGTTTTGTTTGTTGCTTTGTTTTTCTCATAAACATTCAAAACCCTCTCAGCAGTGTACTTCAGATAACAATATATCGGTGTCTCAATTATGTCACTTGGGCTGAAAAAGAGCATTAGTGTCATTCAGAGAGTATTTGACCAGAACTGCTCTGATGCCCTCTGTCTGCACTGGCTGTGGATGTCATTGCAGTGGTCCTCCCCTTGGGAGGGTGCTGTTCAACATTTAGCAAAAGGAGTGCTTTAAAATTCTAAAACCTGAGGTTTAATATGGAAAGCTTTAGCAGCTTATGAAGCCAAAGGTTGAATACTGTCTAAACAATAATGGTTAAAATTCTTGCAGAAGCTTAAAAAGTGGAAAGGGTTAACTGATGTAATAAAAATCCAGTGTGTTGCAAGAAGATGCGCTCTGTTTCAGACACAAGGTGCTGGGCTTCACAGTGCTAGCAGCAAATAATAATTCCCTCTGCTGCAGGAGTGGGTGGGGGAAGAGGTCTGGACTCTGTTACATGGGGTAACGTGACATATTATTTTCAAACACTTCCCTGCATTAAAATCTATGGCTTAACACAGCACTCATTTAATTCCACCAGGTTCCTCAGACTACTGCTGGCACCAACCTTGGGAACCTCTTAGAGCAATGTGGCACCTGAGTCAAGCCTGGTTTCTGTAAATGGAAGGGTTTGGTGTCATACCTCAGGGAGCCCAAGTGAGAACAGGGAAAATATGCAACATTTTTTCTTATGTTTTAACCAAAGGTAGTTTGCCATAGGAGCTCCAGTTTTTCTCACATTCATAAATACACTTTAGAACCTGTATACAAACTAGAGTCAAATTTGCCCAAATTTGGAGATGAGGGGGGAACACGGGGAAAGTAAGGAGGAAATAAAGTAGTTTTGTCACAGGACTGTTTACTCACTCATGTGAGAGATCAACCAAGATAATAATAAATAACATATAATACTAACAATGAATTTTCATACCTATCTCCTGCAGGTTGTGTCAGCCCTTGCTTTACAACATAGTCAAGTGGAGAGAGGTGAACAAAAATATCTCAGATTTGGTTTCCACCATATACAAATAATTCAAGCTATTTCAGTGAGCAGTTCTTGCTGCCCAGTACTTTATCTTCTTGATAAACACCAGAACCACAAGAGTAAAGCATCACTACTTGGGAGTTTCAAGCCAAGTAGAAAGACCCCAAAAAGAAGATTTGAAAGGGATCCAGGATAACACCATGGTGGCAGCATTTGTTATACAGATGGAGGTTGGTGTTTCATGAGGCAGAGTGGGAGATTAAATGTGTGTTTCTTGGTAACCTGTCTGTGGAGAGGGCTGGGGAAGGCCCATTACAGACATTTTGACAATAGCTCACTGCTCTTTGCCACCTCTGTGAAGTGCAGCTTTTCAGATAATATATAAACTTCCATGCCTAACAAATCACAATTGGTGGCTTTTGGTTTTGGTGAGGAAAAAAAAAAAAATTTGGGAAAAAAACAAGAACAAAAACACAAAATAAAATCAGTATTTGACTAAGCACAAGGGGTATTCACACAGCCCTTCTTGGGTGCCTATGCCCATTTTTCAGGAATAAGAATCTGACAGGAAGCTAATAAGAATTAAATGCTAAATCTTTAAGCCATATATGAAAATAGGATTTGGACTCTCACATGGATTCAGTTCTCTTGACTACTGTGTGCAATAACAGTTGCTGCAGCTATGAGAGGTAGAAAAGTTTAAGCACTCAGGTGAATACATTCATGTTCAACTGCATTCTTTGGCATGGACAAATGAAACTAAAGAGAAAGCGTTGCTATGTAAATACTATTTCCAGCAACAGAATGGAAAGATACTATCAATTACATCTCTGTACTGAAATAAGCACTACTTGCTATATATTAAGTAAGTTGCTGTCTAAACTCTCAGAAACAAATGTTTTCTGACAGAGTGCTGTTGGTTTTTTTCCCTTTTATGTGATAATAAGTGCTGTCTTCTGTGCAGTTGTTAGATTCATAAATAATTGAGTGGAATTTTGTCACTTCAAAACTTTTAAAATGTCTTATGTGTCTATTTGTACATACTAAAATACAGCTCAGATCAAATTTCCTATTTCTTAGGTAGGACAAAAATAGAAACATGCCTTTCAAGGCATGTTTTCTTGAAACAGAAATAATTCTAAAGCTATTTCACTGCTCATGAACCTATATGAGTGTTTTCTCACCACAGGCAGGTGTGGCAACCAGCCAGGCAAAACCTGCCTCTCTTCCCAGATTGCCTAAGCATAAGGAAAGGACATTCATGGTCTCCAAAGCAAACATTCCAATGAGAGAAAAATGGACTATTTCCATCAGCATAGGAAATAGTCTGAGACACAAATTTAGGATCTGGATACAGACAATGGATTCCCATTAGTACTAGGATGTTCACACCCAAGTCACTGATTTAGAAGAAAAGACAAAAGTTTTGTCAAGATCTAGATCGTTGTTACAAAATCCTGTTAAGTTTTACCAGTAGGAATGGCTGTCTCGATTTCTGTTAAATTTATCATTTAAATAGTACAAGTGATTTTATACACAAAATGCTTTATGTGAGGCTTTGGAGAAGGGAGATGATCTACATTAGGCCAAACACCAGGTTTCCACTGAACATTTTACAGGTGGCATCCTTTTTGAATTTGCACATTTGATACTGCATTTTCTGAGACCCCTCACATGGATCAATGTGTGATTTGAGGTTGTACAGAAACCTTGTTTCCAGCATAAAGCCTGTGCAATGTCCTGTGGCTCACACTTTCCTAGCAAGTGGACTCCCTGTCCTGCACCCAGCTCAGCCAGCAAAGACTCCTGCCTCAGCAAGTCCCCCATTTCTCAGGAGATGGTGTCCACCTGTCAACCTAAGGGCTAACCTACACAGCATTTCACAGGTACTAATGCTAAGTAAGAAAAAGCAGCACAGAAAGTTAAGGCAACCTAACAACTACTCCAGCATAAACTGCCTTTCAATAGAGCCTATATCCATACCACAGAAGAGCAGTGGAACCTTTTCTGGCATCTATCTGTGTACATTGTGCATACACACATACACTGAATGCTTTTGTGACAAGGTCTGTGTACTCAGGCATCCATCACTGGTTAATATAGCAACCACTTCTCTAAGGAACCATAGAAACATCGCCACATGTGTCCTGCAGTTTTTAAAGTAAATCATCATGCTCTTATTTTTGCAATTCCTCTTGAGAGTTCACAACTGAAAGATGGCTGACATATTAGTGGGGTAAGAAGTTGTGAGCACTTACGCCCTCATGAGGAAATTCTGTTCCAAAAAAATGGCTTCAATTGTTTCTCTGTTATAAAAATAATACCAAACAGGATTGATGTAAAAGCTCAGATGACACTTGTTAGATCAGATTTTTTCTAAGCCATTGTGGACTGGTGGCAGAGAATTGGCAAGGAAAATAACTGAAAATGGTAGCCAGGACATGGGGATTACATTTTATATAAAATAACAATTGTGTGGCAAATCCCCAGTGCCTTGGAAAGCAGTATCCAGTTGCATTCAACCAAGTAAGGCTCTGCCTGCATTGCTAGCAGTTCTCAGGTCAAAGCAAAGACTTTTTGACTGTGGTTTTAGCATCACAGGGAATACAGTGACTAAACAACTGACTAAACATTCTGCACCAGAATGGCTCACAGCTTCAATGGGCAACAGCAGGAGGGGCTGAATGGGCAAATGCCACAAAGTCTTCCTCTTCCACCATGTGACAGTGAACAATACAAGTATAAATAATACAGGGTCCTAATTCTTTGAAAACACCTCTTGCTAGGGTATAGTTGCATCTTGGAGATGGCAAATCAAAGAAGGCATTGAAATACTGCAGAAACACAACGTTTGACTCAGAGACACTCCTACTGCTGCCACACTCTGCTGGCTGGCAATGAATGACAAAAAGCAGGTTAGAAACACATAAAAGAGAGATTAGGGTGAGAGACAGCATAGGTATGGATGTGTGTGTGTATAAATAATACTGAGCAACAAGGCTGTGAAGGGACTCCAGCACAAGTCCTGTGAGGAAGGGCTGAGGGAGCTGGGGGGTGTTCAGTCTGGAGAAGAGGAGGCTCAGGGGAGACCTCATCACTCTCTACAACTCCCTGAAAGGAGGTTGGAGCCAGGTGGGGGTTGGTCTCTTTTCCCAGGCAACTATCAGCAAGACAAGAGGGCACGGTCTCAAGTTGTGCCAGGGGAGGTTTAGGTTGGATATTAGAAAGCATTTCTTTATAGAGAGGGTGATCAGACATTGGAATGGGCTGCCCAGGGAAGTAGTGGATTCTCCATCCCTGGAGATATTTAAAAAGAGACTGGATGTGGCACTCAGTGCCATGGTCTGGTAACCACAGTGGTAGTGGATTAACGGTTGGACTTGATGATCTCAGAGGTCCTTTCCAACCCCGATGATTCTGTGATTCTGTGATCCTGCTAATCTAACATAGTTTCAGCCTGGAAGCATCGTGTTAGCCTGAGTGACCAAGCTGTAGGAGCAGAGGTTGAATGGAGAAAGCTGAACGAAATCAAAAAGCCCAGATGTGTCCTTTAGCTGAGCACTGCATGATAAATACCCTTCCTCTCCTCAAGTCAGCCAGAGACCTCACTGTGAGCTCTGCTTTCTAATAGGCCCAAGGGCTTCTTGCAAAACTATCTCTGCTTTTAAACATCACTGATGCTTGCAAGCTGGGTGCCAGCCTCACCCCACCTGATCAAGTGAGGATAGCAGGGGAGAAGAAGCCAAGATGCTTGTGGGACACAGAGAAGAGCCTCAGCTTCTTGAAATTTACACACCAGCTCCAACAGCCAAGATGCTTGTAATCATGGGCACTGAAATACAACTGGGGTTAAAGGAATTAACCCAGATGAACAAATTAGAGAGGCTGAGCTTTGAAGCAAAAGTTAACAGGTGAGTCTATATATGTACTTGTGTTTATGCTGGACTTTTCAAAGGCTGAAGTATTTTATTCTTACTGACTGATCTGGCTACCCTCAGTGCTTTAAAGAACCCACTTTTTTTCTATTTAGCTTCAGAATAATGTTGATAGTGTCAGGGAAGTAGTGTCAGGGTTACAACTGCTAATGAAGATGCTACAGGACCAGTATTTGCTGCTTCTCATGGAAGGAGAAAAGAGGAAGACCCTGAGACAGGAGAAAAGAGAGGTAGAAGAGAGTATCAGTTCCAGACAACCTCATTGATGAGCAGCATCTTCTTCCTCCTCAGAACCAGAACTTGAGCCCTAGTACCTCAGAGTAAGGATGAGGAGGAGACACTTGGTATCTTCTGCTTCCTGGTTCTTCAAACCCCCAGGCAAGAACAGGAATGGTGGTCCCATCCCACATGTTACTTTAGCCTATGCCTGATTTGGCACATATATAAAATGTATTATACAAAGCAGCAGCATGGCTCCACTTGAGTTGTAAGGCATGCACTGAAGTAATTTGTAGGAAGAGAGATCACTGCTGAATATAAAATTCACAGTAAAACTGGAAGGAGAAGTAGTGTCTTTCCAAGTTAGATAAACAACTGGGGAAACATAAGCAGCAGGCTGACTTTCAGGATCAAGACTTTCTTCAGGCTATGAAGGGGAAGGTCATCCCCAGGCAAGGGCTTAGGGACCTGCAAGAGTGTATTTCTTTCAAGACCAAATAAACAGAAAAAGGCACTCCAACAGTCCTGATATCTGAATTTGAAATTGGTATTAACTAACCTGATCTCTGATTCCCTCTTCAAGAACTCCTCTCCTGATGTCACCTCACAACTACAGAAAAGCACTGCTGTAAACTTTCAAAAGAATTGCATTCCCTTGTGGACAAAAATCATGCTCAAAAGCAGGACCTCTCTAAAGGCATCTGTGGCCACCTGGGTCTATAAGTGATATTCACAGGACTAGATCACAGTTTAAAGCCCATGGAAGGTTTGGGGTTTTTTTTTTCTAAATCTATTAAAATATTTTAGATGTTAAATGTAATATTAGTTTTTAAGTTTTTATGCCCTAAATGCTTACAAATTTAGGGATTTGCTATGACTTCAAATTCTCTTTCTGCTTAAGCAGGTACTTCAAGAACAAGATAGTTTCCCAAAGAAAACAGTAAATCTGCACAGCTGGGCTAGCCCCAGGCTCCAGCTCTGATGGAGAAGCCAGCTGTCTTCTTTCCCCAGTCTCCCTATTTTCCAAGCAACATAGATATATATGGTTTGCACTCATGTTGCAATAATTTGAATCTCAGTTCCAAAACCAGCTTCCTCCCCAAAAAACCCAAAAAAACTGGACTTTAATGCTTGCTTAGGGTTTCTGCTAAGTCAGGGTCTTCTGTGTAATGTATACTCAGGGATAGCTGCCCAATTGTAGTACAACTTTACTTCTATGCACTGCAAATCACTACACTCATTAAGGAGTGACTCTCCTTAACTGTTGGATCTACTCCTCATCTCTACCATCCACCTAATTTGCTGAAGCACTGGCCAAGCAAAACTGAACACAACAACAAAGTCACTCGTAAGCTTTCTTAAAATATCTGTTCTTCTCCTTTTCCACAGCAAAATTCATCAGCCCTGGAACTCCTGTCTGTGAGTGGGTAGAATAGACCCATTCAACACTGAACCACCTATAAAATAACCCAGTTGTTCAAGCTCCTTGATGTGTTCACAGATATACAGAGAAACCTACAATGCAAATGTTTACAGTAATTTTGCATACTCTATATGAATGGAAGATCACAAGTAAATTCTGATACTCATAACTGAATAGTATACAATATTAGGAACCAAGTTACACTTATAAATGCATAAGCAGTAACACTATCTATTCAGCCTAATTTCTTGGTATGCAAGCATCAGCAATTGCTAGCTACACTACACTTCAGGAGTCATAATAAATACTGGTCATGCCAAAATCTAAGAGGAAACAAAACCGCAAAAGTTTTCCACCATCTTTCCAAATGATACTCAGTTTTTGACAGGTACTGTAATAGTATAGCAGTTCCATGAAATTCATTAAGACTGCAGAATGTTGATATTTAACAACATTAAGTCTGCACCACAGGTCCCTATGTTCTAGATGAAGTCAAAACCAGAGCAGGAGCAGCAGGTTGATCAGCACTGTGCCCACACATAGCAAAAGCAAATACAGCAAGAATCTGTACAAGGACCAGAACTGGAATTACCCAGAATAAAGTGAGAATAGGGACAGCTTTACTGGCAAAAGGGAGAAGAGGGAGCAAAGAGGGACTGGACAAAGCCCCACTTACAACTGTTGTTGCAGAAGTGTTTGAAGAAATAGCCAAGACTGTAGTCTGGTCTTGCTAGCACAGTTCAGAAAATTGACCCCTTTTTCTAAAAGGCAGTGATGGCATGTAGGAGCTCTGCTAGCAAGAGCAGGTTACAGGTTGTGCCTGCACAGGACAGAAAGTTTGCTGTGCAAATGGCACATGGGGCCATTCATTCTCTGCATCTTAAAGTATTTCTGCCAACAGTTTCTCATGGAGGATGTGGGTGATTCACAAGTACAACTCCTTTCAGGAAATAAAAGATCTCACACATTCACTACCCTGACTCAACTTCAGGTCACACTACTCAATAATAAAATCTAGATCCTGCCCTGAAAATTTGCTTACACTTTAGATCATGCCACTTTTCTCATCTTGCAAAGAGGTTCGTGAAGAGGATCTTCCTAGCAACAGCTCCTTCTCATGGATGAGACTATCTAGCAGGTCCTCCTGTCTGTAGTTGTGGTAAACCTTCAGG
The DNA here is from genome assembly GCF_003957555.1 of Calypte anna. Classification (NCBI taxonomy): domain Eukaryota; kingdom Metazoa; phylum Chordata; class Aves; order Apodiformes; family Trochilidae; genus Calypte; species Calypte anna. Next base: position 34,543,099 of record NC_044251.1, read on the forward strand.
AAAGCCAGAATGGTAATTCCCAGCCAAGTCAGCCAGGCAGCCCAGAGACCAAACTAGAGAAGAAAAGAAATTATAAAGAGATCAGATCAGTATGTATTGTAAAAATAAAGGCAGCTCTCCAGGTGAGGCTCAAAATCTCAACTGGACTGAAACCCATGAAGTCATACCAAGGCACACCCAGTGAAGTCCTGGCCCCACTGTCCCTCAACTGTCAAGTTATTCCTATTTATGTGCTAGAAAAAAATGAAGCAAAAATGCATTATAGTACAGTAATAAAAAAAGAAATGTGTATAATCCAGGTGCATGCATTGAACTTCCCATATCTAACATTCTGGCTGTCCCAGAATTTCACTCTTGTTACTTCAGAACAGCAATATGTTTTAAGCCACTTCCCAAAACTTTCCTGACAAGTCCTTTGGGCTTCCTGTTACCCCTAGAGAAGTATAAATTTTAAGGTATTCTATTTCAAATATTGTTGAGGAAATCTTACCAACAGAACTCTTACACTCTGGGATAACTGGCTCACATTATCATGAACTCAGACAGCAAGACAAAACACAACTGGGTTTAAAGCCTCAGATCTGCAGTAGGTTCCATCTCTAATTTGTTAGCCTCCTGCTTAACTCCAAAGAAATAATTACACTTTGAATCACACAGGTACTTGGATATTGGTTTCTCTGTCTCAGAGGAAGCTCATTTGTAGTAAGGCTTTCTGGCAGAAATTCCACTTTAATTTTATCATGCCTTTAGCAAAGAAACATTAATTGAATCCCTGTATTTCAGTTTTGACATACTACATTTTTAATTTTAAAAATACAACATTTAGACACTTCCAGATGGTAATACAGCTGTTTACTCTAATAGCCAATTTAGATAAGCAAGGACAACTATTTTTAAAAGGGAGTTTATGTTCCTATATATCTTACGCACTTTGGAAATTCTCTTAAGTACTTCTGCCCATAGTCACAATTATCTCAGTTAGGCAGTGAAGAATATTTTGAATTACTCTACAAATCTTGGAAATGAGAGCTATTATTTTGGCTCTATATGACTATACTTAAAAAAACCCTGGAAGTTGTTGCATTCATTTTTAAAGCACCACTTCATTAATAAAATATTATCTTAAAGGCATTGTGATACCTGCTACTGCTGTGGTCTTGTCAGCTTATTTTATATGAAAGAATCTACATAGATTTAGCCAAATTCAGTGAACTTTGTGGAGTCATTCTGATATGTTGGAAGCATCTGAATGGAGGAAAGTGGACAGAGACTCTGTTTGCACACACGCGCATTCATATGCCAGTTATCCAAGGTTTAATTAAGCTTCCTCTTCTTCCCTTCCAGATTTTATCCAGAGCCCATATTTATGATTCTTAAATTGTCCATTCAGACCACTGCTTCTAAGTGAAACCTACTGGGGGAAATTACTGCACTCAGAAGGAAATTTTAGGCAAACTCATTCCCATGCCTTCATCCATCTCTGCTAACCACACCCCAGGTATTAGAAGACAATGATGCAATATTTTGTTCCCCATTTGGTACTTTCTTCAAAAAGTCATAACCAGGATTCACTTTGGCATACCAGATTCAGCTTTTGAAGCCAGAATTTTCTTGGAGTTGTTATGCTCCCAGGTTCCTCATACATATCTGCAGAGCTTTCAGCCTGCACCTTGCAGGCCAGCTCTACCCAGGAACATCTGGAAGGATGTGGATCAGTGTGGGGACCTACATGTGATGGCTTAGCTTGTCCTTCTGTGCTATGATAGGTAAACTCTCCTTCAACTGAAATGCTATGTACATGCACCTTGACTTTTTTGTCCTGGTTTCCTGTTGGAGAAACACCTTCTGCATATAGATTACAGACTGCCCATCCTGAGATCACGGGCTGGACATGGATGTTTTGGTCCCATGAACTCAAAGCTGTAGACAGATAATCACTTGTAGTGGAACAAAGCAATCAGACGCCTCTGATTACCGAGAAGTGGGTGTGAGCTGGTATCAAATCCACCTGTGCCCAATCAGGGCAGGCCCCCTATTGAGCATGTGCAAGACCAGGGGGCCAATAAAAGGTGAAACTCACAGCCACAGACTAGCTCACTCTCAAGCACTGTATTACCTTTATTGCGCCACTAGCGCTCATCGCCTCCAAGGTGAGGCTCTCTGTGGAGTCTCGAACCCGGGGCCTTCAGCACTGCAGTACCGGGTCTTAACCAGCTGCACCACGAGAGCCTCCCCTTGGAGGTGATGAGCGCTAGTGGCGCAATAAAGGTAATATAGTGCTTGAGAGTGAGCTAGTCTGTGGCTGTGAGTTTCACCTTTTATTGGCCCCCTGGTCTTGCACATGCTCAATAGGGGGCCTGCCCTGATTGGGCACAGGTGGATTTGATACTGGCTCACACCCACTTCTCGGTAATCAGAGGCGTCTGATTGCTTTGTTCCACTACAATCACTAGGAGATTAGGAGTCATATTAGGAGTTAATGGCAAATTCTGCTTTGAAATACAGCCTAGCCTCAGGCTAGAATGATACAAAGGAGTCACTTTTAGGCATGCCTGAGCTAGGTGTTGAGGTGTCAGTGCTGGCAACAAAACCACAAAGCCAGCTTGTGTCCAAGAGGCATGGCTATCTTCAAGGAGTGTCCCAGGCAAACTAATGCCTCTTCCCACTCAGGACAACATAAGAAGAATGTGTATGGGTATGACCATGCACGCACAGGGCTATCCTCCTCACAGAACTGCTTTGTGCTCATATCCAAGTCCCACTGTTCACTGACTTTGAGTGTTGTCACAGAGCTAGCATACTCAATAGAAATGTCTGACAGACTTAAAGGTCTAATTCTCAAAGGTTCATCAGAAAACAGCCCCATCTTGATGACAGTAATCTTTAATTCTTTTCAGTACTCTGATATTTATATGGGCTCAGGCTGTCTCAGACAAACTCATGGAAGGCAAAGCAAATATCCCCATGATCTGGTGCAGGTCAGGTGTTATTCTGAATAGCAAGAAATTGCTCCAGGACACAAGAGTATTGCAACATTTGCAGAGCTCATCATTTGGAGCAACAGTGAATTTCACACCACGAGTAGCAAGATCAGTGGCAGAATCAGGTTTTGACAAGTCTACATTCAAAACTGTCAATCTGGAATTTAAAGTCCATATGTGTCCATCACTATCATCCTGACCCAGCACTTGCTGAAGTCAGTGGAAACATACTCATTGATTTCAGAGGATGGTAGTTCAGCTACAGCAATTCCAGATCAAGGAGTAAGTGGTAAATGAGCTGGAAAAAGACCATGAGCAAGTCCAACATACCTGTGCAATAGCAAACTGGTCGTAGAAAGCAGAATTTTCTACATTCAGCTCAAGATCTATATCCTGTAACTCTTCACAGCTACCCAATGAAGGCATTTGGAGAGGAAAAAAGAAAATTGTTTCACAGATTTCAAACAGGCAAACCAAACATAAAATGAAGCAACATCTTAAATGTGTTTCAGACAGCCATAACACCATGTTCTATCAAAACATATTTAAGTTATTGCAGTAACCAGGTTGCTTGACAATCTTTTCTAAATCTAGGCTAAAAGAGGCATGTAATTACTTTCTTTTAAAAATAAAAAACAATGTAGAATTATGTCAGTGACTACACCAATCTTCCATGGAAGTAGTAGAACTGTAATAGCTATTATAAAACCAGCATACTTAAAACCCTCTTCTCCCACTACCCCCGAGCCTCCCACATATACACATCTGGCATCACCCCAAGTTGGTTACTTCACCCCTCAATGAGCCTCCGTTACCTTTTGACTTCACCAGGAAAAGCCTCAGATGAAGGGATTGTGTGGGTGTTTTTGTTTCGGATGCTCCAGCAAGGAGATGAGACTGATGGCAAGACAGAGGCTGCCTACAGATTTTACACATAACTTGGACTTTTACTGTTGTGAAAAAAATCCCAGGATTTTGAGGTTGTCTTTCTATCTCTTGCTTGATTTCTGCAGCCTCTTCTCTCTCCTTTTCAGTGCTGTCGGTCATCTTGGGTTCTTATCCGAATATTCGATTAGGTGGGTTTTGTAATAGAACTTTTAACCGAATATTCGAATAATTCGATTAATCCTTGCAGCCCTAAACAGAACATTCACTATGGTGTTTTACAACATATGACAGCGTGCAACATAAATGTATGCTTTAAATAGTACCTTCATTCAATATCATATGACATAGAATGTCACCTTTTCCTCTTTCTTCATCATTGTATGTTTAATAGGAAAAAACTTACCTGAATTTATCACGTTTCCCATAAGGAGCATAAGTAGCATGGGACATTGTAGACCCTTTTAGGAGATGCACATTCTGAGCACTCTACAAAGGTATCAACCATCTGTGCTTAGCCCTTTACAAAGTTCTTTCCACTCTTCAGCTCTCAGGACATCCATGGCATCGCTATGAGGCCAGGATCTTTATACCAGTTTTAGGATGATGGTGCATTGTAGCACAGGCAGGATGAGTGACTTTCCCACTGTCACACAGTGGGACAGTGGCACATCCAGGACAGCAATCCACGAGCCCTGACTCCCAGTCCCCTGATCACAAGACCACACTCCCCCCATTCTTCATGCATTTCCAACTCTAGCAATCAGGTGGAAATGAAACTTTTTAAACTAATGGATTTCTTTTGCATGTCACCATGACTCTTTTTAAGAGACCAGGAAATGCCATGAAAACCATACTGTTATCTGTGAGGAACTAAATGGGAAAAAAAGTTTCATTTGCTTTTTTTGTTTAAGATTAAAAATTCTGGATCTTCACATTACAGACACCTTACCCCCCATGCTCACCTTGCGTGTAATATGTAAATCTGTAATACCACCATTCCTTTGTGCATAAATGGGGAAAAAAAAGTGAAGAAATAAAAAATGTTTTCTTTAATACTAACCTGTTTGGCATGCTTCCTTTTTCGGTAATTGCATCACACCACATGTTAAATCCTACACTCACTATAGTGCTAGCAATAAATGTGATAAACACCACAAAGGAGCTGATCAGCAGATTCAGGAAGGCATAAAAGAAAGAGCTGCAATAAAAAGGAAGAAAAATGTAACTAATAAACAGCTGAAACACAACATCAGCAATCTCTCTAAGCAGCATACACTGGGCACAAAGGTATCAGTTTCCATTTGCAACACATGTGCTTTAATTAACAACACCTAATACAGTGAAAAACTATGGGTTATGATTTTGAGTCAAATTATCTTCATTGGAAAGGCCTTTTGCTATTGCTTTTTTTTCATCATAAGAGGACGAGGTTTTAAATCATAAATACTAAGTGGTGGTGATTGTTCATACACAGCATGGCTTTCATTAGCTGTAATGATGAAAACCACCATTGTTAAAATAAATGTCATTAGCTCAAATTATATAGTAACTGGAGCTAAAATTATTTCATGACTAAAGTGATAATTGGGACAAAAATTGTCTAGGAGAGGGAAACTAAAAATAAAGCAACACAGCACTGATAAGTATAATCATTTTAAACAATGTAACACAAAGTTCTGTCATCATAGGACACAAATCTCAGTTTTATGGGCAAATTACAGAGCAGGCCAGCTTCTCCTGGGACTTCTCTGGCTTTGGCATCAGTATTTTATTCCTGCTAGCTGAATGTCAGTTTACTTCAGCCCCACTAATTCTGCCCAAGCAAGGGCAGCCCTAGGAACGTCCTGTGGAGTGATAGGGAGTGGGATGCTTACAGAGATCCTGTAAGGCCAAGGAATTGTCTATGTATCTTCCAACCTCACTGTTTAACTCTCCCGCTTCAGTATCTTTCAAAGACTTTTCTCATTCACCTGACCAAGTCCTTCACTACTTGAAACTGCTCTAGGTGGAATTTGGGAAGTCTCATTATTTGAAAACTGGGCATCTGCTGTAGAGTGGAGAAAGATGGGCAGGTCCAGGAGGCAGGTCATCATATTCAGGTTAGGTGGCAAAGATGAATAGGGCAAATTATCCACTGGTGCCACTTTCATTATGCTGAGCATAGAAAGAATCTGCTCACCCCAGAGAATGACAAAACAGTCATTTCTTTTCCCTAGTGACTCATTAAATGAAAAGCTGAGGGGCTTTTTGAGTCAGTGTCTGAATCTTGGGAAAGTTCTGGGCTGGTCAGTCCTAATTTGTACAGGTTATATGTGGTGAGACATACGTGACCACATATGACTTCTTTAAAATGAGATGAGGAAACAATTACTAATGGGGTTCGGATGTTTGTTTCTGGGTTGATGAGGCTTTAGAGTGGCTGTCCAGGCTCTCTCAAAGTGACAATCATCCCATCCCAATACTGTTAGAAAGGAAGTGAAAAAAAACACCTTCCAGAAGTTACTTACAGACTATAGTGGGATATGGATGCCAGGACACCTGACTCCTAGATAAATCTTGAGATGAATCCTATTCTTACCCCTAGGTGTCCCTGAACTTTGTGTATCAGATCTGCTCACCTCTGGAGAGTGCCAGGGACACCCACAGAGCAGAGGGAGCTGGCACAAGCACACAAACATTTTGCATGTTCACTGTTCTTGCCCTGATTTCACACCTAGCCTAGATTTTATGCTAGGTGTCAATAAAGACATATCCACTGAGTGCACCTTAGCACAGTATGCTGGCCTGAGAGGCAGAAAAGACTTGAGCCATCTACTGAATAAAAACAGTGTTGACACTGGAATTAGTAACACCTACAGAAAAGGAACAAATCCCAGGAACATTCAGTGGATCATGGACAGTGAAGGATCTCTAATCCTCCCTCTGCTTAGACTCACAGAATCACTTTGGTCCCTAACCACCACACCTACAGATCTTTTAAATACCTCCAGGGATGGTGACTCCACCACTTCCCTGGGCAGCGTGTTTCAGTGCCTGAAAACCAGTGAAGAAATTTTTCCTAATATCCAATCTAAACTTCCCCTGGCACAACCTGAGGCCATTTCCTCTTGTTCTGTCACTTGTTATTTGGGAGAAGAGACGAACACCCACCTCACTGTACCCTCCTCCTTACTCTGCAGAATAGAAAAGGTGCCAAGATCCAGAATTAGACTTTCCACTGACGAAGCAGGGCTGAGTGTTGAACTTGGTTTGCATCAGGCAAGTAGTAACCAAGAACATTGCTGGAGGTTCTTTAGGGCAGGGCATCTTGACAGACAACTGTGCTAATTTAGCTCTGTAACTACTTTACTGCTTTGATCAGAATTTCAGACTATACATTCCAGACTGACTGGATGCCCTGTAATGATAAATGTCTATGCTCAAAGTAGAAGTCATTTTGCAATCCTACTAGTGAAATACCTGAGTTGCAGGTAGGCTGAATAGTCCCAGGCCCAGAGGCAGTCAGCAGGCAGTCAGCACTTGGTTCTCTTAACCCTGCAGGCAACTTGAGCTCAATCTGCCCTGAGGCAATGGGTGCTGAGGACCTGTGAAGGATTTTTAGCAGTCCTAACTATCTAACAGCAATCATTCCAGGATATAGCACATGAAGCCTGGTCACTTTGCTAGGATGCATAGGGTGCTAACAGTGACTTCCTCAGGCTTACCAGAGACTTAGTCCAGAGCTGACCCAGCATCAATGATCCTAAAGACAATTTTCAGAAGCCTGCCTAACAGTTTTGAACTCAATAGCCACATTTGGAAGAAGATCGAATACTTGATCCAATTCATAATTGCAAAGTTTTTACTGCTGGTCTGTCCCAAAAATTAACTAGTTCTGGACTGCAAAACTGAATCTGAGCATCTGAATTCAACTAATCCTCTATACCAAATGCTATCAGACCTAGAAGCAGAAACTGACTGAGAAACTTGCTGTTAATTTCAGCAAGTGCAGTTACTTAAAAAAGACTTACCTGAAAGGAAAATTACTAGACAGAAAATTAGTTCTATCCTGACCCAAATCAGGACAGAATCTGATCACCTGAGGGAACTGAATTTAAATGTGCTAAGAAGTCCCTGGTTATATTTCAATCTTGCCAATTTTAATATGGAAATGAGTTTCTGATCTATGCTTGCTATAGTACGCTTTGTATTAGGCAGCTTGAGAGTGACCAGAAAGACCTAGAGACAACACTGCTACCCAGATTATTATCAACATCACAGGGTTGTACAAGCCCAGATGTTTGTAATAGCCACTGATCCATTAAATCTCCAACCCAAATAGACCTGGACATGAGTGATTTACTCTTGGCCTGGTCCCTAAACCATGGGAAAAAGGCTTTCCTAGTCTAGTCAGAAAGCAGTGTGTGCTCCTACTTTCCCACCCATGTGCAGATGAGTGCTTAGAGGTCCCTCACCCCATAGCACCCACAGGCTGTGTTGCTTGTGCCAGGGGCTCTACCCAAGGTGGCAAAAGATGCCACTGGGGAGCCAAGCACAGGGTACAGCACTATTGAGATGCTGTCGTGACCACCAAGCCTCTCACCATTCCTGCTGGTGTCTGATGTTCATTGGTTTGAGCACAGTAACCAGGTGCCAGAGCAGCCCTGCAGCTGCTGCAGGGAGTGCTCAGTGCTGTTCTCTTATTGTAACCAAGCAATAGTTGTTCCCTGCAGCAGTCACCATGTCCATTGAAAAAGCAAGATAGAGGAGGACGACCAACTGCTCCCTCTGCTCCCCTTCACACACAACCACCTTGTTTCAAGTTTTTCCAGGCATCCAGTGTATGTTCTGGGATGGCTCCCCTTTGCAGGGCCATGTAGTGGGCTATGGTCAGAAGGCACCTGTGAGCCTCAGCTCTGGCATCTTCCCATGGCCCCCAGCACCCTCCATGCCCACTGCAGCTGGGCTGGTGGGACACTTCTCCCAGACTGCAAAGGATAACAGGATCATAGCAGTGAACCTGGCCCCACAACCCAAACCCCTGCAGGGAGGAATCCTCCAGACAAGGCCCTGGACACCAGTGGGGGTGCGTGTGGTGTGTGTGCAGATAGAGGCAGGCGATACACCACCTCACCCCAAACCCCTCTAGGAAGCAGAATGGTCTGGATGGTGCAAAGCCCAGTGCTTAACCCCCCAGGCTGCTCCCACTTGCCCCAGCCTGCAGGAGGGATGGGCAGCCCCTACCCTCCCCAGGGGTACTTACTCCTCGTGCCCTTTGCAGAGGAAGAAGAGGGTCCTCCAGGCCTGCACTGTGGCCAGCAGCAGGGAGAGGAGCCCGGTGAAGATGCTGAAGCGGCAAGCGGCCTCAGGCCCCCACTCCTGCACGGTGAAGCGCTGCCTCTCCACCGTCAGGTTGGCATTGAGCCACATGCCCTCGGTGAAGAGGAGGCACCGGCCATGGAAATCGTTGCCATTCTCAGAGAGAGGCACCACCACGATGAAGCTGAAGAGGAAGGCCAGAAAGTAGCAGATGCACTGAGCGAAGAGGAAATTGCTGAGCGCCATGGCTGCGGGCTCTGCGCAAGCAACGGGAGGGAGAGAGGGAGGGATGCAGGAGGGGATGCAGGAGGGAGGGATGCTGGAGGGAGGGATGCGAGGCAGGAGTGGGGGGAGGATGGAGGGAGGAAGCCTGCAGCACTAGGGGGTGGGGAGGGAGGATGCGCAGTGCAATACAATGCGATGCGAAGCGATGCCTCCTCCCGACACAGCTGCTGCCTCCTCCGTGGCTTGAGCTGCCCCCCCTGATGCTTTCAGGGCTTGTGAGGGGAGCAGAGAAAGGAAGAGCTGCTATGGGTAATCCTTCCTCATCGGGAAAATTTAGATGCTGGTACACCCTGGCATTCAAGGGATTAAATCAGTGCCCTCCCAGCAGGGCTGGGTACCATCACGGGTTATTCCCCTAATGACATAGGACACTGATACCACCTGTGATGATGGCAGTGGCACACACCCCTCCACCGCAAACAAAACCCAAACCTATTCATCCTGGCTGCTGGATCCCATCGAGTTTTGGCCCCAGTTCCTAAAACCTAGCCACCAACCTCAGACGGTGGCATTAAAGGGCAGGGTGCACTGCCACCCCAGGGACCTGCAGACTGAGTGGTTTGTTCCACCTGGTCATCTCTCCACCTTCCTCCACCCCACTAACCCCTGCCCCGCCCCTAAAAAGGCTTTACAAGAGGCAGCAAGGGCTCACCAGAAGTGGAATAACTTTTGAGTCTTGGTGCCAGTTAGGGGCTGCCCAGGGTTGGGATCACCTGCATTGTCCCCTGGCCGCCAGGTGGAGCAGAGGTGACAGAAAATACCCATGAGGTCCATCAGGACACTTAGCTTAGAATGGACACACACAGCAATAGCATGTGCATGGCAGGGAAAGTCACTGCTCACTCAGTTCTCTGGAGTGAGCATCCACCCTGTTCAGCACTGTGCAGAGACCAGCCCCTGCCCCACACCATTCTTGACATCAAAGCATCCCTTCAGCTGTAGGGCCCAAAAGTGAATGTCCAGGATACAATAAAGCAAAAGGCAACAGACAGAGGAATGTAACTTGTGTTTAGTTCCCCCTTGGAGCAGAAATCTAAAATAAACTGCCTCTAATTTAGTTTCCCCTGAATCCCAATTTCATTTTTCCAAGTAAACATGAATCCCCTTTCCAACACAAAACACCTTAATTCCTCTCCAGTTTCAGGCAAAGTAATTTCCTAATCAAATTAATTTCCTAATCAAATTTCCTGGCCATGTCCAGCCTGAGATCAATTGCAGGTCCCAGATCAATTCCTAATTCCAGGGTTGTTTCCACCCATTTTAAGCACTGTGTCACGTCCTAGGCAGTGCTTAGAGAAGCAGATGGGGGATTGAGACCCCCAATATACCACACATCGGATTTCAGCTTATGCTTCCATTGGGGAATAAAAACTTTTTCTATGTTAAAAGATACATTACAGATACAATCTTGAGGCAGGAGGTGGGAAGATTCTCAAAGACATTTGTTCATCCTTATTGTAAACCATTTGCAATGTACATGACCTTGCTCTAGCCATACAGGAAAAATATTTTTTGTGCAGATCCTGTTTCTTGAATAAAAGCTGTTGTCAGTATATACAAAAGGTGTCAGGCCATTTTTCTGATCCTTAACCAACTCTGATCATCAAAAATTGTATTTCAATTTTGTAAGATGAGTTATAGAGCACTGACCTGACCCTATGGGGATAGACGTGCCCTCCTAATAGAAAAGATTTTGCTGATATTTCAGTCTGGTAGTAAGGAGGAAAGTTAATTGCTCTTAACCTTGCTTCCTCAAAGTGCTGGGTTCCCAAAGGGTTATGTCCTTTATCTGGAAGGAAATCAAACCTGAGATTAGCTGGAAAACTCTTTTATTTGAAATTTGACACATCAGATTTGTCAGATAACATTTTCTGAAGTTAACTTGGGAGGTCAGCACCAACACAAAAGCTCAGCTACTTCCTACACTGGAGCCCACAGGATGGGGCCAGCAGATGCCAAGGGCACTTTGCCTTGGGCAAGCCCAATGCTCAGATATTCCTGTAGCAACACAGGGCTCTGATACAGGAGGGTTGCTGCACAGGTGAAACGTGAGGGTCACCTGCAGAGCGTATAAAGTTGTCTTTGCTAATGAACAAACTAAGTGAGCATTTACTGCAGAGTTTCAGCAAATGCAGTCAGGCATTTGCAAATGTTAACAGACACAGAAAAGAGCTGCACTGAGGAGGCTGGGAGCTACTGAAGTGCAGTACTTGGTCTGGTGGAGCAACCACACGCTGGAGCAAAGAGGTAGAAAGCAAACCTGTCAGCTGTCACTCGTATGGCAGCTGCCTGTATAAATTAAAAAAAAAAAAAAAAAAAAAGTGCTGGTGAGAAAGACACAAGGCAGGAGATGAATGATTATTCCTTCTTTCTCATATAGGAGGGAATCGATGACACCAAATCTACAGGTCAGGCAGAAATTTTAAAACAGAGGAAAAGATGCACATATTTCACACAGCACATAATTATTTTGTGACACTCATCACAGGACACTGCAGAGGCCAAAAATAAATTGCAGTTCAAAAAGAGATTAGAGAGGCTAATGAAAAAAAAAAGCCCATCAAGGACTGCTAAACACAGAGCTAGGGAAGTAACCTTCAGTTCAGGAAGAAGCAGGTTGCTGCTTGGGAAGCAGTTACTAAATGCTCACTCTGCATTTTCCAGAATCCTCTATTCTTCCCTAAACCAAGTATCTGCATTTAGTGGTGCCACTGTTCTCGGAGATGGGATCCCAAGAGAGATGGTCTGACCCCATGTGGGTATTTCAGGTTCTCATTCTAACAGATGATATTCCTAGTGTGCTGTCCCATCTTTGCCAGCCAAGTAGGGAGAGCTGTTTCTTCAAAGCAACCCACCATGCTCTGGCCTCTGTAGACATCTTTAGGAGGTATTTACCACTGGAGCAGATGCATGGTCAGCATTCAGGTCCTTTTGCACTGTGGGAAGCCAGTGGGGTAGTGCTTGCAATTGCCCAGGACACAGAAAAGAGATGGACACGAGATCAGAGGAGGCTGTACATTAACCAGGCTCTGGTGGTGCCACCACAAGAAGCACACTACAGATGTCTTCCTGCTGCAGTCCCACCATGACCAACATATCTAGAAAACAACACTCCAGACTCCCTACATGTAGGTCAGAAGGACTTGTTACTCCATGGCACCTACCCAGGCTTTCTGCACAGGAATTAAACTCCCATTCCTGTAGGGAAAAAAAATCCAAGGCAACCACGTATTGACATGACACTGAAGATAACTTGCTCGGCAAGTGAAGTTCAATGTTTGTAAATTCTATTGGTCTCAAAAAGAAGTCAGAGAAACCAAAATAAAATTGGCTGCAGGGTCAACAGCCATTACCACCTCAGCGATAAGCATAAAACCAGCCTGGATAAATCAAGATGAGACGACTGATGGGAACTGTGGTTTTGGCTGTGCTGCTCCATGTTCCCTCTCTTCCTGATAGTTCACATTAAGACATGCTTTATCATGGCAAAATTTGCTGAGGAATTAATTATCCAAGCACAAATATTTTTGTGAGCAATTTTATTTATTTATACATTTATTTTATCTTGGATATATCATTTCTGTGGGCCAAGAAAAACAATGGCTGTGTGTCTGGAAGCGTGGCTACCATCTTGATACCAGGAGTGTGCTCTTAATTTCTGGAGAGGAAGAACAGAGTCACATTGGTATCCTGCAGAAGGATGCCCAGGGAGCAGTAAGTCTGTATTCTAGGAAGAGAAAACCAGTCCAAATGGCTGCTTTTGAGCCAGCCCTCCAGTCACCCAAAGGCAACTTCTTCCTGATTTATTTGAGCTCAAACAGCTGCCTCAGCCCATTTTACCAAATGGTTTAGCAAATGCAGCTTGTCTATTTAATGCAGCAAACCACTTTTGGGCTCTGGAGTCTATTTTATTTTGACTCTCTGGTTTGTTTTATTATCATATTAATCCATTATTGTTATTCCACAAGTTTTGACCTATGGTATTTGTTCTCTGAAACAGAAAGGATCCAGGAATCCTGCGTATTACTTTGTGGTAGTTACAGCAAGTACCACTTTTTGGGATAGGCTTCTCGTGGCAATTGTTATCTTTAAGAAGATTACTGCTAGTTCAGTTAAAGACAAAGTACCTCACTGTCAGCCAGCTGTCACATCTGCATTTCTTCACAGCTACTACTGCGTCATAAACCTCTTGGGGCATCTCATCTGGGAACATCTTGACATTTTCCTTTATTTTTTTTTCCTAGTTATTTTTGTGCAAGCATTTTTTTAAAGTACCCATTCTGCTAGGAAAGCTTTCTTGTCTGAGAGGAGGTTATGGGCAGAGAAGGTGCCATGCTGACAGACACTAATGGAGCAGTTGTTAAGAAGCAACTGAATGTCGTTAATGTGTCCAGATGCAATAACCTCTGTATTTTGTTACTCAAAGAAAAACAAATATATTCACACCTATTCACATTCTGAACTGAGCAAGCCCAGACTGTGGCTAAAACATAAAATAAAAAATAAAAATATAAAATACTCTAGATTTTCAGAGCATCATTAACCTAAGTTCTGGGTGACTAGTGTGTGTCAGAATCCATACAGCACCTTCCATCCTGTAAGAACTGTAATAGTTGAAGTGCCATGGTCCCAAAATGGCACATTATTTACTCACCTGTCTTTCCTGTCCACTTTTAAGGGGGCAGAGGTAATAACAAAGGTAGGACAAACTCTAACAAGCTTATATAACAGGTTCTGCATGGGGGAAGAGAACATCAAAAAAACAAACTTCAGGAATGAATGCTTTCTTCTGATACCAAAAAGGTGTTAGAAAAGCATGGGAAAGCTGGAGACTGATTAAAACAATAAAAGGAATGGAAAGGAGGGGGAAAAAATTACAGAAAAGTGAGATCAATGAATCAGAAACCCACAGAGTGCAAGCAATCAAAACCCAGCCTAAGGGCAAATGTAACTCTGTCTTGCTTTAGATTAAATGGGGTCATTACATATTACATCAATATCCTACATCTGCAGCATAACCTGTGACTGACAAACATTGCAATGTCACCAGATCCAGAAGTCAAGCAGTCACTGAGGTCTTGTGCATCTAAACAGTTCTGTATCTGCTCAAAAGTCTGCCCTTTCTGTACCTGACAGTCATTTAGCATCCAAAAGCCCCTCACATGCATATAACAAAGTTTGTTGCTATGTTCTCATCTATTTCAAATGCTTTTTTCTACCTGGACAATTATCACGAGGTGCCATACAATATGATAAAATCATTACCCTGTGCCTATCTCTGATGCCCCTGCAGGCTCTGTCCCATGAGAGGCACTGAGCAGAACAAGCAGGCAAGACTGTGGCCTCACCACCCATACAACAGCAAAACCCTTGTGTTGCCCCCATCCCCTTCTCTATTTCTGCTTCTTGCAGGAAGGTTTGTTTAAAAGGGGTGAATTCTTATGACATGCAGAGGCACCTGGTGCAGGGGGTGCCCAGCACCTGCAACACTGCTGCTCCAACTCTGAGCCTTTTGAAAATCATGCTCATGTGTTGTTTTTTTTCACTGAAGATCAGGCAAACACTTCCTAGGCCTAATATGACTGTAAAAAAGAACTTCAGCCTTCGATGGGTTTTGTTTTCTTTGTAAAACCATTTTTACATGCCACCAGCAAATAATTTGTAGCTTAAGATCAAGTAATTTCTTTGTGAAATTCTCAAGATGGGAAATCAAGGACCCATCACAAAACAACAGAAAAGCAAGAAAAAAACCCTCCCTCTTTAAACCACATCATGTTTTTAAATGAGTTGTTGTGATGAAAGTTATTGTGTGTGAAAGGCTTTATGTTGGAGGGGGATACATATCACAGAGTATCTCTGTGATTAAATTATGTTTAATCACATTTTGTGGAAAAAAAAAAACCAAACAAAAACCCCAAAACATTTCAAACCCTTGTCCAAGTAACTGGGTGCTACAAACCAACATATCTCTGTTTCAATGTTGATGTACCTCTTTATACAGGAGGTTCTGACCCACTTGTCTGCAAGTTTCTGTTCCACTCATGCAGAGACACATACTAAGAGCAGCTAATGGGCAGCATGCCAATTAATAACATGTAGTTGCTTTATGTGTGACATATTGTACCATGCATTGATTTTTAATCTTCTTAAGCTAGCATTTGTCATACAGGGTGAAAGTCTGGTGTGAGAAATAGCCCTTTCATTTTCTCTGACAATTATTAACACTGAGCTCTTCTTCAGTCCTTGTGCCACAGGCAACTGCTTCTGCCAAAAATAAATGCCAAGACCGAGGGGAGAGACAGTTTGGAAAATTAAACTCTGCCTCAAAAGTTAATAAATCAGGACAGAGAGGCACATCCTTAATTCCTGGAGACAGGAGGAACTTCGTGATAACTGTTTACCTCTGATGAGGCAGAGACCAAAAAAAAAAAAAGTCCAAAACACTAAGATAGGGCTTTGCTGCTGCCTGTGGGTGGGACAGTGCATCTTAAATGTCAGAAGGTGATCTTAAACTGATTCTGGAGCCATAGATTAAGGATAAAATACGGGAGGCCCTGTGGCTTCACAAACCTCACATGACAACAGCCCCCACCTGGATAAATCTTGAGGTCCCCAGAAGTTACAGCCTAGCTGAGATGTAGCTGTATTGTGCACAATACTGTCAAGGGCCTTAAAGGTGCTATAGGATGCTATAAAAAAAAAACAAAACAAAACAAAACAAAAAAAAACAACAAAAAACAAACAAACAAGCAAAAGTGTAAATAGTAATAGAGTGAAATAATGATCAGCAAATCAGAGATTCACATGTAAAAAATTAACTACTTTGCAGTAGTTCAAACAGAGGTCCCACCTTGTGTCAGAGACACATGCATTTTACATTGATCAAAGCAGAGCTCTGAATACTTGACATAGGAGATGGAATATAGATCTGTGATTTCCAGAGTAAAAAGACAACAACAGCAATAATGAGACATCAAAATAGATCTGAATGTCACACTCCTGAGTGCAACCATAGTGATACTTTATCTTGTGGCAGAGATGAAAAGAAGGGGATACGAGCTCATTATTGTAACCATTACTTTAATAAGCTTGTAAAAAGGGTCTTTTTTGTTGTTTCTTGTCATATTTGATGTTAATTTCTTTTGTGATTTATCAACAATTGATAAATAATGCATTTTACAATAATGCACAGTATAAGCAAGATTTTCAGAGGTGTCTTGTCTTTATTCTTCTCTACTGCTGTATCCTAATGTCTACCTCTCTTCAGAATGGAAAACTTAAAACATTCAAAAAAAACTCCTTATAGGTAAATGAGATTGAAAATGGAAGAAATGCAGCACTCCAAAGATCAAGAATCTTGCCCAAAAGTTTTCTCTCTGCTCCCTCAATAGCTGCCAACCACAGTGAAAACAACTTCTGTGGGATCTCCAAACCCTACCCTTCCCCAAATGCACATCATGCTAGAAATGGCAGAATATTGAAAGAAATACAAAAAACAAAGCAACTGTCAGTGACTATGGTGTAGGAGCTCGGAAAAAATCGCTTCACATCAATTTATTCTGTGGCAAAGACTACAAATGTCCATTGACAACAGCTGGTTGACACTGGGTTGTCCTTTTCCTGGCCAATATCCATGTAAATTCTCATTGTTTAAGAAAATACCCTGTACTCCCAGTAAGTATAAAATTTGCCTCTTACTTTGGAAGTTTCTGCATTTTTAAAAAAAATGCTATATAAATGTGAGCCATTTTATTAACATTTAATGGGGAACTGAGTGACACTAGAAAATGGACTGTATTATTTTATACTGTGATATGCAAATACACTCATTACTATTGCAGATTAGGAGGCTGAATGTGCTAATGTTTTTTAATAATGTTTATTATATTTCTCTGACTAGAACACCCATTAAAATGCCACTTAAGGAGCATGAAGATTGCAGATATCTGCAAGTAATTCTGATTTTTTAAAAAAATCAAGTTTTAAAAATTCAAATCTGCATTTTGCGGGATTTACAAATAGCCCAACAAATCAATATTTCAGGAGAGTGAATCAATATTTCAGTGTACTGTGATATAAAGTAAAAAAAGATCGGTCTATTAACATATTTTTATTAGCATGTCAATAGCAGTGCACAAAATTTGCACATATGGGTAAAGAAATTGTTTCCTGAAAATGTGCAAATTGCTACTTCACTGAATGTAAATGAAGTGCTAATTGCTCTCTGCAAACAATATTTATGCAAATTATGCCCTATTATTACAGAGCAGTGTGGAGTTTACATTAACATTTGTCGCATTTTTTACTCCATCCATTTGACAGTGCCTGGACAGCAGGTCTTGGACTAATACTCACTTGGCTTTTGAAGATATTTTATGGAGACATGAATGGATGAAGAATGGGAAAGGACCTGCAGACAGTAATATATCATGACCTAGGGGGAGCAGAAGATCTAAATCTGTTCTGTTATTCTGGTTCATCACTCACTATGCAAAGTATTTGCAATTAATGATTTATATAAAATTTGTCTTTTATTCTGTTTGCCTTTTGACCTACAATATGTTGGGAAATTGTCTAGAAAAGCCATTTTATAAAGCTCCTCTACTCTCCAAAATACACAGAAAAATTATTTAAAGCATCAGACACCATTAGACCAAATACTCAATTAAAATTAATACATTTGGAATTAGTTGTTGGGTTTTATTCTGATATTAACCTTTTTTTATTTGGGATTTTTTTTCTTCTTTTTTTTTTCTGCATTAATGTATCATTAATTCTGAGACGTCAACAAACCTTTTCTAAAATTTCCCAGTCATAAGTAAGAACAACCTTTAATAATGTAAAGAATATGAGTTTGGTAATATTCATGAATATAGGCTCTAATTTTTCAATCTGAAACTTTGAAAATTCACTGCAACTTATCAATATTTTATTTCCTGAGATGAAATCCTTCTACACGTGGTATTATTGGTTTTCCCACCAGCTTCAGTGTCGTTCAGATTAGCTTTTCATAATTGAGCTTCGTAGAATTTATTCTCTGATATAAAACAAGTCTGTTTTCTTTTTACAGTGCTTTTGACTACCAGAACTTCAAGATCTTAAGGCTTCAGACCCTGCTGGCAACTTGCTCCAAAAAAAGAGGAAAATAATTCAGTGGAAGGGTTGATTTTACTTCTTTTCAGGTTGAGCAGATGGGACACACTATAGAACTGAGGACACAAAGCACTTTTGAACTGTTGTGGAGGAAAGGAACAAATATGCCTGGATGAGCTGAGCAGGACTCACACATGATAGGAATTAGCTTTTATTGCTCTCCAGCAGCAGGACAGCTGCCTTCCCCGGGGCCTGTGTTACCCTTTCTGGCTCCACTGCTATGCCTGGCTGAGAGTGGCCATGTCACTCATGTCCACAGGATAAAATGTCAAATCCTTCCTCCTTTTGTAGCACTGAGAGGTCGTGCTGCATCCCATGGCCATAGGTTTGACCCCAGCCCTTGAGGAGCTGCTCTCCCAGCAGTGGGTGTGCAGCAAGATGAACCTTTCTGTAACAAGGGCATGGTAAAACAGCAGCACATCATGAAACCTTGCCTCACAGGACAGAAGGAGAAAAGAACAGAAAAAACTATGCCAAGCCCCAAAACTAGCCTTTAGTTTGCTTTCAGTTTTTGGAGAGTTCTTCAAAACTCAGAGGATGCATTAGGCACAACCCTATGTAAGTGGGGGGGCTCCAGGCTTGGAGCAGGGAGCAAATTAAAGACAAGTGGGGTGCAGCAAACATGGGAGCAGGGCTGTGCAATGAGCCCAGGAAAAAATGTAAGATGCACTCAGCAGACATGAAGCACCAGCTTGAAGAGGAAAGCACACACAACACACGTTACACTCGTTCACCAAAACAGGCTGAGATGGAGGGAGGTCTCATAGCTTCTCATTTTGGAGCATTTCTGAAGGTTTCTCTCTTTGCCTCTCTGAGTGCTTTCACACAGGCTCACTTCTTTCTCAGGAGAGTCTGGAAACAGCCATCTTCACAGAGCTCTCCAGCACAGGATACTTGAAGTTCCCTGAGGAAACACTGTCTTTTTCTATATTACAGGTACAGGAATTGGTGAAATACAGCTCTCTTCCTCCAGATTTAGGGATTGCCTCTCTAGGGCTACCCAGTCCACAAGTACTCCTCAGGGAAATTCTCAAACATCCTTCAATTCAGCTCTAGCTTGGCAATGGGAGTTTCATACAGCTCTGAATCTTAACTGCTTTCCTCTGACTCAGTGAGTTATCTCACCCCACCTAAGGTGCAGCAGCCACTTCTCTCCACACCATGAAACATCTTAATTCAAACACCCTAATTTTGATTTTTTAACTTGAACTTTCTTGAAAGAGCTTTAAACTAAGATGGTTTATGCAAAACAAGCCCCCTTTCTTCTTCCCAGTGTCCTCCTTTCTGATGCTGCATGCAAACTGCTGCACCTCTATCTTCATTTGGGACCACAGATAGATGGTGGCCTCTCCAGCACTGGCTTGACTTCAATTTTCTGTAGCTGCCTCCAGCAAAATCAGTCTGCCCAGGTCCTCCATAGTGACAAAGTGTAAACAGACTCCCATGCATCTCATCAAACCTATCTTGCATGAATACAAAAAAGGAGTTAAATTGCTGCAGTTTAACTGACACTTGGAATGGGCTTGGCAGCTCCCAAAGTTTTCCAGTTTCTATCCCCTTAATTTTCTCCACAAATCCTGCCCTGCTGCTGGAGTTGGGTCCCCTGGTAACACATTCTGCCTTCAGTGAGTCAGTCTGTGTTTATGATCACATTTTTAATTACGCCAGAGAACATATGTTAATGCTCATTCATCTTCAGATCAAGGAACATTGCGAGAGTCAAGAGCCATATGGCTTTCATCTACAGAGAGGGAAAAGGTGTGTCAAATTCCTCACTCCGTTAGCTCCCAACAAGATTAAATTTACATCCATGGCTGGGCACAGCTTTGGTGCCAACCAGATAAGGACTGGGACCTGCAGCCAGCACAGCACGTGCATCCCTTGGACCTGCTCAGCTCTGTGGGAGATCATCAGAGCTGCAGGGCACCGCAAGCCCAGGCTGCACCACCCCCCACCACCTCCCTAACCACACAGTGTAGCAATCAGAACTGTGTCTGCCCCCAGGATCTCTTTCAATAAATGCTTCTATTTGAGCATGTCCTGTGTCAAATGCTAGGCAGCTGCTTAAGCACCCTACATACCAGGGTCATCTGGAGCCTGTTTTCTGCATGGGTGTGTCCTCTCTGGGCCAGGAAAGCTTTTGGGTTAGAAGTCTTAGGGTAGCTGCTCCCCAGACCAAAAAGACTTGTGAGGGGCAGTAACAGCAACATCAGTCTGTGATGTTTACCAGTCCTGGTGTATTGAAATGCACATCTTGCCCTCCCAGGCAAAATCAGCACCTTCCCAACAGCTGAATAATACCTGATCCAATATGATCTAGTAACAGAGAGGTACTACATGCAGTCACATCCCCATTCCTTCCATTTTACAAGCAAATGTTTTACCCTTGTTTTTCTTCTGCTGTGGAGGACAACAAGACTCACAGAGCAGTCTGGATTCCACCCTTTTTCAGGCATGCAGGACACACATGCCAGCAGAATTCCTACCCAGGGCCAATCACTTGCAGATAAAGAGGTTGTAGTGGTGCCACCAAGGCACACTGGCACACTCTGATCTTCCAGGTTTTTTTTACTGGTGATATGGGAGAAAACAAGGATGTTGTTTGCTCTTAGGCCCCAGATAGAATTTCTAGTGCTAGTAGATAGGGAGGAAAAAACCCAAACATATCCTTGGGAACACATGGCACCTCATAAGACAAACAGGGGAATACAGAGGCCTGCTGCTATTTTTTAAGTGGATTTTCCAAGTACAACTGCAGTTAAAAGTATCTGTATAAATAGCAATCCCTAGACCTGGCTAATGCCAGTCTCCTCCTCAGCCAAGAGCTTCCAAATAGTTTTGGTAGACAGTGTCAGATTCCTGAATACCTCTCATGCCGGTGTAAACCAGTGTCTCTCTCAAACACACACACACATCCCTATATCAAAGGAGCTGTTTGGGATTTACACCATAGTCACCGAGGGCAAGTTGTTATCCAGAGAGCCCCAGTGTGAGGGTAGTAAGTGTTTCCCAGACACATGGATATTTTATCATCCTGTGTCAAGGCTCTCATACCCCAGGAGCACGGGAGATGCTGCCAGCCCCACTTGCAGAGCTGGTTGTCAGTCTCCCAGCATATGCCTGATCCCCAGATTTCAGTATGGAGGCAGGAAAGGTCTCAGAGATGGAGGAAACATAAAACAGGTCCACTCCACATGGTATTGGGTGGTGCTCCATAATTAGGATTTCCTAATTCTCTTTTCTCTCTGAGGGTGTCACAGCTTAGCAGTTTGGGCAGACCAAAAAACAGAGGATAGAATTATTCTCTGTAACCTCCCCTCCACCCTCCCAAGGGAAAAAAAAGGAGGGGGATGGGGGGAATAACGACGAGAGACTTAAAGTTGGAAATGAAAACGGAAACAGATTCACTAGGACAGGGGAAACGCAGTAGCACGTGGGATAAGGAACAAAAACACAAATTTATACAAATAGATATAAAACTGATCTCGATGCAGGCAGGGATAGGTGCCTGAGGGCCTCTGTGGCAGGGCCGAGTGGGGAGAGGGCTCTCCGGCTTTTTCCAGCACTCGATGGATGCGGATTCTGAAGAGCAGGTGCCGAGCTGGTGGTGAAGGAGCGCAGGGGAACAGCAACGAAGCGAGGGGAGAGCGAACGAGAGGAAGGGCTGCGGCCTGCCCGACCTTATCGAGTATGGGCAGGAAATGGGAGGGAATGGGCCCCTCTGTGTTCCGCCCCTCTCGGAGTCTGAAAGCCCTCGGGCTTTAATTCCTACTACTCAAACTATGACAGAGGGCTACCTGGGCGAGGTGCTCTCCCTCACATGTTTTGCCATCTGCTGCCTCCAGTGCAACAGAAGAGCAACTTCAAACTGAGGCAGTCTCACATTCTTGCTTGTTCTGTTAAAATGACTCAAGAGGAACCAAGACAAGGGAATAGTTGTCCCAAGAGAAGTCCCCTAGTGCCCGAGGCATTGCAAGGGAGGTGTTGGATGCCCAGACTGCGGTGGGATTTACCTGCTAACCAGAGGAGCCGGTGCTCTGTGCTGGGGGATAATTAAGAAGGGAGGAATGGGGTTCCTGAAAGCTGAGAGCTGAGTGAGGAGTTGTCTGAATGTGTGAAAAGAAAACGCCTGCATTTGTTTGTTGTTGTGTTAATTCCTGACCAATGGGAGAAGAATTATCTGGTGGGCAGACAGGTCCTGTCTCCCTGGTTTGATTTGTGCTTATTGGGTGCTGCAGAAAGCGTTTGCATTGCCTTTCCTTCCCCTATCAGGCTGTAACTGTATTGCTTTGTTTTTGCAATGGAAAGTTATTAAAAAAAGATGTGTTAGTAGGAGTGATGCTTTGTTGGTGTGACTCCATCTTCAATCTAGAGATAACCTCTCCAATGCAGGGTATAATTTTGAGGCCAGTTCTATCAAAACCCAGCACTCTAAATTCCATGACATTGTGTAATTAATATAATTTATTCAAATGACAAATTAGACTGCAGGGTTTTATTTATTCCAATAAAGTCTGCTTCTTTTCTCCATTTCTAAGCTGTAAACCTGGGGATATTTTTAAACAACAGTTAGCAAACATTCACTAAAAAACATACTTCATCTTGATTTTAGTCCTAAAGCAAAAGTGGAAATGACCCATTTTTGAAGGAAGGTGTAGCTTTATTTAGTCTCAGCTTATAACATTTAACATGACAATTTTTTTCTGAAAGCCACTATTTTTCTTGTATCCTTTTAAGTTTAATTTCCAGTCATGATCATAGGCCAAATCATTTCCCTAAGCTCATATTTTATTTTATTTTTTCTCAATATTTTGTAACTCTGAGCAGGATCTAATATTGACTCTTCAGAGAAGAGCTTGTTCTTCTCTCCTAAACATCTCCAGGAGAGGTTTGCTGTGGAAGGCAAGGAAGGGCCAGAAACCTCAACAGAGCATCTCTTCTCAGAGTGCTTCCTTTGCCATCAAATCAACTCCACAACAGGACTGTATTACAGGGTGCCAAGTATTGTGTCCTCAACCAATATTTTCAGAGGTCACATTTTTCTCATTCTTAGAGGCAAAGAAAGTAGAAGGAGGGAAAAAAAACGAATTTGCAAATACACAAACTAAAGGAACTCTTAGTGACTGAGGGCCAACTGGTAGAGAATTGCAATAGATAATTTGCCTCATAAAATCAGATTGGCCATAGACAGAAACTTTTAAAAACATCCTGGACTTCTCTTTGCTCTAGCATCCTGCTTGACTGTGTTTTTATTCTCCCCATAGAAGTCCACAGTTGCACTTCACCCCAGCGTATGAAATATTTGAAACTATATCAGCTACAGTGTCAGCTGTCTGGGATTTCTGCTAGATAAGGTTCTTAATCTACATAGTTAACTACTTGTGGAAGAGATCACATTATTCAAACTACAATGATGTATTCAATTAAAAATATCTTCCAGTTGACACAGGTGGGGATTTTGTTTGTTTGTTTTGTATTAGGTAAACTGGGAATGTAGACATCAATCACTTACCTGTTTTAGGTGCTAAAGAGTCCCAGTCTATTTAATTATTCCTTTATTAATTTTTTTTCTTTTTTTATTTCCCTCTATCTTCCTTTCTCCCTAGGATGCAAGGCGCAAATAGAAAAAGCTTTCATGCAAAGTAAGACATCCTCAGATCTCCTTGACACTTGATTCCCCAGCAGAGTGGCAGTAAAAACCCCTGACCAAGAGACAAAGAAAGGAAGAGTTTTGTTTTCACAGAAACTCCCTCACCTTCCCCACTCACAGTGAAAACTTCAAGGCTTTGGCTGCACACTGTTTCAGAACAGAAACATTGCAAACCAGAGTGAGTTCCCCTTCCTGACCTGCTCTAATCAGCAGCTGTGAGGTAACCACCTTTGCTAGCAGGGGACTGACTCCCAAAAGTCTCTTCTGGTACTCCTGCAAAAGGAGCAATTTTGCTGTCATTGTTCCTGCAGCAAAGCTCATGTAAGAAATGCTCAGCAGCCAGTCTCTGGCTGAGTTTGATTTTGCACATTTTATGTCACTGCCTTAATTTCAAACAAAAAACATTTTTGCTGAAAATATGTAGCTGTTCTTTGTGTCTAGAAAACATAATGCTACAGTGCAGTCTTTGGCTCTAAATGAGCACCTCTAAATATCTTTACCAGGCAGTCAGCAACACGCCGTTGTTGCTCTCACAGAAGCAGAAACTGCCTCAAATTTGAACCTTGGAAGCAAGGGGAATGTAGATAGAGAGAGGGAACATATTCTTCTCCAGCTGACAACTCAAGGTTACTTCTGAAGTAAATAAAGTGTTGCTAAAAAGATTTCTCTCTTCTCTGAAAATAAAGGTGTGAAAGGATGAATTTGATGGCTTTTCATTATAGAAGAGCTGCGCAGGTCAGAAGGTGAACAGGTTCAATTTGTAGTTTGGGTGCACAAGTGTCAAACCATTTTATGTTATACTGAGGGAGTTAAAGTAACCTTCAGTCTCACCTAGGTGCAGACCACACTGGCAAGATTTAGCAGAAGGCAAGGAAAATTCTTCAGGCTTCCCTTTCTGCTTCCCTCCCTACATTGTTTATAGAATTTGGAAAGCAACTGAATATAAAAACTTCAGTATGTTAAGAGCCATGGCATATTTATAGAAGAAAAACACTCAGCCCAGGTCATTTCTGCTGCAACAGGACAACTTCAACAGACTGTTCAAGCATACCTGAGAGCATCTGAAGACCCCAGGTCCTGTATCGAGCAGCTGGGCACCATATGACTGACTGACACACACCATTTACTGATGTCCAGGTCTACAGAACATTTTTTCCTTTTTGCATCTTACAGGCTTTCACTGTAAAAGAAGGACTAAATAACCTTTGAGGTTTTGGTGTCATACCATCCCCTCAAAAGCGAAGAGTGCCAGGAAGGAATTAAAGGTGAACATTTGTCTGAGGTCTGTGTAGCAGCACAGTGACAGCATTGAACATGCAGAAAGGCCTCCCATGAAGGAGCTTGCATTGCCTTTGTGTTGATATGGAAGAAGTACAAGTAGCTTTTTCTGGCATCCATAACACTCTACAGGTGTCCCTCTTCTACTTTTCACCTTTCCAGCTAATTTTGTAGTTACTAATGAAAAAGAAAATTAAAATTAGCCTGATAATTTGTTTTGCCCTCTAGGCCAAGTACTGGCCCTCCAGGTGGGTACTGAACTGCCTGTTACAGCAACAGAAACTGCTGCCTGCTCTCCTGCTGGCTCTGCCAGCTTCATGTTAAGTTTCCCTGTGTTGTTGCTGTGTCCTTAATGACTATTCAAAGACCCAGCTGGGCTGTTCTAGTGGTTCACTGCCTTAAGAAGGGTTGGTCCAGCTCCCTCCACCCTGTCACTTATTTTCCCCCATTCTCCTTGCCATTCTCCTGCTGTTTCCCTTCACTTACCCTAGTTCTCAGAGGACCTCTCCCTCACACAACTGGCATAAAACTAAAGTAGTTAAAAATCCAGTTAATTTATATATATATATATAAATCTTTCTGTTTTCTTTCAGATGAGTGAGTGGAATTGGCTCAGTGAAGGATCACAGAGAATCTATCAGAAGAGAAGGGTCAGTGCCACAGCCCTAATCCTGAGGGTAGAGGCAGTAGAGCAGAATGGGCTCTGCCAGTCTTTAGGTCAGTTCAGCCGTACTGGCAAAACATGCAACAAAGACATGCTACCCTTCACTGGGTAGGATAAGGAGTGAAAGGCAAGGAAAAGAGGACGTAAGGACTAAAGCCAGTGGTTAGAAATAGATGTTCCTTTCTTGGCAGGCAGCTGCTTTCTCCACTTCTAAGTTGTCAACCATCGCACACCAGAAGCCTGAAATTGCAATGTGGCTCACTCAGCAAGGGCTGATGCTAACCAAAGCCCTGAAATGGGATAACTGCATTTCCTTCTGGGAGGAAGTGAGATTTTCAGTATAATGCAGAGGTGATGTCTCATGTGGGAGTCATCATCTGAAAGAAGAGGGCCAGAAAAAAGTGAAGCCATGAGGTCACATGTTGTGGATGCTGCTGCAGCCCTGGAAATGCCAGAGTCACCAAGATAGACTCTGTCCTCTGGGTTTCCTTCCTTGTGAGTCCCAGCCCTCAGCTCCAGTGCTGGAGGAGGTGAAGGACTTTGCCTTTTGTGAAAGGTCAAACCAGGAGTGCCTATTAAATTTATGGATAAATGTGAAATGGGGGAAGGCAGGATCACTGAAGGTCAAAGATGTAGAATGAACAATTCCTAATTGAATTTTTTTAGAGCATTCCTAGGTTGCATGGAAAAAACAATTAAGTGGTGTACTTGCAGTATCTAATATTTTAAGTTTGCTTTAATAGTCCTTTACATTATTATGATCAGTGCTATGAATGCATAAATATCTCCATCTCTTCAACATTTTCTTCTTGACAGGTTAGTTTTCTTCCCACAGAGATATTGATGAGACACTTCTGTGCTCCAGATATGTGCATTTTTCTGCATTTTCAAATAGGAACCACCATTATCTTTCTGCAAGCTGAATATTTTTTATACATCATTTACTAGTGACTAATGTGTGCTTCAGCCATGGGCTCCAAGGACTGTCATTCATCTTCCATAATGACCACAAGTTCTTAAACAACCAGCAACATACTGGCAGCAATAATGTGATCACAGAAGGCTCTTGGTTACAGTGAACGGAAACAGAACAAAATGTAACTTGAAACATTTCACTTTGGAAATAAAAAAAACCCAAACCCTTCTTTTCTCTTGTGTGAAATGCAATATAAAGTAAAAAAAAAATGTTTTAAGTATTGTAAAAATATACAGATTTTTTTCTGTTTCTGAAGTCAGTTCATCATCTGGAAAAGCCCATGTAGCTTCAGTGAAAATTAAAAAAAACCAAAAACAAACAAAAAAACAAAACAAAAATTAAAAAAAAACAAAAAACAAAAAACAAAAAAACTCACAACCTACAATAATAAACTTTCTAGTGTGGTGGCTGCCTATGATTTCTTACTGACACTGGCTATTTTCTGTGTAAAGATAATAGGCAATGATATTTGTACATATATTTAGGATAATGCTACTGTGGCCACGGGACACATAATAACATTAATAATAACATTAAGCCAATTCTTCCATACGAGAGCAAGTTGGATTTGGTTTTTTATAGCAAAATGTGTATCCTTTTAAGAAGTGAGATTAGCCATACAGCTTTTCAAAGCACTGACCAGAAGCTGCCAATGTTTGTGCCAGAGAATGCAGCCATGTGCCTGAGTGGAAGTTACCAAGCAATGAAATCTCCCCTTGGGTTAAACATGAGCAAGAGAGATCGCATGACAGAGAGAGCTCACTCTTCAGGCCACACAAGCTGAATTTTAGGAACTCTGCCCAAGCTATACCTGTCACTGTGCTTAAGGAATAAATCCTAAGAAGTTCCCCATGTGGTAGGAAGCTATTTGGTACAAAAAAACATTGTGTTTCCAGCCACTGCCTGAGTCATTTCCAGTTTCAAGATGGGCTCATTTTTTCAGGTATTCCTAATGATTTGAAGTGCTCTATTTAAATTTGATTTTCACGGGAAGAAAGCTTAGTGCTTGTTTCAATGTTTTCTTGTAAGTATTTCCTCGTTTAGAGTTTTACTGGCAGCTCAACAAATGGTTTCCCTAATGCCAAATAAGTTCCAGCTATGCAACAATTTTTCCACATGCTTTCAGATGCTATAAAACAGCTTTCCCTCCATTCTGTGTCTTGGACTTGAGTTATTTTTTAGTATCTTTCTCCCTATTAATAAAGAGCAGTGGAGTGATGAATGTGTGTTTTAGACACTACACATCACTGTGTGTGTACAGTGGTGCTTCCAGTGGTGCAGCCACCTCCTGCTGTATGCAGACTCTGCACAAGCTCCTCCTATGAATGGGCAAACATAAGTCCAGAGAGCCTTTCATCAGCACTAGTGGCCAGATGATGGGGCAGACTCTCTCCAGGGAGCACCCAGAAACAAACCTAAAGAGGAATCCCTTCATCTTCTTTGGCATGAATGCCCTTTGCTTGTGTTCACAGACGTGAAAAATATATTCCCTAATCAGGTGTACTTGTAATTAATAGTATTATCGATAACATTTACCTCAGATGGCTACATCAATCTTCATATTTTATATGTGTAAACTTTGCTAGTATGTAATATCTGATTTCAGGTACCTCACAGTCTGCGGTCTTACCAGTTTCTAGCTTATTCCTGATGTCCCTAACTTCTTGCCCTATCCACCTTTTCATACCTCTCTGCACAAGCCTTTCTGTATTAGGGAAGGGTGTTTGATAAAGACTCTTGTTTTTTCCTACGTGCACAGGCACCTTTCACTGCTTTTGGATGTGGTATGAACATTTTCTAAACTGATTAGTAATTTGGAATGATGCATGTATGGCTCATATACCCACAGTATCTTTAAAAGATCAAAGAGCTCTCATTTTCAGAGACTGAGAATTTGGAAAACTGAAGACCATGGAAATTCAAAGGCCCTGAAATAAACTTTTCCCATCTTTAAAAGTTACTAATTGAAAACCGTAATTGCATTGAAGCATGTTTTCATATTACAGCTTGTGAGTGTGTTTGCCCATGTGTATTTCTTTTAGTCCTCCTAAATGCAGTCACTGATAAAGATGGATGGCTTTTGACAAGTAACATCAGTCATTTTCAGCAATCTGATGAGGCAACTGTGTGCTCAGATGGTTTTGCGTGAGGCCAACAAATGCTGAGCTTGGAGAAGAATATCCTTGTCTGCATGTGTGTTTTGTAGCATCAGTAATACGTACCCTGGGAGCATTTAATCTAAAGTATCAACACTATTTATAGTGTCTAGAGTTTTACATGACTAAAGTAATTACTGTGATAAATGCCAGCAATATTTTAAAATTAACATCGAAGCTTCCTTCAATTTAGAAGCAGAAGACACTAAATTGGCAAAGATGGGATTGCAGTAAATTCCTTTGCAATTTAGGGTCAGAATCTCCCTGGCTGATGCACAGAGAGATTAGTATTTTCATCCTGAAGTCAGCTGGGTTTCTTGACTTTTGGAGTTCTGGAATGGCCACAAGATCAGGTCTGGTGAATGTTTTCCCCTTTCACCTCCTGAGTGATTTCAGTTTCATCTTTTCCTCCTGGTGCAGGAATCAACACTGTCAAATCAAATCTGTCCCTCAGGGGACAGATTCCAGGGATCCAATTCTATCTATTCCTCCTTCACTTGGTATCATCACACAACTAATATCAGTACAGAGGCCCAAGAAAGGTCCCTGGATTCCTTCAAACCTCTTCCAAAGCACATGTGGGTAGACCTAACTTTTTTCAAAAGTTTTTTACTACCTGGAGATCACTAGAGAGTTTGAACAAGTCATGGAGATCTTGGAAACCATCACCACAATCAATAACAGAGCATAGATAAACAATTATCTCTGAAGAGGTTCAGCCTCTGCCATAGACTTCTCTGCTGTTGTATCAGATGATTTGCAGCCCAGGAGAGTTTTGCTTGAGAAAGGATTACAAGATCATAGTCTAATTTATATGTGTCACCCTACTAGATGAAAACACCATCCAAGATTAAAACACCTCCTCTGAGGTAAAGAAGTATTCCAGCCACTGAGATATTAGAAAGTTGTCTAAAAAGTGAAACATTCTCCATTGGAACTGAGATGGTTTTTCTTGTCTTTGCTAAGCTGACTTTGCTAACTCCGTAACTTGGCAGAAAACTAAACCAGCGAGAACAGTTGTGTTGGCTCAGGTAAGGGTCAGAATGGCAGAGCAAGGTTGTGCAGGCGAGGGAGAGGAAAAAGGGATCAATCACTGTGTCAGTTTGACTGTGCTGTATGAACTTGCCCCCCATTAGTGAAGAGAGATTTCTTTGTTTCAGAGAACAGCCATGGGATGTAAGTTCTTCAACTTCTTCATCCTTTCAAATCTACTGCAAAGTCAAGCAAGTTAAGAACTATTTCTTGGCAGTAAGGTAATCTTTGGCACTGCTCCATTTTAGTTGTTATCTCTGCAAAGATACAGATATTCATGTTGGAAAGGTGGGACAGGCAGAGAGCTCTCCACCTCTCTTAGTTCATCTCTCCACGAGCAGTTACATTTGTTTAAACTCAAAAAAAACCCACAATGTTCCCTTTCTTTTGCCAAACACCTGATCTTGTCTGTAGTACAGCTCTGCCTCATCCTTCAGTATTACAGCCTGTAAGCACCAACTAGTCTTTGCAGTCATTGGAGAATTACTAACATATGGAAAGAATTAGAAAGTTAATATTCAATTATATGCAGGGAGAATTTCCCCTTCCCTCTCTTTATCACCAGTAAGTAAAAGGAGCTCATCTTTCATAGGCATGTCAAAGAGCTATAGTTCGTGCCTGGGAATAAAATACAGGATGATTTTTATAGCAATCCAGGCAAGAGGTCTCCACTGTGCAAATAAAATGCAGCACAACCATCAACAAGTCATGGGAGCCTTGCTCAGTATTTCACAGCGAGGATGGGCAGTGGGTGGCTGTGGGGAACCTTCTAGCTCTTGTGGATCTCCTGTGTGTTACTATACCAGTTTCTTCAGCTCATGGGAGAAGGCAGGATGCAAACAGCAGGAGAGAGAGATGACACCTGCCTTGTCCATCCCTTGACCCATTTCTCTGTGATAGGGTGCCTGAGCTCAAACAAGATTTTTTAGTTGTTTAGGTTATGGACCATGCTTTTTACTCAGCTGGTGTACTCTGCCTCTGAGCCTTGCTCACAGCCCCTGATATTATTAATAAAGAACTGTCTGTGTTTCTCTTTTCAAGATCAGAAAAAGTTTCAGTCAGCAAGGAGTCAGCAGATACCTGATATAATCATAAATTCAGCTACAAGGTCTTCATTTAACCTGAACACAAACTGAAGGGCCTTTCCCTTTTTTCCTCAGGAATTGCTCCTCTTTTGCATTCCAGAACACTTGTCACCCTGGTGAGTATTAATTAAAAGTTGTAATTAATTAAAATGTCAATGAATTCCTTTATTTTATTCTTCAGGGTAATCTTGTGTTCTGTGCAAGAGAGAGCAGCAAGTGAACTTACCAGGATGAAAAAAACCAAACCTCATTATGTGTAGCACATTGTGTATTGGGAAAGCAGAGATTGCCTGGCCAGCATTTGGTCAAGGGAGAGAGAGCAGGTCAGGGAGCACACTGATGAAGGCAGACAGACCAGCACATTGAGACAGCTTGGGGACCACCTAAGGCCAATTTATGAATTCCAGATGTGATTTTATGGATGTTCTGCACATTTAGGACTTGTGATTGCCATTTGTTGTAGGCTGACAACTCGTTAAAGAAAGATGGGCTTGCAGCTCAGTGACTGTCTCTCTCACAATAAAGAGTGAGCAGCTGTGCTTGTGAAGAACAACATCTGCTTATGGCTTCAGCAAAACTATTTTTCTAATCCTAAATATTGTGGTCAGTGGTTTGACACCAAAATATTGAAAACAGAGAATCAAAAATTCAAAATGTTGAAAATGGAGATCAGTGACAAGTGGATTTCCTCAGGGGTTGGTTCTGGGACTGATGCTATTTAACATCTTTGTCAGCGATGTGGACAGTGGAACTGCGTGCACCCTCAGCAAGTTCTGACTACAAGAAGCTGTGCAATGTGGTCAACATGATGGAGGGAAGTCAGGTCATTCAGGGGGACCTTGAGAGGCTTGAGTCGTGGGCCCATGCCAACCTCATGAAGTTCATCCAGTAAGGCCAAGCACAAGGTCATGCACATGGGGCAGGGCAATGCCAAGCACAAATACACTGGACGTAGAATTAATTCAGAACAGCCCTGAGGAAAAGTAGTTGGGGGTATTGGTTGATGATGAGCTTGACGTATGCTGGCAATGTGTGCTTGCATGCCAGAAAGCCAACTGTAGCCTGGGCTGCATCAAAAGAAGCATGGCTAGCAGGTAAAGAAAGGTGATTCTCCTCATCTACTCTGCTCTTGTGAAACCTCACCTGGAGTACTGTGTCCATTTCTTGAGCCCCCAACACAAGAGGGACATAAGCCTGTTGGACAGAGCCCTCAGGAGGGCAACAAAGATGATCAAATGGCTAAAGCACCTCTCCTATAAGGACAGGCTGAGAGGGTTGAGGTTGTTGATCCTGGAGAAAAGAAGGCTCTGGGGAGACCTTATAGCCACCTTCCATTACCTAAAGGGGCTACAGGAAAGCTGGAGAGGGGCTTTTTACAAGGGCATGTAGAGATAGTGCAAGGGGTTATGGCTTTAAACTGCAAGAGGGTAGATTTTGATTGCTAGTGAGAAAGAGATCTCATGAGGGTGCTGAGACACTGGCATAGGTTGCCCAGGGAAGCTGTGGATGCCCCATCCCTGGAAGTGTTCAAGGCCAGGCTGGGGAGGACTTTGAGCAAGCTGGTCTAGGTAAAAGTATCCCTACCAATGGGTTGTAACTAGATGATCTTTGAGGTTCCTTCCAACCCAAATCACTCTATGATTTCTCATCCATTTCCAAGATTCTTCCAGCTTTGGTAACTGGAAATGGAAACTGAAGAATGAGGAATTGATTTCTTCATCACTTTTGCCATAGAGAAAGAAAGAAAAGAAATGTCTCACAATATTTGATTCTATCATTCTAAATTCTACCAGGGCAGAACCTGAGAAGGAAATCACCTCTTTGGTCTCAATGATGACAAGGCAGGAAGGGGATAGGAGCTGAAACTAGAGGCTTGTTTCTCTGGAGCTGAAAGCTTTTTGAATCAATGCAAATGTAAATGTGGGATAAAACTGTCAAAAAAAATGACTGACTATAAAAATAGTCAGCAGAAGTGCAGAACTAACCATGATGAGCATGCGCACAGGAAGTAATTTTGGGATAGGAATAACCTTGCTCTGTGGTACAGGCTTTTGACAGGTGTTGCTGAAACAAAACAGACACATTGGTATTTTTTTACGTGGAAATTAAAAAGAAATGAACCAGAATGTCACCTTGGGAATCACTGTGGTTTTGAATATAATATGGAATGCTTATCAATCCTTTCCACAGACACTGCAGATAATCTTTAGCTTGTTTTAGAAGAACATCAATCACAGCATTAGCCGTGGGAGTTTAATAATAATAAGGATGAAAATTCCTGTACATGTAAAATCAACATATTGGCATGTCATTTACCTGGACTTGTTTATCTTCTGTTATTGTTTCGTTTCCTTGCAAAGTTTCTCAGAAACCATAGTTATTGTGTCTTGCTTCCTTCTCTTCCTCTCCAGGGGCAGGTCCTTGCAAATAAAGGCAAACAATGAGTTTGCACAGCATCCTCACCAGACGTTGTGAAATACTGCTTTGTAGACCTTTCCTGTCAGCTCACACAGATGATTCTATAAAGTCTTGGGTTGCTTTGAAAGTGTGAATTTGCCTTTAGTAATAAGTGAATAGAAAATGCAGCATGATATAAATACTTTTATATTTGGAATCCTTGTCTGTTTTGAGTTTTTCTGTAGTATTTTTCCAAACCCAGTTACATTACTACCACAGGCAGGATTTTTCTTACAAAAATAATCCAGCAGTGTGCCTTCTGTGTATATAAACAAATCACCTTGATTCTATCTACAGGCACAGAAGCACTTTCAAGACATTATTCATCTCATTCTAAAATAGATGAGACGAACCATGGCCTTAAATGTCTTTTTTCCTGAAGACCTTAAATACCAGGCACTTTCTCAGTATTGGGGGCCTCGCATGACTAGCCCTGAGGTAGATGTAGATGTTACAGGTCAGGTGGAATGCAGATTTTTCTGGTTTTAATGGGCAGAGAAAATCTGGGAAACCAGCCTCATTTTTTTTTCGAATTTTCCATCTGTAATCTCACTGCTCTAATGGTTTGGTTTCCCATAATACAGCACATTAATTTGGGTAAAAGTACATAATTATTTTTCTTTCTAGAAGTTTTGGATTTCATTCAAAAATTGCAGAGATAAGAAATAATCTGAGGTTTTTAAGGAGGTTTGCCAGACTCTACAAACTCTGTGACACTTGTAAATTCAGATTGTCTAATGACAGGTATGCCTGTGGAAATTATATATGGGATTTATCCACATGCAAATTCAGTCTAGAGTTCAGTTCATCTAACAGAGAAATAAGAGGATATCATAAAGAGGGAAGACTTTGTTTGAGGTGAGGGCTTCTGACTCTTTAAGCTTCAAGGACTGAGTTAGGAGATCTGCTCAAAGCAGCACTGCTGCTGAGGAGGAAGAGCATGAAACTGGACTACATTAGATACTGCTTCTGAGTTTTAGTGGCTGAGCAATAGAAAATGCTGTCTTCCATGCTCCAGAAAGGCCAGCAGGAGTCTGGATTTCCTTAGCAGCTATCCCTGTGGGTTGCCTGGTGGATCCTTCCACAAACATCCACTGTACATCTTACATACAAAGGAGACAATATTTGCGAAGTACTCCACAACATACATCATCTGCCTACAAGCTGGATCAGGCCCTTTATGTAGCTGGAGATCACTGGGGTGCAGCTCAGGCAGTGTCTCACTGTTGCTGTCACCTTCAGACAGTCCTTTCTTCCCTGCTCTTTTGAGACATCCTGACAATGCCCACAGAGTGACAGGGAAGAAAAGCACAAAATTACTGTCTTTTGACAGGAGTCTTTAAATAAGAGCAATTGACTGGAAAAGTGAGTACCTGACTGAGGCTTCTGACTCTGGCAGGACCCAGACTATTTTGCTGCACGTTCTTATAACAGTGTTTGTCCAGGTTTCCTCCTGTGATAGCAAAAAATGACTGTCTAATAGGAGAGGGGAGAGCAGCAGATTAGCACACAGTACACCAAACAACATCCCAACATCTGGTGTCACAGATTTGCTGACAGCTGTTTCTGCAGAGTATCTGGAAAATCTGATAATCCTAAACACAAAATCTCTTGTTATCTGCACAAAGGCAAATGCCAGTCTCTGATATGACCCTAAAGGATGATCCACATCTTCATGTAAATTCTTCCAACTACACCTGGACATCTCCCTCAGCACCTTTTCTGAGAAGACACAGCTGGACACAGCTGTACCAGGGCTGCTTCCCACAAGGTGACACACAGGGAGGCACACTTGGTCTCCAGGGAATGTTTTTCTTACCCCATGGTTTAATTCTATTGGCAGCTTTAGAAAGGGTCCAGGTTGAACACCTCTGCTAGAGTGAACCCATCAAGGAACTCATTACTGGTGCAGATACTCCATAAAAGTTCTAAAGACTGGGATGAGCACAGAACTTTCCCTTCACTGGGTTCCTGTTAGGCTGGATAGAAACTGAGCCACTGCACCCCTGTGCTCTCTGCTTAATGAACCAGTATCCTCTTGGCCTGCCAGGAGCAGTGGCATTTAGCAGAAACCTTCAGCTGTTTATTTTGCAAAGAAGATTTGCTGGCACTCAGAGGAATCATGTGGGTAGGGATGGAAACGAGGAATACAGCTTTATGAAGACTGAATTCTGCTGCCCCCAGTCTGTGTTTAGCAGTAGTGCTGTCACACACTCTGTAATGAGCCCAGCCCTATACTGAGACCTGATACAAAGTTTGATTACTATGACTTCTCTTAATTTCCATGGTTGGGAATGAGAGAAGGACAAAACTGTGAAACTTTTCTCTTAAGTATCTTCTAAAACCTGCTCTCACTGTAAATGACACAAACATGGTTGATAGCAAGAGTCAATCCTAATAACAATTGTGCAGTTTTGCAAATCACCATTCTCTGCATGGCAGCCCACAGTCAGTGGTAACACCAGAGACGTGTGAAATCCTGAGTACATGCATTTCTTAAGAGGCCCATTAAACACAATTCCCATTCTTGGTTTCACAGGTTAGTGAGTAGCTGCTGAGCTCAAACACTATTTCATGGCCAGATAATACTGTGGGAGACGCAGAAGCTATTTCTATGGTGGGTGAACTGAGGCCTGCCTGTCAACTGGGATCATGTCCAACCCTTTAAAACACAAACATCCTAATGAAGACTTAGGCTCAGAGACAAGCAGTGTTTAAAATCACAAAGGACTGTTGCAGCAGGTCTGACAGATAAGTGAACTATGGGAATATTTCTATTCTTGGTGTTTTGCCAGGTAAGGGTACAGTTCTGTGGTGCTGCTTGTTCCCACAGTACTTTAGATTTACCACTGATAAGTCTTGAGGATATTGCTCTGAATGCAAACAAGTTGATGCTTCAGTCATGTCTAAAAGTTTTAGTTTAAAGACATCATTTACATGTCACAGATCCAATTTACACCTCTTCATAACACCCCTCATGGATGGAGACTGCCAGTGCCACGACAACTGGTGGCTTTGGCCCTCCAAACCTTTTAACTCCTGCCAAGAGGCAAATTTGGCCCTGTCCTGACTGCATTGTTAATGAAAACTGCTGTCCTCAGGCCATTTAATTTAATTTCAATTGATGTAAAAGAGACAGCAAACCTAATATTTGATTGCTCCAATGAAGAACACAGGTGCTGGTTTTAGAAGCATA
The DNA here is from genome assembly GCF_003957555.1 of Calypte anna. Taxonomy (NCBI): domain Eukaryota; kingdom Metazoa; phylum Chordata; class Aves; order Apodiformes; family Trochilidae; genus Calypte; species Calypte anna. Next base: position 34,580,198 of record NC_044251.1, read on the forward strand.
AATGCTGATTTTAGAAGTCAAATGCATGTGGTTGATGTCTTAAATCCTGAATTTCAAGCCAAAAAAAATGCTAATTAAAACATCACCTTTTTCAGGTTCCTGGGTGTCCATGCTATCTACAGCAAATCCCTCATTCCCTCCTTTTGTTGCCAACTTTTAAGCATCCAAGGATGGGGTGGAAGGTGGAAAAAAGCAACTCATATGGGACTGTTCTTCACAGAGCAGGGAATTAAAAGTAGCAGGGAATTGCACTTCAGTCTGTACATACAGAAATCATCATCTCTAAACACAGCTGAATATCTGCTATTCACATCCATGCTATACCAATGGCAGGACAGACCAACACACAAACTCCATGTGAATGGTACTGGAGAAGGTCCTTATTTCAAGGTGGCTGATACAGTTCTCTGACTCCTATGGCCTTACAGTGACAGTGATAATGTGTGCTGCAGGTGACTTGGGGAATCTGTCACATGTAGTGCTCTGTGGTCACCAGCAACAAGGAGCTCAGCTCCATAATTCTCATCACATGGTGCATTTTTAAAGAACAACAGAAGAGGAAGAATCAGCCCTGAAGGCACAGGAGTGGTGAAACTCATGCACAAAATGAGTTTGCATGTAGTTTGTGCTCTTACCCAGGTCTAGCTCACTGTAAATTGGGCAAATATTCCACAACAGTGTGGAACTGGGGGGTAAATTTCAGTTTTTCACAGTGACAAATACATCTGTTAGAAGTATCATACAAATGTAAGGACACATCCCATGTACAAGGAAGATCTGATCTTGAAACCAGAGCAATTCAACAAAAGCCATCATTACACTCACATACCTCAGACCATAATTAGTCCCTACACACAGGTTAACGTTTGGACCTTTCAGCCTGAACAGAGATTATTTTTTTTAATCTCAGCAAAATATATTTTATTTCATTAATTTATTACAGTAATTTTAGTGCTTTTTAATTAAGCCAGGAGCTGTGACAGTGTGAGTTACAGTGCAGCAAGGCACAAGGCACACTTGTGTGTTGTAACCAGGAGCCCAAAGGCTCTGTGCCACCGACCGTGTGAGGTAGGAATTTACTGGGCTGTAAATGAGATCCTTGTGTGCCTTATTGAGAAGATAAACCAGCTCACAAAGCAGAGGATTTCAGAATTTAAGGTAAAAAACTGTGCTGATTCCCAAACCCAACTCAATTCATGAGCTGTCATAGTATATTAGAAAGATTCTGCTAGCCTGGAAACACATTCGTGGAATTCTGTTTCTTCCTTCATTTCAGTGGCATCCACAAGATCCTCCGTGGGTGTAAAGTAATGAAGTTTCAAGACACCAGGTCTTATTTATTAAGCTCTGTGGCTTTTCCAACAGCAGAAACCAAGACTGGCTTTGGCCATCTAGTTGGGAGGAATATGGTGCCGACCTTTACAGCTTAGAAGTGGTCTGATTTCCTAATCACAATCTTGCAGACCTGAGAGAAGCCAAAGGAAATAAACTTCTGAGGTACGTGGACACTTAAATCCCATCTTAAGCATGATGAAGGTTTAAGTGCCTGAGCCTCACTGGCCACACTGGCTTTCACAGACTATTTAGGTTGAGGATCCTGACAGAGTGACCAACACGTTATATGTCCCCCTTTTATTTATTATAAATTTATTTATAATAATTTTTTTATTTATTAACTAGAGGTGTGTTTAGCCCTAAGAGTAAAAGATATACTTTATCCTCTTGATTTAGGAATATTGTTCTTGTTTTCAAAATAAAATCAGTGATCAGTACTTCAGCTTAATGTCTTTGCAGAGGTCAGAAGCAATGCACACTGACTCCCTGTGAGCCTTAACCCATGGCTCATGTGAGTTAAAATGAATGGGTTCATACCTCTTCCAGAGGTAGTTGTGTAAGTACATTTTACTTTGCATTTTTCCCAGGTAAGAGCACACACTCCCTCACGCAGACCCTGGCTTCCCATGGCCCAGCAAATCCTTTCCAGCAACAGCCTCAGTGTACCCAGACCATGGCTTAGAAACGAGGTTTCACTTCCTGGATGATCCAAGCAGTAAATCATCATAGTGCTCTAAATAAAAAGAAAACATTAATTATTGGAGATGCAGCGGAGTTTGGCATCTTTGGAGTTTGGGCCACTTGTGTAACTAGAAAGCAAATTTCAGAGGTCTGCGATGATTTGCTAATTTTGTCAGGTAGCACAGTGTGAGAGCTGCATCCTCATGAGCCACACAGGCAGCACAAGGATCTCCAGGATCCCCTCCAGACAAATAACCATGCCCACGTGCAGAGCTAGCAGGACCTTCCTCCCCATCTCTAGGTCATATCAATCTTCTTACCCCCCCAAAAAAAAAAAAAAACCAACCAAAAAAACCCCAAAGCAAAACAAAAAAAACCAAAACTCAAGTCTTGTCCCTTTGCTGTGTCTGGGGAGGATATCAGCACTCCTAGGACAGAGCTGTCTGTGTGGCTCTGGAAAACAAACACACCGTTTATGTTCTTATGAACTATTCCTGTTTTATATATGATGCATTCAGACCAATCAATCTTCTATCTTGGTGGCCTGTTTAGAGACTTAGGGAGCTGGCATTGACTAAATGCCTATAATAGAGAGCATTAATTTACCCGTCAGTGGCAAAATCACCATTGTAAATTGTCCCAGTCGGTTTGTGTATCACCGAATGAGACGCAGCACATTCTGGGTCTATGTTCTGAACTGCACTCACACATAAAGCACATTCAATTAGCAGCACCAGCATCACTTTGGGAGGCCATAGGCAAGAGATTTGGGTTAGATTCTGCTGCCCTCTTTAGGATTTGTGCTTGAGATTAGCCAGTCTCAAAAGAAATGGATTGCAAGATCATTTAGTCCCATAGGGTGCCCAGAGAATCCCATGGGACTAGGAAAAAATTGGCACATTTCTTCCTTTTGCTCCTCACAATGCACTGTATGCTAGTTAAGATGATCTATTTTTTTATCATAAAGGGGAGGAAAGTAGTCTGTTTTTGTGGAAGTACTGGAGGCCCTGTTGAGATCCTATAGAATGATATAACTATTGTCAGCTGAAATATCACATAATATTCACATATTATGTCCATGGAACACAAGGAAGATCACAGTGCCCTGAGGGGAACTTAGAACTAGCTTCTCTTGAGCACTGGAACAACATTAGATTTGCATTGCCCTAATAAAAAATGTTCAGTCTCAGACCACAGGTAGATATCTCAAGAGGAAACACCCAGCTTCTTGCTGTGGCTGTAGAAAAGAGAATGAGAGTAGGAGAGGAATGAGCTGAGTGAGGAATAACTAGTTCTGGCAGAAGGAAAAGCAAGGAAATGCCCTATATATGTGACCTGGACCTCTGAGGACACAGATGTTCAGGAGCTGCTGTTGGGGAAAAGGCAGGGATAGTGGGTGAACAACAGCAGCAAGGAGGAGGTCAGGAGCAAAAGAAAATCTCATATATGTTTGTTTGCTTAAAAACCTCTCCCTGAGGCTTTGTCCAGACATTGCTCCACTTCATGCCATGCTCATGCCCCCTGGGGCACTCATGGAACCCTCCAGCTGCCACAGTCTGCCTCCCTCCTCCCCAGCCATGGCGTAGCTGCAGCAGCCCCTGGGGACAAAACTTAATTCCTCAAACCAGCAAATACCTAGTGAAAGAGAGATTAAATCCATCTTTCTTTTTTAACCAACATTCCAAAGATGCAGATTCTTCATGTGAGAAAATTTGCTGCTCCTGCCTCAGAATCTGCTTTACAAAGGGTATGACTTCAGATCCATCAGTGTTTCTTTTCGTAGCCGTAACAGCCCAAGTGTTATTTGCCCAACCTGGCAACTTAGCTACCTCCCCACTTCCCACCCTCAGCAATGCAGGAGCTGTGAGAGCCTCAGGTTCGTGTATTGCAGAAGTAAAGTTACAACCCAGACCTCCCAAGGACTCCCTTACTGAAACCTCAAGACGTGGGTGTCAAGATGTGCTCTCACTGTTAGCCTTGCAGAATTAATCAAAGGGATGAAAATCCCCTCTGCCATTCATCACTGCTGATAAAGGTCCTGCCACAAGAACTGAGCTCCCAGTTTTGCTGCTGATGCACAAGGTGGGAAGTGACCCTGTTCACTCTTGCAGAGCTGCAGTGGTTCTGCCCTGCAGGTGCTACAAAAAGTTTGTACACATAAGAGACCTGCACAGCCATGTGCTTCAGGTTACATATGGCTGGTAGGACTGCTTCAGCCATGCAGAAGGTAGCATCCTTTCAGAAACTAAGGTTAAGGTTTTGAAAAAAATTCATGGTTTCAAGCAGGTCTCTTCCTGTGTGAGCAAATGAGCTCTTTTTAAAGGCTCACATTTTCACAAAGGTCAAAAGAGTATTGGTAGCTTCCAGAAAACAGATCTTTTCAAGGGCAGAGTAACACTTTGGGTACAAACACTATTAAGCTCCATGATGCTGAACAGGCAGGTGTAAGCTCAGCTCAAGGGTGGAAGCTGCTAAACATCCTAATTTGCTGGGAAGCAAAGTGACTGGTTCAGTCTCAGTCCCCCAGTGTTATGCCTACAGCCTCTTCCAGGCTGGGTTTGGTCTCATCCTGCTGGCTCTGACCTTGCTTTGGTCAGGGTCCAGCTGGGAAGAAGCTGAATACCTGAAACTCAAATCATGCAATATCAGTTGTTGGGTTTCCATAAGCCCAGACCCAGATTTGAGCAAACACCAAGCACCCAGCATCTGCTTCACACAAACTGCAGCCCTTGCACAAAGGGTTAATTTTATTTGCAGAGCTCTGTGCTGTGTACAAGTAAGTCCCAGTGCATTTTTACCAGCATGATTTATGAACCAGGTTTAGAAAACTCTGGTCTCAGAAGTCTGTTGTCAGAGTTAATGGAGCAAGAACATGAACTGCAGCACCTTCAGGTTACAGTCACCTCTCAATAGCATCCTCTGCACAGTTTCAGTTCCATCTCTCTGCTGTGTTTGTCCAGGCTGCAGTTGTACCTTCAGCTGTGGCATGGAAATGCTTTTCCTCATGGCCTGCAGAGCCACAGTGGGAAAGAGATTTCATCTTGAACTTTCCATTGTAAGGCTGAATCAGTTGCAGCACAGGTATTGCCAGCCCTCCCAGAGTAAGGATCCTACATAATGAGACCAAATGATTTGCTACTAGATGAAGACACTCATGTTGTGTCTCTGTGCATAAGAATAGCTCAAATTACCTTAGAGAAACCCTCGAAACTCTCTTAGATAAGATTATTTCAAAAGATGATAAAGAACCCTTTAAAAGGTTACTAAAAAAAAAAAAAAAAAAAAAAAAAAAATCCTGGGTAATAATAAAGTAATTGATACGTCATTTTCTGAAACTGCTCACTGAGATCCATGTTGGCAAGAAGGGGCAGGGTGTCCAGCAACATGTGCGAGCATTCTCCCTTCCAAGAAGCTGACCGTGCCCTGGGCTTTAAACTCAATTCAGTCCACAGGCAGCAGCAGTAGTAAAATGAGTACATAATGCCACCTTCTGGCTATAGTCAAGGACACAATAAGAACGGCAGAAAGATGGTGTTCTGTCCTTCTAGCACTTGGGTGGATGATATATATCACTTGCTTCTGGAAGTCAAATTTCTTTTGCTGACTTAATCCCAGAGCCAAAATTAATCAGACATCCTAGCTAACAGGATCAGGAAATGCCATAAATTATTCTGCCTGCAACCTAACAACGGCATTAACAGCACGAAGAAGGTGGAGGCTTTTTTTGATTAATTGCTGTTTAAGTTGCCTAAAGGACCTATGAAACCTCCTGCTGGCTGGCACAATGAACAACATTTTATATTAACTGATATAAGGAGATGTCTTTAAAAGTGATGGATTATGCAGATACGAGATGGGGACTGTGTGATGTGGTTACCTAAGAGCTGCAAGCTGCATGATGAGCCTCTTTGCTGCTCCCAGCCCCCAGCAGCCCTCCCCACCATCCCCAGCCTACCCCAAAAAGAACACTTGTCATCCCAGTAACTGAGAACCCTCAGGAAAAAACATGCAATACAATGGGTTGGGTTGAGTTTTCTCCACAGAGAGCTAGAAATTGTATGCAAACAAAACTACTGCAAAAATTTGGATTTTTTTTTTTTTTTTTTTTTTTTTTTTTTTTTTTAAATACTCTAACCAGCCAGCTCAGTATTTAGGGGAGAACAGGCCATGGATGTTTCATCTAGCAGGTTTTTGTGTTACTCTGCAGAATAACATCCCTCTTTTTTTGTGCATGGGGATGTTGAGAAGACACTATGTCTCCCCATAGCCTTGGTTGGATGCTGCTGTGCTAGTAGCACATCCTGCACTGGGGCACACACAGTGGACAGGTTGACTGGAGAGACACAGCAACCCAGCCCCAAGCACATGAATGTCCCCTTCTGGAGCAGTAAATGCAGTTTTCCTCATCAAAGCTGATTTTTCAATACATGAAAAATCCTGGTTCCTTCTGCAGGGGATATGTTGAGGTTCCCGTTTTCTTTGGTCGGGATTTTTCAGAGCAGTTAGCACCAGCCTAGCTTTGCTCCCACCGAAGTGAGCAACCTCCCATCCACTGCTCCTACTGCTTGCTCTCCTGAGAAGCCTCAGCACTTAGAAAATACACATTTATTTTCACTCTCTTGCTTAAAGAAATCCACTTCTTGTGGTGACAGGTAAAACTAACTTCTCAAGCTGGAAAAGCTGCATTTTACACTCCTTTTTCTCTGGCACTATCAACAGTACCAAATGCAACGCAATTGAGAATAAAGTTTCAGAGTCAAGATGAGCAGTTATTGCCTCCAGACCTCCACTACCAGATGAGATCATGGCTGGGCAAGTCCTTTATGGATAATAATTTCATAATTCAGGGATAATAATTGCATCATTTCAGGCGGATGTTGATTAATGCAACCAAGCAGTTTTGTCATTGCTCTTCATCAGTGACAGTTTCTACACAGGCTGAAAATTTCCACCATTATCTTTTTTTGGTAATTCATCTGAAGTGACAGGAGGGAGAGTTTGGCAGCAGAGATTATCAGTGGACTTGAAGTCAGCAAAATGTTTTGGAAGGACCTCTTGTTAAATTTCAGTCTCCTTCCTAATCTCCCAGGCTCATGCACATCTCCCTGTCCCTGTGGCCACAGGGCTTGACTAGTAACTTTTCTTGCTCACTGATTTAGTTCCTTTTTAGTCAGTGGCCCCTGAAAGACATATTCTCCTACTTGTTACTTCTCTGGTACAACACCCTGACAATTATTTACACTTTGATGCCAAGTTCCCACTTGACCCCACTGCCATGTCCATGCCTGCTCTGTCTGATGGGCAGTCCCTCACCAAGCAACTGCTTTTTCCCTGGATCCTCCATCCATCCTGACTACTGCACCAAGCACCCACCCATCCTGCTGTTGGGAGCATCTTAAAATACCTGTGCTTTTTTTGCTTACCAGAGAGGGGACAATATATTTATCCATCATTCCCATGCTGTCTGGACTTAGTGAAGGTACAGGATTAGACAAAGCATCCAGACCTTTCTCCTGCAGCTTCAGGAGATGGCTCTGGGGATAGCCAGAAAAATCAAGACAAATCATCGGTACTTGGGACTTTAATCCTGTGAAGAAAATGAAGTACCAAGAAATTATGTCACTTGAAGCCTGACTACAGGAATTTAACTGGCCTGGAATGATGTGCACCTATTTCAGACCTGACTCATCTTCACGCACCCAAGCACTGATAAATCCTGAAGGCTGCATCCTCCACAGACAAGCATCTGTCTCTCTTTGAGGCTTAGAATGACCCAAGGAGGCAAACAAAGTAAATAAAAAAGAGATACAGCAACTTACCCTTTGCATTGGCATTGTTAGGGACAGAGAAATTGAGTTCAAGAAAAGAAAAATTATTTCAAGAAGCCACTCTCAGGCACATGATGTGATTCTGAGGGACGCCTTACAGAGGGACAGGAGTCCCTCTTGAAAATCCTGATGGGTCCTTCCCAGCTCTGTGACTGATGTAAGGTATGCCTTTTTTTTTCCCTTCCCAAGCCTGGATTTCTAAGACACGCATTTCACTCTGCACACACTCAACAGCTTCAAGACTTTCCAGACCTCATGGCCAAGGAATGTATAGCTCTCAGCTTCTCCCATCACAGGAGCTGCTTTAAGGGGCAGTAACACACGAGCATGGAGGTGGCAGGCTGTGCCACAGCTCCTCTTCTGCAGCCTTGGAGTCATTTGGGCTTGCTTTGCCCCCTGAGAGGCTGAGAGTGCCCATGTCAGGTGCCCTCCTCACTAGCTCTGCCAATTAAATTAGACAGGGCACTGCTCTTGCCTTTACTAATTGATGCAGCAATCACGTAATTAAAGGACTCCCCATTGCTTTGCAATGTTTACCCAGCTATTTGACCAGGTGGAGCCATATCATGCACCTTCCTCTCAGCCTGCTACCTGCTTTTCCAGCTGCCAGTCATTAAATGTCACCCCTCTGCTGTGCCACGGGATGATGAATGCTCTCTCTGCAGCTCTGCATACCAACCATGCAGGAGGTCAGATCCTCCTTCCTGCCCTCCCCTACTTTGTCTGCTACAGCAGATGGATCCCTCAGTGACTTTGCTTGCTCTGACCTACTTCTCCCTTTCATCATCTGTCGGCTGAATCTCTGGGGTGTCTGACCCGAGATAGATGTGGGGATGCTGTGCCTGCCCATACACATCTCTCCTGGTAGAGAACTAACCCTTCATTTTAGGTATCGGGGTTCACCTGCACTGATTTCTCCAGCCAAGTTGTGATCTGTTCCTCACTGAAAGCAACAAATACCAAAAGCACCTTCCCCCAGACCACCTCCAGCATGCTGGTGGTGCCTTGTTGATCTGCAGAATGGGACTTTCAGGGTGAACAGGAGCAGCTGTCTGGGAACATTCCTGGCTGAGGAGTCCCTAGGGTACTGGTATGGACATCCACCCATGTGGGTGTTTACAGAAGGGATGAATTTAGAGACATTTCTCATACCCTGCCAGACCATTTGTTGTCCCGGAAGGTGCAGGGGACACTGAAGACAGCTACAATAGCAGATTCAGGCTGGCCCAGGTGTCTCTGACCACAAGAACCCCAGGCAGAGGTTCCCAGGCTGAGTCTGGGGCATTGTGGAGGATCTGGAGCTGGGCTGGCACTGCTGGAAGTAGCCTGGGCCAAGTCATCAGTGCTGCTGTATGGGTATGAAAGACCAAGCTGCACACACAGCTGGGGCTTTTCTGAGGCCTGCCAGAAGGGTCACTATTATTCACCCTGTTGTGACATCTGCAGGTACCCACTCCTTCTCTCTTTTAGAGACAATAAATGAAAGTGGCAGGAAGCAAACAGTTGCTATCAGCTTCTTGCTTTAGCTGTGCCTTGACCAAGGATCAATTATACAAAGCCTGCACTGAACTCAACCACCTGCCTTTAAGCTGGCCCTAGCTGACAAGTGAAAGCTCTGGAATTATAGAATCACAGAATGGCTTGGGTTGGAAAGGATCTTAAAGATCATCTACTTCCAACCCAACTGCATGGGCAGGGACACCTTTCACCAGATCAGGCTGCTTAAAGCTACATCCAACCTGGCCCTGAACGTCTCCAGGGATGGGGCGTTCACAACTTCCCTGTGCAACCTGTTCTAGTGTCTTACCAGTATCACACTAAAAAACCTAATGTCTAACTTAAATCTACCCTTTTCCAGTTTAAAGCCACTACTTCTTGTCCTATCACTACATGCCCTTGTAAAAAGCCTTCTTTAGGCCCCCTTCAGGTACTGGAAGGCAGCTGTAAGATCTCTCCAGGTCCTTCTCTTCTCCTGGCTGAACAATTCCAACTCTTTTAGCCTGTCCTTGTAGGAGAGTTGCTCCAGAACTGGAAACAATACTGCAGGTGGGGTCTCAAGAGAGCAGAGCAGAAGAGGAGTTTCACCTCCCTCAACCTGCTGACCATGCTTTTGATGCAACCCAGGATGCAGTCAGCTTGCTGAGCTGCAAGTACACATTGCTGGCTTGTGTTGAGTTTCCCATCAACCAGCACCCCCAAGTCCTTCTCCCCAAGGCTGTTCTCAATCCATTTTTGGCCCAGCCTCTACTGTGTAGCCTCTGATCTGTGGGTTGCCAGAAGGAGGACCTTTTTTCCTTGCAGACTCTTCCATAACAGGAGTTCTCCTCAGCAGAAGACTCAAGCCTGGATTCTCTGTGCAGAGAGGGGAGGGTGTGCAAGAATATCTCTCTCCAAGACACTTGTATTAAAAAAGTGAGAGATGGCTCTGAAATGCTGTCTGATGATATATCCTAATATAGAGAGAATCAAGAGAGAAGTTTTACCAGGAGTCTCTGAGTCTTTGTGTGGGTACCATCAAGGGCTGGATGCTGACAAATATGTATTAGCTGAGCTGCAGGCACTGAGCCAGGACTGAAGGATTCAGGCTGAGTCTGGGCTTAATTTCTTCTTGCTGGAGTGCCTGGTGTTGGGTCTTAGCGTAGATGCATTTAACAGGAGAACAACCAGGCACTCCAAGACTTAATGCCAGAGTACAAGCACAGAGCAAGTGAGAAGAATTTTGATTAATTGCTCTGCATTCATTTGCTGCTGCAGCGGAGGGGATATTTGCTTCAAGCTTTTCAGAGAGACAACATGAGGATGTTTTACACAGCTGAGTGGCTTTGCAGTCAAGCCCATTTGCTGTTGGTTAAATCTCAGCCCCACGCTTGCAAGTGAACAGGACAAGCAAAAACATCTTTTCGCTTCCTAAGGCAGCAAAGCTCACTGATATTGCATAAAAAGAAGTGAACTATAACATGAGCTGCTTTAGATAGACTCGGAGAACATGCTTTAAAAGCCTGGCAACTGCTCACATCCTGATTTTATGCTTTTTTTTTTTTTTTTCATGCTCTCATGATTTATGCCCGAAGAACACAATCAGAGGTAGTGTCAGCTCTGGAGAAGGAAGTGCAGAAAACCAGAGCTGAGCATGGGCAAGTACTCTGAAAGCAAACACTTTCATATTGTCAGGAGTGGTTTGTTTGCATCTTATCCAGAACTGCAAGGAACCATAACCACAAATACTTCACACGGTACTTTGAATTTAATAGCTCACATGGGCTACTGTCTGAATTACTGCCTTTTATTTTACGACTAAATTAATATTATATACACAGGAGCACATTTAAAATACCCAACAGGGTAAAAGAAATTATTGCTGTGTTGAAAAATATAAATTTTTATATGCAGAAGTTATTAGTAAAGCTACATTCCCCAGTCCATTAATGTGCCCACATTTAAATTTTCCTTTTTTTTTTCCATTTGACCTTTTTTTCAGATACTAAAGCATGTTATCTTAAAGCTTTAATAAAACAGTAATTCACTCATGCTTTTTATGGCCTGCTAATTTGTCTGTTGTGCCATATATTTGGTTTCATAACTTTTATATGCAAATCAATAAAACTCCTTTGATATTTTCATTTAAATCATTGAATAATTAACACAGCCCAGCCCCCAAGTCAGCTAAACCATGAAACAGAGAGCTAGCACTCAAAAAAATTCAAGTAAAGAAGTAAAGAAGTAATTTAGTAAATTAAAGTAAATTAAGTAAAGAAGAGTAAAACTTAAGACTTGGAGAAATCCCTCTTATTTTTAAAAAGATAGAAAAATTGTGCTTATGAAAAGGGAAAAAAAGAAGACAAAAATCTCATGAATGGTATAACCCTTAACGTGTATAGTATTTGCAAATGGGAAAAAAAGGAAATGGAAGTAGACAAAGAATGCTGGTATAACCTCTTTGAATATGTTATCTGGGTTCTTAGAAAGAGAAAATCAATCAAAAATCAAAATCTTGAACACAAGAGGAAAAATTTTCCCCATGAGGGTAGTCAGACATTCGAATGATCTCCCAGAGGAAGTGGTGGATTCCCCCACTTTGGAAAGTTTTAAGTCTCAGCTCGACAGGGTGCTGGGACATCTCATATAAACAATAATATTGGAAGGGTTGGACCGGATGATCCTTGAGGTCCCTTGCAACCTAACATTCTATGATTCTATGAAAATCAGTACAATGGTTCAGAATTTCCCAGCTTTATTCATTGCACCAGGGTTGTACTGGGGCTTAGCAAGGGCTTTGCAGTGCAGCCCAAGCTTGCAGCAGTGCAGAAACCAAGGCTGCAGATGTGCTGCTCTTTCATGGAATTGTAGAATGGGTTGGGTTGGAAAGGACCATAAGGATCATCCATTTCCAATACTGCTACCATGGGCAGGACACCTCCCACTAGACAGGGTTGTTCAAGACCCCATCCAACCTGGACTCAAACATTTTCCTGGATTTCACAGTCTTCCCCAAATAAGCAAAGCCATGGGGCTGTTCCTGATCCCTCCAGGTGCTCCTCACTTCCTTTGCAGGATGGTTTCCTGCAGAAACAAGGCTACCATCCTACCACTTCCATAGGTCTTCTCCTGGTAACCACTAAACCCAGGGTGTATATACATTTCATAAGGTGGTACTCAAAAATATGCAAATTTCTGCAAGTTTCGTGGAAGCAGTGACTTACTCAGGGGATGCTCATTTAATTTTCTGTCCATCCAGGGTTTTGCCCATTAAAGCAGATGGAGCAGAGAGGAAGCAAGCCCTATGCTGGCCTGCAGAGGCAGGGGAAAAAATACCTGATCTCAACATGCTGGTCCACATATTACTGAGTGCTTATATGGCCTGCAGAGAGCTGGGACACAAGGCTGATTGCTGAGGAGATGATTCAAGGCTGAGGGTGCACTGTTAAGGCTGCCTGGTTTTACATGGACATTAGAAGAGTGCTTGACTACTTTCATTGCCATCTTGGAATAATTTTATGCTAATTCTTTAAATGTCAATTATTCAGATGTTTCTATGCTGCACTTCTAACTTGCAAGTTATTTCTTTTAAATTGTCTTATACACCATTTAACAGGTTTTGTGCTAAAGGTCCTGATTTTCTTAATGTCGATTTTCTTTTATGTCTTTGCACTACAGAATTAGCCTGGGCTCCAGCTCAGAGTTGCTTTGTCTTTATTACTTCAGGTGCATTTTTAGTTTTATATTTCAATTTTTTCACTTCATTTTATTGTACTTATAACCATCTTAATTTATTTTCTGGCTCTGTTGCTTGCTTCTAGCTAAAACAGACACACTCATGGGCCATCTACTGTTGCTGAACCAAAGAACACACATTATCAACTAAGGAGAATTCACTGTAGTGACATCTGGGTCTACAACATAGAAGCCTTATTCATGAACTTGCATTTTCAGACTTTACAGGTTACTAATCTCTGAATTTGGGGTGAAGCCTGGCTGGTTTTAATGAACTCACGTCTCTGTATGCTCCATAAATCTCAAAATGAGTAAGAAAATTGCTTATTAAATTCTTTAACCAGTAGTGTCCCTGTAATTAAATGGGACCCAAGATAAGAGCACTGCAATAGATATTTCATCTGCTCCCCATCCTTATTAAATCCCTGAGCCTTCAGCAACTTACACAGGCACATCCCAGTGGGCACTGGGACTCACCTCATTGACTCCCAAGACCATGGGGCAGGGGATCATAGTGGGACCATACCAAGAGGAAGACCTTGACTCCCCACAGAGATGAAATAGCCTGATGTGCTTTACTCAGGGTTGGTCTCACTAGCTTTAGTCTCTAATTATTGGCTTAAAAGAAGAAAGCTCCCAAGAACAAATCCAAATCCAAACCACAGTGCCACCAGACATCCCTGACTCCCCCAGGACCATCAATGGTTTGCATGAGACCACACAGTGTTCTAGAGCTCTCTTTATATCTGGAATTTTCCTCCTGTCTTTAAAAACTCATAGATGCTTATGAACCAACTTCTGCCCAAAAGCTCATTTACTTCTTAAGGCATCTTGAGCCTGTTTACTCCATAGAAGTCTCCTGCACCACTCAGCAGTTTCACCTCCAGCACTGCTGCTGAAGCCACAGCTCAGCAAAATCACCCCCTCCCCAGCTGTACCACTGGCCATGGCCTTGAGTTGCAGGCCCCTGATTTTGGGGACTGCTTTGCCTGCTTCCCTCTCCTGACACCAAGGAAGCCACAATCCAGGGGACCCGAATCATGGCAAGGCTCCAGCAAGAGCCCCTCGGGACCCAGGAGAGCAACATCCAGCCTGGATCACAAGGGACAACACCTGGTTTAACTGAAATGTTGGGAAACCCTCACAAATGCCCCAGAGCAGTGAGATGATGTGGGGAGAACAGAAGCAACCAGAGCAGCTGGAAGAGAGTTTTGAGATGCTGCAGGGAAGATCTAGAGCTGAGCCATGGCTCTGAAGGGCTTTTCAGCCCCAGTGTCTTGGTGGAGGACAAAAGTTCATCTCTGTAAACTTCCCTCCCAGGTGGTTTTAGCAACACACACTAAAAAGTGATAAACAGGGATGTTATGGACCTGAGGACCCAAGACTTTAATATAGAATGACTGATGGCAGCTCGTAACAATGGCGATTTCAGGTGAGCCTTCAGGCAGCCAAAAGACATATAAAGTGCAAAAGTGCTACCATGGGCCAGAGAATCAGCTGAACTGAGTCCAGGTGCTGCCACCAGCAGAGCTGTGCTGACTGGCTGGGAATCCATCCTCTTCCACTTTGTATTGGAAGTCAGTCAGAAATGGAACAGGGATGCACAACTTGGAATACAGCTGTAGAATCCTGAAGAGTATTTGTCACAAAACAGCTGCCCTGACAAAGTGGACACTGAGCTCAGGTGGAGGCCTCATTCCACAGCCATCTGGACTCTGTTCTCACCCATTTGGGAAACGACCCTGATAAACAGGGCCCTATTCTCACAAGAGCATCCCTTCCTTTAGTGGCCATCCCAATAAGCTGAACACTGGCCTGGCAAGGGGAGCTCTGTTTGATGGCCACCGTGGCAGGCAGGACACTGTCCTTACTTGATAAAGGGACAGGGGCAGGCACCCTGCACCCTGCAGAGGCAGAGTGACATCTTCAGTGTGCCCTGAGTAAAGCCACTGGACAGGGCACATGCACAGAAATAAGGGTTATTTCTGTGTCATCCCATCTGGAGGGGTCCAAGTGAACACCTGGCTTTGCAAGATACACCAAAGCCCCCCCCCCCCTCCTCAAAATGGTGGGGTCAGGCAGCATAAAAGAGGCACATTCAAAATGCAGGATGCTTGCCCACCGTCCAAGGACCTGAACTTCCTACCAAGGTCATCACAGGATCCAAGGCTGGTGCTATCTTCTCCATCTCTTCTTTATCTTCATCTCTCTCTCTTTCTGTGTCTGTCTCTAACCTTATCTCATAACATAGTTTCTAACTTCATTAAGTTTTACTCCCTGTTGCTTTATGAAGTTTTGCTAGTTGGAACCTGTTCTCTTGACAACTTCCTTAAATTTTGCTAAATTGTAATCCATTCCTTTGAAAATTCCATCATTTATAATTCTGCTAGTTGTAATCCCACATGCTTCATAATCTTACTTTTAAGTAACGTTGTGTTTTTATACAAACCTCCTGAGTAATAACCTTACTCCTGAGTACCGTGCAGAGAATTCCCAAACTCAATCTCACCGAATGGGTTGTTGAAAGAGATTAATTAGAGGAGGAGAAGGATTTGGCCCAGCCGCCCCTAGGCTCCTCTCTGAAGGAGTTTAGAAAGCAAGAGAGTCCAGTCCTAATCTCCTTGAGTCAACCCCCACTCTGGGGAACCCTACCCGTGCCCACTTTGTGGGATGTAGAACTTTGCCTACTATGTGGGATGTGATATTTTGTTTGGCCCCCACATCTGGGGAGCTGTGCTCACTTTGTGACAGGTGACAGTGCCGCACCCACCCTGTGGGGTGTGACAACAGTGATGGCCCATTTTTTGGCTGAGGGCTCTTTTTAAATTTGTTATTGCCTCCTCATGGGAGGAAAAAAATAAATGAATTCACCCTCCCTTTGAGCAGATGCAATCAAAGCAAAAAGCAAGATTAACTCAAGTTGTGTCCTGCTCTGAAATTGTATTCTTGTCACTGCTTGACCACAGTACCAAACAAAACCAATTCTCCAAACAAATAATGATGGCTTTAATACATACATTTAGAAAATGCAAGGGTTTTGCTTTACTATTAAAGTTTAATTAGTAATTAATATTTATGCAGCCATTGGCTGCACTTCTGCGAGTTACATAAATAAATATTAACTTGTGGATGATTTAAAAAAAAACCTTGCATCTGAAATTTATTTGTGTGACTCTGTATTACTTATTCATTAATTCATGTATAATTCCAACTCCTCTTCATTCCAGATGGAGTGGGAGGGAAGGAAGGAATTCCCTTGGGACTGATGTGCATGGTTTTAATTCTCAATTTAGTCTCAATCTCTTTAAATTAAATGTTTAAAAATTCTAAACAGAGCATTTAGTGATCCTGACATGTTCAAATCCATCAGTCTGAGAGAACTGGCCATTCTTTAGGTATGTAATGGTACAAGTTGAGAGCAGTATGCAGGACCTGAACAGAAAGGAAACCTTTTGTATTGTGCTTTTGACCAGTGAAAGAGTCCCTGAATCTGAGATCAGTGAGTACTTCACCTTCTCCAATGTATGGGTCAGAGGAAAAATCAAAGTTTGAGGTAGCATCAAGCTTCTAAATTTTGAGCAATCAAAATGTCAAAGGAGAAAGTTTAGGGGGGTTATTTTGCCATTAATTTTTAGCATGCCATCAGGAATTCCCAGGGCTTTTGATCCCAGAAACACAGAGCTGGGAATCTCAGGGTGATGGTAGCAGAGCATTGCCTTGGCCAGGCAGACGACTCCATTTCCCAACCATACCGACTGCCACGCATGTGCATGCAGCTCAGCCTTGGACACCACGTGCAGGGAAGGGTTTCTGCTTTGCTGCTATTTGAGTGGCCCTAGGAACCACTTTTCCATCATCCTGTTCTCTTTGGTTAGACACATTTTAGCAAATGATGCTTGATCTGGTTAGCCTGACTCCCTGGGAGGTGCATGCACAGGTCCAATGAACACTGGAGAAACAGGAGCACCAGCTAAAAAGCACCATTATGTACCAGGTTCATTCTTCCTGGCTCAGTATTTTAAAACAGTGGGTTGAGAATGGTTTCTTCCCCCTTTCTTGGGCCACTGCCAAAGCCCAAGTCACCTGTGATTCTTCTTCCCTGAGGCCCCCATAATGATGTACGATACCTCTCAGGAGTGCCCAATTCCCAACAGGTAAATATCAATTGAAAAGGAACAACAAATGGTGCACAGCTAATTACTGCAGGGACTAATTATACAGTTAGGGAAGAGAGCTTGGCAACAAATAGTGTTACAAGGGAAGTACAGGTGCTCCAGTGACCCTGCTGTATTCATCTCACATCTCCAGGACCACATGAGGAGCAGAGGAGAGGAGCAGCTCTATGCTATGTACATCTGGGTGGCAGGGATATCTTCTTAATAGCAATGAAGCCAGAAAAGGCTTGGACAAGAAGTCTGGGGCCAGATAACTGAAAGAACACAAGCCAGGGGAGGTCAGGAGATCTGCTGGTGGCTTTTAAGCTGAATTTCTGGCAAATAAGAGTGACATCAGACCATTCATAGTGTTCACACTTACATGCATGCTGTCTGAAGTGCCTTTAGAGGCTCCACTCCCTGTGTTGCAAGACTGGAGGGAAGCTACATCTCTGTTTCATAGAATCACTGAATCAGAGAATGCTAAGGGCTGGAAGGGATCTCTGAAGTTCATCTAGTCAAGCCCCATGCCAAATCAGGTTCACCTAGAACAGGTTGCTCACCATCATGTCCAGGCAGGTTTTGAATATCTCTAGAGGAGACATCACAACCTTTCTGGGCAGCCTGTTCCAATGCTCTGTCACCCTCAAAGTAAAGAAATTTTTCCTTATGTTCAGATGGAACTTCCTGTATTCCAGTTTGTGACCATTGCCCTTTATCCTGTTGCTGGGCACCACTGAAAAGAGCCTGGCCCCATCCTCTTGCCATCCACACTTTAGATATATGTAAGCATGGATGAGATTCCCTCTCTTGTCCATCCTAAACAGACCCAGGTCTCTCAGCCCTTCCTCACAACAGAGGTGCCCCAGTCCCCTAATCCTCCTCACAGCCCTGCACACCTGCCTGAAATGCCTTTGCAATTGGATGAGGAGCTGGGATGTGAGAAAACCTTAGGGTCTGAAGTGCACCAAAGCCAAACTTTTGCAGGCCAGAGAATGGGGGGGAACACATCACAACTCTTTTAAGATCACAGGAAGCAAAGAAGCAACATATATTTTAAATTTCTCCTGCTGTCCCACTCCAAGAACTGGCACCTTTCAGCATCTCTCTGCTGCTCTTTCTGAGCTAGATTTCTGAGCTAACTGCAGCAATTGTTAAGTAATCACCTCCTGCTCTCAAAAGAGATACCTTATGAACACAGTCTTGTGTGACCTTAAGATCCCAATAATTGAGGGCTATAAATTTTTAAGAAACAGAGATTCTTCCAGTTTAAACTACGCTGCATAAGCTGCCTAATAATCATACAGCACCACAGGACATTAGACAGGAGAGATGGGGGGAATTAAGATACGATACTGGCAAGTTTTTAGGGTAGATTTTGTACATCTTCTGAAGTGTATATTAAAACCCTCAGCCAGCCATTCAAAAATCCTGCAGAGATCAAAACCCCAGCAGCTAAAATGATACCTCACCTATATCTCTGCTCCTAAGGGAATGGAAGTAAACTGAGGTGCTGGCTTACACCTGCAGCAATCCTGAAGGCACTGACAGCCCTTGATTCTTTCTTAACCTAGAAGGAGAGGAATCCTTAAAAATAACAGAAGACTACACACATTTTTTTGTGATCATTTGCCTTTTTTCTCTGTAGTTGAAGAGAATTTGTGTCTCCTGGATTGTGAGGCTCATCAGAGTAATGTTAGTGTTAAGGAATATGAGGAAGAGCAGAACTGTTTATTTTAGAGATGAGTCTGCTGCCTGGCACAGCTGGCTCCTCTCTCTGTGCTGGTGCATTCAGAAGCTATGTGGATCCAGACACAGCTCTATTTTCTGCTTTTTCCATCCCATTTTATCTAGGCAGTGAAGGCTGGAAACACTTGTTAGTAGCACAATTTCTACCTCACACTACCCAAATTCCACCAATATGATGAAGCTTTAGCCTTCGGCCTTACTGATTTATATTTCACAGCTACCAGGCTCTTCCCAGGAAGCAGGTTTGATGCTATATGGATTCCCTCTATCACAACTGGACTGCCAATAAGAATGCACAAGTGCCTTAAAACAAAGCAATCTGAGGAGATGTCAAAGGAATTTCACCTAGGCCTGTAAAAGAGTTTATATATTACAGAGGAAGAGATAGCAAAGCTGTAGTGTTATCGAGCTATTTAAATAATAGCTCCCATTACTGAAGAGAGCCCACATTCATCTGAGATTTTTTGGGGCCTTACAGCAGCTATGTCTTCATTCTACCAAACACTAGCAACTACTCCCTAAAACATGGGATGTGAATGTACCAGCCTGCAGAATCATGCAGCTGCTGGCCAGTGTTTTGGAGTGGCTGCAAAATCTAGGGAAAAGGATGCAGAGAGCACCAGGGCACCTCTTCCTTTCTTGGGTCCAAAGCCAGCTCTACAAGGTTGTGCTTCCTGAGCTTCCCTGTCTCTGCTGTGATTCTTAATCAGCAGCAGCTTTTTGTTTATTGTGTGGAAGGTGCTCCTTCACAGAAGCAGCAGGCTAGTAGTCTGTACTGCCTCCGATTTTGGCTCCCACTGGTCTAGGAATTTCAATACTTTATATAACATTGTGGACATGGTATTTCTCTACCTGATAAAATTTCTAGAGGAATTATGCTTGGCACTAGAGACAACCTGAAGGCAGTCCATGCCTGAAAAGTTAGGTCCACCTTTATACATCTCCCCACTTCACCCAGCTGGGTATCTGATTTGACTGGGTAGATTATTTCTCTGCCTCATCAGCAGCTGTTGACAGGAGACAGAAATTACTATTAAGGCAACATCTCCTACCCTAAAAAGTGAATACTTTGGTGCTCACACAACCTGAGATGAGTCCAAGAACTGCAATGTGCTGTCGGGAGAGCTCATAATCCCAGAAAGGAGTGAAAACCACTCGGAGTCGGGAAAAACCCAGTGGCACACTCAGCCTGGGAAATTCCAGCCGATTTGTGCCTCAGTTTCCCCAAAGGAGAGCTGGGGACCGCTGCACCACTGCCATGCCCGGCACTATCCGTGTCCCCACGGCAGGGCTGGCTGGGGAGGTGCCGATGGGCTCCCCGGGATGCAGCAGCCCCGCAGCCGGCGACCCACGGAGCGCAGGGCACAGAGCCCGGTCCCGGTCCTGGTCCTGGCACCTTGCCGGGCTTTCGGCTCCCTCTGCTGTCACAAGGCGGCTACTGCTGCTGGTGCGGTTTTGCCAGGGACCGCATCCAACCGTTAACATCCTCCATCCCCTCCCGGGATAAATTAGTAAAATATATTTATCAATATCTGTAACACCATGCCCACTAGAGTATGTCCTGACATGCCTCATCTACATAGTTTTTAAATGCCTCCAGAGATGGTGACTCCTCCACCACCCCTCTCAGCAGACCATTCCAATGCCTAACTACTTTTTCAGTAAAGAAATTCGTCCTGCTGTCCAGTCTAAACCTCCCCTGGTGCAACTTCAAGCCATTTCCTCCAGTCCTATTACTGTTCACTTGAGAGTAGAGGCCAGCACCCACTTCCCCACAACCTCCATTTAGGTAGCAGTAGAGGGCAATAAGGTCTCCTCTCAGCCTCCTCTGCTCCAAACTAAACATTCCCAATTCCCTCAGCCTTTCCTCACAGGACTCAATCTCCAGACCCTTCACCAGCTTGGTTGCCCTTCTCTGAACTTACTCGGGCACCAGAGGATGGGGGAGAGCTGCATTCCCACCAGGACTGGCTTTACAGGTAACTTTCCAAGGCTGGAAATTAAGGGGAATTTAGAAAAGCCCATACATTAGATCATTTGCTAAAAAGTACTTGGGAGGATAAGAAGGAGAAAAGTAGGTGTCAGTGTCTGGGCCAGGACATGGACCTGCAATGTCCCTGTCCCACTTAAAAGATGGATGTCTCCATGACCCACTCACATCTGCCCACAGTGTTGTGACAGGTCTGTCTCAGCCTGGAGAAACAGAACTCATCTGCAAGGGCATTCATGTAGGCCCATCCTACACCACTGCCAACACTCCCTACCCCTGGCTCACCCAAGGGTGAACCTCAGCATCCTGACACAAAATGAAACTGGCTTGATGTTTTTCCTTCCTGAGAGGCAGCAGCAGAAGCTCCTACAGAGTTTGGACAGCTTGAGAAAGCCCAGGCACTTTTCTGGGGGCATACAGGCACACATGCTTACCAATTTAAAAGCAAATCCAGCTTGTTTCCATTTATTCTACAAACTGCAAACAAAAGCGGAGTGAAAATTGATCAGTCAGTACCAACACCTCAGCAAAGGACAACCTCACCTGAAAAGTAGTAGACAAAAATCTGCTGCAGCCAGGCAACTTGCAGAGTTGTGGAGACTTGACTTTAGAGCAGCAGCTCTGGGCAAGGTCACTTGGTGAAATGTGAATAGAAGTTCTTGTATCACTTAGAAAGCACAGGGATGTCTCTCAAGAAATGCTTCACAAAGCATTTCCCTGCAGGGTGTGCAGCTCCTGTGGAATGACGTAGCAGCAGCTTGTGGGGCAAAGCCTGCAGAGCTGTATGACTTCTGTAGGGAAGTAATTACAAAGACACTGGAAACAGAATCAAATCCTAAAAAGAAAAAAAAAATAAATAAAAAGTATCTACATTATACACTTTTTTGATCCCCTTGAGTCTGAAAGTGCCCTTCTGCTTTTACTGTGCCCATGCCCTCAGCATTCCTGGAGGCAAAGGAAGCTATGTTATCTCTGTGCACACCACAGGGAGACAGAGGATGTAAGGAGTGACTTCTCAGAAGCAACTGGCAACTTCAAGTCCTGTATTTGGGATATGCAACCTGAGAGAGACCTACTTGCACAGCAATGCTGGCAGCTTTGGCTTGAATCCATTTTAGTTGCCCCAAGCAAAACAATCAAACATAAAAGTGCTTTAAAAAGACTAAAAAATTGCCAGTCACTGTTCAAATGTCAACCCAAGTGACTTGCCCCAGGTTATACAGGGGAGACTGGGATAGGGCCAAGTAACTAAACTGCCTCTTAAATTGCTGAATAGAATCTGAAAAGCCCAACTCTCCATCCTTTAGAACACTGTATGTTCCCACAGGATTTGTGTCTGGCATCCAGCACCCAGAGCTCAGCTCTTGATTCCTGCACCTGTGTGAGTTTCTAACAAAACATTAATGTGAGGGGTGGTGGTGTCAGTTTATCATCAGAATGGCAACAGATTAAATAATCTGTAAAAAGTTGGGCTCCACCAAGTGCACAGAGAGATACCATGAACTTGAAAGCTCCCATCTTCTTTCTTTTCTTTGTACAACCTTAACAAATGTTAACATTCAGGCTCCAGCACCATGCTGCCCACCACTGACTAAAGCTTACCTGTTATTGTAATATCTTTGCTGTGTCATTCAGAGTTGACCTTGGGAAAGATATCTAATATATATTCATAACTCAATTTAATTTCATCATTATCTCTTCTGTATACTTAATTTGTCACCATAACTATGTCAAAATGGAAAGCCTGCAATTTCCTTGCCAATATATGTTGGTGTAGCAAGAGGACATTAGCGAAGCGGTTACTAACCTGCTCTTCAGCCTTCCTGACTCCCCCACCTAGGGTAGCTGCAGAGGAGGCAGGAATGCCAGTCTGCTAAACTGAATGAAGATGTTGTGCCATCAATTACTCTGCTTATACCTTAAACACATTAATAAGACTGGGCTTGAGGGGTACTTCACAGAAGCATCTTTATTAAACAAATCAGAAAGTTGTTGAGAGAGTGTAAGTGTCATAAATCACAATTTGGATGAGATGCCATGTCAGCAAGGAACTGATGTGTAAATCTCCAGGTGATTCCAAGACAGTTTGGATCAGTGGTTAGCTTAGAATTAGCCTGATGCAGGAATCAGGTTGATAAAAGAGTGAGGCTTATCTATCAGACAGCTGTCATTCCGCTGATCTTAGAATAAACCACAAAGCCACAAAATTCCCATGTAATGGACAGAGAAATCCCAGTCTGGAGAGCAGAGAGACAAGTATAAGGGCATTCGGCAAGGTAGTACCAGAGCTGAGCCCAAATCCCATCACACTGTCCTGCCCACAACATAACACAGCTTCCCATCACCTCCAAGAGCAACCAGCAGTATTTGGATCTGTATTTGGGTCTAGCTCACCCATAGCTCTGATCTGTACATCTCAGGACCACTTCAACCACCATCATGTTCACAACCACTTTCCAGCACTGCAATGCCTGATGCAAACAGCATCCTGGTACTCTGGAGAGCTTCATGTCTCTACCCAGCCAGCCCTGCTCTCTCCTGAGGCCAGTGACCAAAGTCCCTGCTTGCAGTCACATCTAGGAGAAAGGGGGAGCAGCTGCCAGCTGTGAGAGGCTACGTGCAGAGGGATGTGCTGCAGCTCCTCAGCTGCACACACACAGCTGGCACTTGCACAAAGGCACCATGAAAACATTCTCCTGGGACCTAGAGGGTAAGGCAGGGGCACAAGCCACAGCTAGGAAAAAGTCTGTCATTTGTTCTGGAGAGACTTACAATGCTTGTAGACTCACAGTAGAGGGGAAAGAGCCTGTACTTGACAGGCTCTGTGACAGTAGAGACAATACTGAGATGCTAGGACAGTGCTAAGAAGTGCTCAAAGAAATTCCATTTGCCACCCAAGAGCTGAATATGTGCACAGACATAGTTAAGAAGAGCCCCTACAAAAGCAGCCTGTGTGATGCAGGCGAAGAGCTAGTTTAGTTAGCAGGCCTGGAAAAGCCCAGAAACACATGGAAAAACAGCACCAGAAGCTATTTACAAGGAAATGAAGAGGAGGACAAAGGACAAAGCAGAGGAGGAAAATCTGGTGAAAAAGAAAAAAAAAAAAAAAAAAGCACTGCAAGTGTTTTATTTCTGAACGGTGAAGGGCAGACTATATCATCACATGCCACACAAGGTCATCAGCAGTAGTTACTGCAGGAGAAATCATTTTCTCAAAGCCTTATGAAAGAGAGGGAAAAACGTATTAGTGATTTGAAGTGATACAGATTAAAAAGAAAGCAGAGAATAACCAGTCACAGGAACCAATGGGAAGCGGGTTGTACTCCCAGGCATCTCACAGTATCACACAGAAAAGAAACCAAATCTGCAACTAAGCAAAGCAAAATTAAAGCTTTTCAAGGTAGATCCGAACACCCCTGAGGAGATTCTAAATTAAAACAAGATGTTCAGACACTCTGGTGCCTTCTCTGGCAGCATGTGAGACAACTGGATATGTCCCCAAAGGTGAGAGGGGCCTGGAGAGGTGTCCCAGAACACTGCGAGCTGCCTGAGAGACAGCTGCCACATGGCACCAAGCAGAGGCTGAATGAACAATCCCAGGTTTGGGACATGCCAAGCCTGAGAAGAGAGGAAGAAGCAATAGGGCTGCCACTGTCATTGGATACAGCAGCTTCAATAAAATTGTGTAATTTTGTAAACCAAGTGAGGCCAAACTTGGGATGAAACGTTCACATGGTAAAAAAACAGGCAGAATAAAAACATGCAACAAATGCAGGCTACATTCCCAGTCTGCTCTAAACTGCTAAAAGATTGCTAAAAAACTCCAGTCTTCAAGCACATGAGCATTCAGGAGGCACCTCCCTGACTACATTGTGCATTAAGAGAAAATACAGTGAAAGCAACAAGTGGCAAAAGACAGTTCAAGGCAGAGTCTCCATCCATGGCACAATTATCAAGTCAGCAAACAAGCTGTGCATTTGAGCAGATCCAAGCAAGCTAAATTGTGCAGTGCACAAACTTCCATCCAGTGCCTACCATCGAAAAAACCAACCTGACTTGGCAAAGGGGAAAAAAGTTATCCTCAGTGTTAGATGCCAGCTCTGGAGATTAACAAGGGAAGCAATCTCCTTGCCTTGTTTTGAGCACCAGGACTGAAGGACAGATGGTTGAGACTGTCGTTTGGGATCAAAAGTAGAGATGCCGCCAGCAAGACACACTAACAAGACTCTCAGGGATCCATGTCACTCCTGATGACATTCAGGGGCAGAGATGAGCAGACAGCTTGCTGGAAGCTGCGACAGTGAAAGGGTACTGCTGGCTTTGCCAGCCAAAGTAATAGGGAGGCAATTGAATCTGTTCAGTAATACCAAGCTGAAACTGTACTTTGCCACACTTAGTGGTCATTCAAAGGTAGTGTGGGAAAAGCTCAACCCAGGGTAAAACTACTCAAGGAGAATTCAGTTGCTAAAGAGTCTTGAATAACTCATGTAAGATGCCTCCAAACACCCTCAGCACTTGCTGCTCAAGGGGCCACATGGAGCAGTGACTCGTTTGGGTCAGCATTGTGAATTATCCCAGCTAGAGCCAAACCTGATTGATCCCACAAGTGTTCCTTTGCCACACTGCCCAGGTCACCAAGAATATTGTATCAGGCAGGTCTTGTGGCCTCTCAGCCCCATAACAGAGCTGGCAGCCCCAGCAGAGGCAGGCTTGTTCCATCACTAGATATTCCTGCCGCACCATGGACTGGTCTTGCCACAAGCAGTTAGCCCCTAAGAAAAAGGTTCACTCAGCCAACCCTCTGCCAGGGACAGGGAAGCTCAGGACCTTATCATCACCCTAACGAGTTTCAATCAGTGGAGAGCAGACCTCAGCAGCATGGTGCTAGAGATTCCTATGAGCACCATGCATAAGAGGGGACACCCTCATAAAGGCTGGGCCCCTCACCCTTTTGTTTTAGCAGCAGCAGGTGAATCAGTTGAAGTTCCTGCTCAGGACTGCTATACATGAAGGCATGGGAAATTTTGCCATGGACATCCCCTGTGAGCAGAAACAGGTTTAAAGAGGGAAAGCAAAGTCCTCTAACTCAGCTTTGTTGGTCCAGTATTTTGGTCCCGTGGAAGGAGCCACAGCACATCCCAGGGGAGATTGGCAGAGCAGCTGGAGAAGGGGTGAGGGTCCGAGCCCCGCACCACAGAAGGAACCAGGGGAGACGTGGTGCCGGGGGGAGCCGGCGGATCCCCCTCACCATCCCAGCAGAGGATGAATCTGGGTACTTTCAGCGGAGAAATGCCAGGGCCAGCTCCCCGCCCGCTTCCCCGCCTTCCCCACAGAGTGGAGCTGCGCTGCCTGGTTTTAGGCGAGCCTCGGGCCGAGCCCAGCAGCAGCAGCTCTGGGAGCATCTCCCGGGGCTGCCGGGCTGCATCCCAGCACGCAGCAGCAGCAGCAGCAGCAGCAGCAATAGGATCTGCACCAGGCTTAGGCACCTGAACTAGCCAGAAAGTGCAGGTGGAAGCCTAGGCTGATGCTTCTCCAGCTGCAGGAAGGCAAGTGACAGCCGATGGCAACACCAGCATTGCCTTCAGTACACACTTGGATGGAGTTTATCCAACATCAACACTTTGCGGCATAGGATACTGGTATTGTTATTTTGGCACCCTAAAACTGGATTTACTGTATCATCAAATCACAATACATAGGAAGTCTGAAAGTCTGGGAAGTTCTCACACCCCTACCAGGAATGCTGGGACATTGTCTTCTCAGTGAACAAATTACAGCTGCGCCCTGAGTAAAGCAAGAGATGCTCCTGAACTGAATCTGCACTGCAAATCTGCAGGAAATTGAACCTTTGAAATGCTTTCCCATTAAACCCATTTCCCATTTATTTAGAGTCCTGATCTCATTATTCTAAAATAAATCTTGGTGTTTGAGAAAAACAAACAAAAAAAATCAGAGGGCTGTTTACTGTCAGGGTTGGACCCTGCGTGTGTATAATTGCACCAGCCTCAGCTGAGTTGCTTCTGCTCCACACCCTCATAATGGAGGCAGTAATCTGCTTCCCCCTGCATCATAGCTATCACATGCACCCATATGGTGGTGCTCTAATATGATTGGAAAGCCAGAAAAGTTTGCTTTCTTGGGCTGCTGCAGTGGAGCTGAAATCACAGGTGGACACAGCAATACAATTTCTGAGATGACACTCTATTAATTTTTAGCTGATCTGAGTCCTCAAAAGCAAGGCAGAAATGACACACTGGAGAGCTGAAATGCTCCCTTTGTGAAGCAGGAACAGCAGAGCAATGCAAATACACGTCCACCCCATTCACCTCTGAACACTGCTGGAGGTGGAGGAGCTGAGTGACAAGGGACCTCCTGGAGCATGACAGCACCAACTGGGGTGGCTCCAGTGGATGGGGCATTGAACAGGGACACTTTCCTGTCATCAGTTATGTGACCACTGGTAACAGAGAATCAGACTGTAACAGGTGGATTAAATGCAGCCATTGATCTGTCTGTCTTAGTACTCTGGAGAGCAAGTATAATACAGATGAATTTTCTTTTTCTTCTGGAAAAAGAGAGAGAGAGAACCTAAAGGAAGCATTTCAATACTTCAATAACACCCCATGCACACATTTCATCAACCAAAAAACCCAGAATTGAATCTTTTTACAGAAACCAGACATTCAAAAGACATCTCTTTTGTGAAAGATGCAATTACCCTTTGCAAAATAAAAAAGGCTTTGCTGGAAGTTTTCAGGCAGCATCATAGAAAGAGCAAACAGCATACATACAGGAAACACTTGCTTTATTTAAACAGTTTCATTTCTTTCCTCTTCCTTCTGCATTGTTCAATGGGGAATATTCCTGTAATAGACTCCAAAAGCCACAGACATGCCCTATCTGTGAACTGGAAGTTGTCAGGCTTCCTGTCTCTCAGCATTGTCCCTCTGCACTGGGTGATCTTCTGAACAAGTAAAGTCTCTGTGCGTAACAGCAACACCTCTGGCTCTCACTCCCCAGGGGAACTGCTCTGCCTCTGCCTCCTCTCCATCCTTCTCCCCAGAGCTACTGCTCCTATGTAACAACACTACCAGGAAAAAGTTATTTCCTTTCTGTAAGCATCCAGATCCTTCTGAGAGCAGGCAGGACAAAACACAGAAATGCTTTTTGATATCTTGGCATCTAGTAGGTGATAGTGATAGTGGCAGTAGCTGTGATGAGTTTGCCAGCCTCTCTCCAGAACAGTAGAGAGGGAGTCACTGCCCACAAGACAGTGAACTAAAAACGTACTAACAGGTTCCTGCCACAAGTAGTCTGGGACACCACTGGTAGCTGGATATTTGTTTGGGTTCTCACTAAGAGTCAGAATGAGCCCAGGTTGCCCTCTCTCAGCATCTTGTTCGCTGTATGGAAACAGCTCATCTCTTGAGATGTTCCCATGATGATCTGTGGTTCTGTCAGCTCCAACCATCTGTAATTCAGGTGTCTGCACTAGGAATGTAAAAAAATACACTATAAGTCAGGTCCTACAATTGTGTCTTTGCCCATCCACATTTTCATGCCCCCAGCCAAGTATGCTGTACCCTACTGGACCCAACTGGTGGCAGGGGCTCAGCATCACCCAGGATCATGCTCAGTTGGCTTTTTTAATATTTTCTTCAGCTAGAAAAATGCTCTTTCCTGGCCTCAGATACACATGGCATGGCATTTGGAATAAACACCTGCAGCTGTCTTTTTCATTTTTTTCTTTCTCCTTTTCCTGGTAACATTATGTTCTCCTAGGGAGGAAAAACATTAGCTTGGTGCTTAGGATGATTCAATTACTCAGCAGTAGGTCAGAGAAAAAACAAACATTGGATGCTGCTTCTTGCATCCTGGAGTACAGATGAACTGGCATTTCAGACAGCATTTTAGGACTAGTAATCCTAAACTACTGAAATAGTTTGTATCCCTCTTTAACATCCTTTGTTTTAAAAAGGGATTGTGTACAACCTGTAGCTATGCATTTGTCTTCTAACAAAACAGCTGGATTCATTACCCTTATTATGAGGCCAACTATTTTTTCCCCACTTCTTGGAGGGAGGTGTGAAATTCAGTTAACACATACAAATCTCAACTTCCATAGTAATCATGTCTGCTTTTGGAGAATCCCATTCTTCTAGCAGATGTTTGGATAAACTGGAGGCAGATGCAGACATCTCCCACAACTTTCCTCACAAGATTCCATTCAAAGGAAGACTGTGTTTGCTACCTCAGCTTTACACTTTCCCTGGATGTTGGCACACATGAAACATTGCAAAAGCTGGTGAGAATTTGCATTCACAGAAACATTCACACCAGGCTTATTCATGTTTTCATCACACCACCATTGGAGAGGACGAGGGGGAGGGTCCCAAACAAGGAACAGAAATAATGCCCAGGTGATTAGTTAGATGAGATAAATAGCAAAGAAAAGTTATGGGCTTCTAAGAAGTGTGAAAATATTGAAGCATAGCAAGGACAGGGTGTAGTGAGACAGGACCAGGTGCACTGAGTTATTGATGAGTGGTTGTGGGTTCACCTGTGTCTGGCCTCCCTCCTGAGCATGTGCAGGAGCAGGGGGCCAATAAGAGAGCAGCTGACACCCATGGAGAGAGCTCTCACTCTTCAGTGAGGATGGAGAAGCCCACAGCTCGAGGAGCCCCAAGAGCAGGCAAGAAGGGGTAGATCCCGAGGCCTCAGAAACAGCCCTAGGACATTGTCCAGGAATGGGCTAAACCCCGAGGCCTCAGGAGCAGCCCTAGGAGCAAGAAGGGCTCCTCCCGCTACATCTGGTGGAGAATGCAGGCAGCCTGCAGAAAACCTAGCTGGCACAGAAACTGCAAGAACATTCTCCCTGTAAGGTATGATCAACAAGCTCTCTGGACAGGAAACCCCAGAGCAGAGGGGAAAATCCCATGAGGAAGGGTTAAATCCCGAGGCCCATGAGGAAAGAAACCCCGGAACAGAGGGAAACCAAGCCAGAAGAGCAGATACAGGAGGTAGAATAATAACTAGAAGAACAACTTGCAGAGACTCTGTGAAAAGTGCCTGGTGCAACTTGCAGAGACTTTGTGAAATATGCCTAGGCTAAGCCCTTGAGCAGAGGGAAATCCCATGAGGAAGGGTTAAATCCCGAGGCCCATGAGGAAAGAAACCCTGGAACAGAGGGCAAGTACCTGGGACAATTTGCAGAGACTTTGTGAAGAGTGCTCAGACAACTTGCAGAGACTTTGCCAGAAAGGGGCTGACATGGAGCGAATATATGGGTATGCTTAATTCCCCTTACAGAAAGAAGGTTGAAAGAAAGAAGGTTGAGAATTTTCCCCAAAATATGTGTAAGGGTTGAGAATTCTCCCTAAAAATATATGTAAATTGTGTGATGTTTAATTCCCCTTAAAGATGTAAATGTTTAAAGATAAGATGTAAATGTAAATGTCTATGTCTAAATGTCTATGTAAATGTCTGTGTTAAAAAAAAAAAAAAGGGGGAAATGTAGTGAGACAGGACCAGGTGCACTGAGTTATTGATGAGTGGGTGTGGGTTCACCTGTGTCTGGCCTCCCTCCTGAGCATGTGCAGGAGCAGGGGGCCAATAAGAGAGCAGCTGACACCCACGGAGAGAGCTCTCACTCTTCAGTGAGGATGGAGAAGCCCACAGCTCGAGGAGCCCCAAGAGCAGGCAAGAAGGGGTAGATCCCGAGGCCTCAGAAACAGCCCTAGGACATCGTCCAGGAATGGGCTAAACCCCGAGGCCTCAGGAGCAGCCCTAGGAGCAAGAAGGGCTCCTCCCGCTACAATAGGGAGCTGAACTGTGACCAGGATGCAACGAAGGGTTTAAACTAAATTCTGGTGCAAAGCCAAGGTCTCAGCTCCGAAAAGTCTTCATTTAGCTGTTACCTGACTACAGAAACACTCAGACTTTCTTCTTTGGCACTTCTAGCCAAAGTTTAAATGTATCTCTGATGGTTTGTTTTCCAGCTGTCATATCTTAAATCAAAGGGGATAAAGAACCCAGAGTATGAGACTGCCTGAGAACAGAGATGAAGCTTAAGATCTTAAGATACCTGCTGGTTCAACGTGTGTTTAGTAGAATTTGCAGATATGGACTATCTAATCACAGAAGTGGAATGGTGCCTACCCACAAGAATAGCAGAGAGAAGAACACTGAGTAATACTTTTCTATGGACTGAAGGTTGCTCTATGCCTGCATGGGCTTTGTTCCTTATGTTCAAATGCTTGTTGTCTGGGCTTTAGTTTTATTCACTGTGTACATATTCCAGGCTGAACTTCTGGGAAGTCAGTCTGGCTTTCAGAAACACAGCAGAACGGAATTTCTCTCTTTCAACAAGCCCATGCAAAAAAAAAAAAAGTCCCAAAATTTTCTTCTCGTGTGGGTTAGGCCCAGGATGAGGAACTAAGAGGTCATGGGTTTTAGGTCATGAACATGGGTTTTCCTAGGACTGTGAAAACCTGTTCATATTAGCTCATTCACACATTACCTCTTGAATTTGCCACTGCTTGCAAAGGGACAAAGAGACTGCAGGAGGAGAGAAGATGTCCCCTCATTAGGCCTTTGAGCACCATTCCCAGAAATTAGCTTCTGTCCCTGCCTCAGCCATGCTAGATCATTTAAGCAAAACTTGCCAAGTGTAGTCACTAATTGCACGTCCCTTCTTTTCCAGGTGCTGTCCCGGGGACCCTGAAGCCAGACAGACAGAGGAGCCAAACACTCCCAGCTGTGTCAAACATCCCAGCTGGCAGCTGGGCACGCTGGCCTCTGAGCAGGGACACACTACTGACAGCAGAGCCCTTCCAGGCATCTGCCTCTGGGCATCCCATATTGGAAACCCAGAAAGGAGAGGCTTCAATCTCCAAGCCTCCCCACCTGTACAGCCTTTCTTCACTCATCATTGCACCTCCTCACTCTAAGCAACCTATTGCCTAGGGGGAATCACAGCCTAAATGCAGCTCCCAGACTCCCAAGTTAACCATGAAGTGGCCTAGGTTATTAAGGAAAAATTAGCAAGAAAAGGAGCACTAGGGTGACCTTCAGTGTAATGCCAGTGAAGCCTTGCCCTGCCTCTCACTGGGTTTCTTGCTTTCCCCAGGGAGAGCCTCAAGGTCACTGAACTTAGCACAGTTCTTTGCTTACCCTTAGAGCTTCTTAAGTCCTAACTGAAGCTGCAGATACTGCTGGTTGGATAAAATCCAAGTTCCTGGCAAAACAAAAACAAACAAACAAAAAAGGAGGAGGAAAAAAAAAAAGCAAAATGTTAGGAGGCTCTGTGGACATATGGAGAAAGGAAAGGAGATTAAAGACCTGAAACCTCTGCAGTCTCCTTACATTTAGGAGGTATTTCTGTTCAAAAAGAAGACACATCAGAAAGTTGGGGAATCATTATTACTGCAGACAGAAGAAAGTATTTGAATTAATTGCCCAAGCACTCCTGGTGAGCTGTCGAGCTGTCACCCTCACCTAGAGCAGGGCTGGAAGTTGGGAGTGCCAAAGAAGCAGAGACAGGCAAGTGTACAAAGTGGGAGCTATTAGCAAGAGCAGCAAGCTACCAGAATTTTTCTTTTCTCCCTTCAGCAAAATACTGTTTATTTACACAGCTAATCCATGTTTCTGAGTAGAAAAATATCTCCCCGGGCAACTGAAAGTTTAGTTTTCCCAAGCTGGTCCTGCAAGCCAATGTTTTCCTAGGAATCTAATATAAAGCTGAGCACATACTTTCTTGCTGCCAATCAAGTTCTTGTTGAAATTATAAAAGCATAAAGAGATATACACACAGAAATTATCTCCTTAGTGAAGTGCATATATTTGTTGCACCAAGGGTCCATGCACCTAGATGGGGGAGAGCAGAGCATTTCTCTGCCTGACTCACCATGGTAAGCAGCATATGCTGAGGTGCCAGAAGTTTGGAGAATGTGTGTGGGTAACACAGGGAGGACTGATAGATCTCAGATGGTTTTACTTCCTCTTTCTAAGTGCACAGGAGAGCAGAGCAGATCTGATTCATACCTATTTCAATTCAATGCCCATTTTCCCCAGTGTTGCCTGCAGAGGCAGAACATTCAATTTGAAGGTATCACTTCTCTAAAAACCATAAAATAACACAGAAATAGATTAAAAATTCTCATAAATATACAAAAAAAATAATTTAAAAGTCTAAACCTAGGTAAGCAGAACCATGTGATAAGAAGGTGACATGCTGTCACCAGGCTGACCCACAGTGAAGCCTGGCCACCAGAGCCACCTTGCACTGCCCAGAGCAGAACCCAAAACAGATCTACAGGCTTTTCATTCACACTTGTCAAGACCATTTGCACTGCCAGTGCCCAAACACAAAAAAAATCTGTTTTCCAAAGGCCCAGGCTTCGGTGCATGTTCATTTAGTATTTCTAAATAAATGCAAAATGACAAAGCAGTAATCACATCTTCTGCTCTAGCTGTCTGCAAAAGCAACATCCCTTGTATCTGATAGTCACTGCCTGCTTTGGAAGGCTTTTATACAGCATCCTCCACTGAAACCTTGGTCTTATGCCAGTGCAAACACCAGTGTGGCCAGATTTGTGTCTGGTGAAATGAAGGAAAAGAATGAAGACCAGAAAAGGTAGTCATGGCAGTGGTTGGACAAAGTAGTGTAAAAGCAGTTCTGGCCTGGTCAGTATAAGAATACAGTCTTGCATGGTAATGGTAAATTTGTTGGCACCCAACTGGCCTGACAAGAGGCAGAGTAAGAATTACAAATCTTATTTGCAAGGGATCCCAGTCTCAGTTTGGCAAGCAGACACTGAATCTTGCAACCCACCTCAAGGAATGCAACACAAGTAGGCAAAACATGTTCAAAACTAATAAATCAGCACCTGCAACCAAGGATAGTGAGGATTAGAACCTCCTAGCCCTATCTCCTTGGGATTCAGAGGAATCTAGAGCAGGATGATGCAGTGTTCCATGGGGATGTTTCACATACAGGGTGATGTGGGATGGAGCTGTGCCTGTATGGCTCCACTGGGTCATTTTCCTGAGAAGAGCAAAGACCATATGGCAACTAGGAAATGCAAGTAAATTATAAACCAGCAAATCAAGTACCAGTACCATCTGGTGTGATCAGTGCTATTCACTCCCTGTGCATAATCCAGGTGCAAAGGATACAGATAGGAAAGAGCTGTTACAAGAGTAGTTATATTTTGAAAATGCAGGGTTATGATTTAAGAAGGGAAGAGGTCATCCTTACATCCTCTCCCTGGGAAAGGGTTCAGAGATGGAGGGGACACTTGGTTCTTTCTTTTTCTGGTGCAGCTTTGAATGTTCAACCCCCCAGACATGGAAAGCCTTAGGATGCTAATGAAGCCCAAAAACCTAAGAAAGTGCTGTGTTGTCTGAAATCAGCACTCTCACCCTTTGTAAGAGCAGCCTGGGTAACTATCTAGACCTCCATTTAACACTTTAAGAAAGCTGATTTTAATGGAGCTCTGCCAATTCTAAGGTGCTCCACCCTTCCAATGAGCACCCTTTCCATGGCAAACAGAACCTGAATGAGCCTCTATCTATTTGATAGATCAGGCACTTACTGTTTAATTATACAGATGAGTAACACCAATGAATGGGTGCTTTTTCTTCACGAGTTTGTTACAGGGGAATGAACGCAAATTAGGCTGTAAAACAAAACAACTGTGGTGTAAATAGTGTAATTGCTGTCTTCTCATCTGTGGCAATCAATGATCTGTAAGCCATTTGACACAGCTGCCCCCAGCCACTTCACAATTTTGCAGCCTGGGGAGCAATAAATAACTCCCTTGCAAATGAGAGAGGAAGATGTACTCCAGTGTGGTACCCAGAGAGAGCTGCACTGCATCAACAGGGACACTGGCAGTGTGGAAAATTATCTGGGCACTCACTTGTTGATACAGAGCAGGGATGGGTAAGTTCAGGCACACTTAATGGAGGCAGGTCCTCATTTGACAACTGTACTTAGTGAAGTCCACGGAGAGGATGTGTACCAGAGGTCACAACCAGTACCAAACTGCCTGACTTTAAGAGAAGGCTCATCAGTCACCACTTATCTTCAGCTGATATCACTTATCCAACTCCCATGTATGTCACTTAGACATGAGGTTGAAGTTAAGCTGCTTTACTGTCCCAGGGTCCAGAAGAGGACTTAGGTGATTTGCAGGATCTAGAGGAATATTTTGCAAGTGAGGTGGTTTCTTAATACATAAAATAAGACGAAGGTGCAACCCTGAACCCCTCTGAGTGCCTCGTGTCTCCATGCCCTGGCTTCCTCCTGGAGCCTTATATGTGCCCTGAATGGCAAGTGGGAGGATTTAGACCGTGATTTAATGACCTCATTAGTCCAGTGTTCATCCTGACAACTGTGGCAAGGGCCATCCTTCTTTCCCTTGGGGCACACATTTGGGCAGCTCACTGCTGATCAGGGTTGGGGTTCCCATCCTTCTGGGCACCATCCCTGCCCTCCCCACACCTGTGCAGCCAAATTGGCACAGGTATTAGGGAACACACTCAAACTGAAACTCAGGCTGCCCCACAGAGAGCTGCCACAGCAGGTCAGAGGCAAAGAAAAAGTGTGTGATTTCAGATGTTGCCCCAGGGTTGGTGACCTCAGTTGGTTCTTTCTCAGAAAAATGGAGAAATGAAATAGGGTTGTGGCTGGTTTGTTCTGTATTGCTTTGGGGTGACTGTGCTTAATCAGAGCTGCACTGAGGGCCCCAAAGGTGCAGACTTTCCTCTTAACCAGCTGAATGTCTGAGCCTCTCCTCTCTCTGTGCAGATTAATTTTGCCATGCAATATAATTTTGATGAAAAAGGTGATGCATGGTTCTACCAGGCCAAGGAGAAGGGGCTGACACATTGCCAGCATCACAGGCAAGTGTGGAGTGATTTCTGTTCAGGCCTGAGATATCACATCCTTGATCTCCTTCTTAGGGGGAGGAAGATCTTTCACCCCAGTGAAACAGGGCTCTAACCCTTTCTCATCAACTGCATAATCATGTCCTTACCCTGCAGCTCTGGCTCTAGCTGCCATTAAACAGCAGCCGGAGTTCCTCAGGGTGTCCATAGCCCCCAGCAAGGTCAGTCCTGCATGAGAAATCAAATCACAGGTGAAAAAATGGGAAGTAGAAAACAAGAACTTGGTCTGTGGTCACTACAGCACAGATGGGTATGAGAGAGGGGAATGAGCACCTGCATGTCCCTGCCTGGAGGTTTCTGAGCCTGAAACCAGGTCTACCTGTTCTGGCAGGGCATCTTTTCACCTTGTTCATCAAGGACAGATGGAAGAGGGGCTTTTTTCCTCTAAATCAGCAAAGGAGTTCACATCCAGCTTAAGGGACAATAAGCACATGTGCTTGAACCTCTGCTAGGAATGATGGCCCAGCTGTTCCCAAGGTCACTTTTACATCTGTGGCAAGGAACTCCCACCTGGCCTGTGCCTAAGCAGCACTGCAGTTACTGCAGATTTCAGATTGATCCTCAGAGGGGAATTTAGTGAAGTGTCTGCTGATCCCATGGATTTCATACCTGACCTCCATAGTGCAAAGGCTGAAGGTATTGCCTAATCTCTCCCTAGCTAGTATTTACTGAAAAATAAAAAATTGCACAGGCATCCTCTCAGGCCTCTCCTGATACCACAGCTCATAGCTGTTTATTTTGTTATTGCCAGCAACCTTCTTATACCTTCCTGGAAACCATAGTCAATTATTTGTTCAGACAAAGTGCTTCACCTTCTGTGATCTTTGCATCAGTGCCTGGTGCCTGGTTTGTCAGGGATTGATGCCCAGACCCTCCCAGGACCAGTGATAGCTCGAGTGGAGTGATGACCCAGTCCATGAACAAGCCCCTTACACATCCCTCAGAGAATCTGTCAAGGATCACAAGCCAGAGCTTAGCAGCCCAGCAGATCTCAAAGCAATCAACTCAGGCAAATAGGATGTCTCTGTTTGATGGAAGGGCATGGGGACGAAGATACACACCTCCAAAGGCCTTCAGGTACCTAATGGGCTCTGAAACCAGAGCCACACCACTACCCAGCTACAGAAGTGAGGCCAGATGTTGGCTGTCCTTGTTGCCTCCTGGTTACACGTCATTTCCTCAGTGGCTGTAACCCACTAATCCCTGCTACTGAGGGAGTGTGATAACGCTTCCTCCATGCAAGGTGAAAACCTTGAAAACTTCTTAGACCTCTGATTTTGATCACTATCAGCATCTTCCTGCACCCTCTCATAGACCCCACAGCTTGCTGGCAGTGCTCCCCTTTCAAGACCATCCTGTGCTACCTGTATCTCTGGTCACTCCCACAGTGCACGGCTCAGTGTTGTTTTGCACGAGTTCCCGCTCCCAGAGTCTCTGTGATTCTGTGTTTTCAATGATGTCCAATTTCCTCCCCCTTATACTGATTTGTGATTCTAAAATTAGCCAAGATTCACAGCTTCCCTTTAGGCTTCTTGGAGGTATAATCTTATCCATGGCTGAGAAAAACTAATAAACCTCCTCAGCCTCAGTGTTATGACACTGCCTTTACCCAGCTGTAGCTCCAAACAGGAATTGGCCATTCATTTCATACCATGTTTCTGACACTTCAGCACACATTGCTAATTCTCCTTTTTTTTTTTTTTTTTCACGTGACACAAGTACATCTCTTTTCTACACTAAAATGTGGATTTCGGGAAAAAAAATTAAAAATTAACTGTGTTTGGCCTGAAAAGACAAAAAATGGTTGAGGTTCACAATTCCATCACCAAGTAGAAAACTGCAGCCCTCCACAATTCCCCTGCCCTGGCACAACAGCAAAACCTCCCACACTGCTCCTCCCGGGCTTTATCTGCCCCCTCCCATTCCAAGTGCCTGACTCCTCCGGCATTTCTGCCCAACTCCCACATTACAGGCGACCCCGACCTTTCCACACTGTCCTCATCTGCTCCCAGGAAAAAGGCAAGACTCTCCTTTCCCCTTCAGAAAGCAAAGCCTCCACCTCCAGTCCTGATGGTCTGCAAAGAGCCAAGCCCTGGAGCTCCAGGGCATGCAGAACACCACGGTCTCCAGACTGGGTACTCCGAGCATCCAGGGCATACAGAATTCTTCTGACCTCCTCTAATCAAAAATCATTTACCTCATCTCCCTCTAACCATCAGAAGTTTTCCTCAAAAAAACCCACACCCAAGACCTATCAAGCGTACAAGTTTGGAGATCATCCTTTTAAAACAGAGGTAAGACATCCACACAGGGACCTGCACCAGCTTTAATCTACCTCTCTCAGTAAGCAGACCGCCCCATAGCCAAGCCACCAGATCACACACTTTATCAGGCCTGTGTTCTGTGGGCAGTGCCCTGCTGTGGTCTTTGCAGCTCACTTGGCCAGTGTTAGATGATGAAAGCTGACCAGTGTGGACACACATATCCACACACTGCTGTATGGGTGTATGGTGGCTCCCCAAGGGTCCAAGGCAGCCCCCTTGCAGGGGGGAGGCTTCAGCTGCCTTGCTTGATCAGGGATCAGACCATACCCCCAGTGAGCTGCAAACCTGCCAGCTGCAAAGGGCTTCTCTGCACTCAGATACAGAAAGGATGGTGCACAAAGCATCTTTGCAGACCTTCAGAACAAAACCCAGCACCCAACTAATAAGCTTTGCATGGGTATCTCCAGCAGGAGCTATCTGTAAAATAGCAGCTGGAAATAGAAATATTTCCAGCCAGAGGGCTGAAGGCAGCTATTGCCATCCTGCTTATTATCAAGCTCCTTC
Organism: Calypte anna; assembly: GCF_003957555.1. Classification (NCBI taxonomy): domain Eukaryota; kingdom Metazoa; phylum Chordata; class Aves; order Apodiformes; family Trochilidae; genus Calypte; species Calypte anna. The sequence goes on from NC_044251.1 coordinate 34,618,926, forward strand.
AGCACAAAGAGACTGTGGTAGCTGCATGCCCCTAATTGTTTTAATTTTGATGAGGTAAAAGAAAATTGATCTTTGCCTTCCTTCTCTGAAGTCTGTAGGAAGCTGAGCTCAGTGCAGGAGCAGCTTTTACTTCTTCACTTATGAGTAATGCAAGTTTGAACTCAGTTCTCAGAACACATGTTTTACCAGCTAGGAGCTGCTAGACTCTAGTTATTCTTAGCCCTCAAGCCACTGTGATAGAAAGCTAAATGAAAGTGATTTCCAACAAAAATACGTACTGAAATGAAAATATTTACCATACAGCTTCCAGAAATGAGAAAAGGTTCTTCATTTGCAGGGCAAAAAACATGCTGGTTCTATAAGAAACCACTTCAAGGCTGATGTTTACTTGTCTGGACTTTCTGTAGTGAAAGATGAGTGTAAGGCTTTTCATAAGGGTCTCTATCTCCATCCTCCCATCTGGGAGCTCCTCTATACATTTGATGGGAAATTCACAGACCAAGTGAAACAGCTGCACCAGAGCTGTGTGATCCCAATGCAGAGGAGCTACCATGGTCCAGCCCTGCATCTACACACTGCATCTACAGGGAGGACATGGAAAGAAGTCAAACAAGTAAATCTCATACCCAGCATGTGAGGTAGGACAGATCTGCTGTCCAGACTTGGTAGTGTCTTGTACTGGTTCAGTGGAAAGAGGCCCTCTTCTAGCAAAGCTGTTGATTCAGGTTGGAAATTGAACCATCCCTTCCCCATTCATTTCCAGCTTCATTCATAGAGCTGGAAAATGGAGCTCAGCACCTACACACTTCCCCAGCTTTTGTCTTACAAATTTGTCAGATAATGCCAAGCTGAAGCTTTTGGGCTCATCTTTTCAAAAGCTAATGACAGATTTAAAGACCAGTTTTCTTAAGCCCTGCACAGGTTTCTTAAGAAATGAAAGAAAACTATAGTGAGTATAATAAAAGATCTCTGTCCCTGCATGTGTCACACTGCTTACATCATTAGAGCATTACATCCACAGCAGTACTTGGCCACATGAATATTTAGGGAGTCCACAGCAGCTTTTAGCAGCACAGACAGGATCTTTGCCTGACTTTTACAGGATGGCCTTTAGGATTCAGGTCTTCTGCTCTAGGAAAGAGTTACGGGTCTGCAGCCAAGAACAGCCAGCACTGCTGTGGTTTGTAGGATCTGCACTGTGTGACTAAGAGCTACAACATGGACTGCCACTCCTTAAGATTTGTCAGCCTGAAATGAGCCACCTTTAGTGTTTATTCCCACCACTCCAAGAAGTCTTGTTGGGAGAAGCAAGATCCAGTGCTGCCAGCCCACTTGCAGTCCCTTAGCAAGTGTGGGCCCTCTGAAACCTGTGTGAGAGCCAGTTGCAGAAAGGCACCACTGGAAATGCCTTTCCAGCTTTCCCTCTTGGGCCAACTTGTGCTGCAAACAAGACAAGGGGCAAAGTTCCCCAGTCTCTAAAGACACACTTCTCCCTCCTGTTTCCACCAGCTTCAAGTCCTCTCTGGTCCCTGTCTGCTACTCAGAGAGCACGTAATATTTTATGAAAATATCAGGAGAGCCAGACCCATAGATCTTCATTGCATCTGCACTAAATTGGGCACATGAGCACCAGCGCTGCTTTGGCTTAGATAAAAGCCATGTGCAAGGACTCAGCCTTCATCCTGAGCCTGGCCTTTTGGGCAGAGCACCGATTTGTCCAGCCTGAAGCAATTTACTGCACAGTGCCAAGGCCACCAGCATGATTTTCACCCTTTATCAAAACAGGCAAAGAGAAAGGCGATTTACTGTGAATGAAGCAAGCAGGAGGCAGCACAGCCTGCTCCTAGCAGGGAAATAGCTGCCAGGCAGGGCATTGAAGGTTTGCCATCAAGTAAGGGGTAGGGTATGCCCTGCCCTGTCTTGATGCAACCCTCACAAGCCTTGTGACTCAGAGGTTCCCGGTGAATCACCGCTCCCATTCTGGTTTCCTCCTGAAACCGAAAGCAGAATTTGCTGCCGGCTGACGGCAATGTTAAGTAACAGCCTGCCCCGTGCTGGCTCGGCTGCCCCGTCCCACAAACACGGGATGGAGAGGTGGCAAAGTCCCACCTCGCTGCCGGAGGGGACACAGCAGTCCACACACGGCCAGGAACACAGGCAGGCAGGTCCTTCGAGAAGGGTCCTGGGGCTAAATATGCTGCTTTCTGAGGTTAGCACAACCCCTGGGGCTAACCTGGGGCTCAGTGCAGCTGCTGTGTGGCTGGAAGGAGGGAAAAGTTTATTCTGAAAGCAGAAGCTCATCTCAATGAGATGCAGAGAGCTTTTGGTCCTTCTTACTCCATCCTACTGCTAAACCTGGCTCTGAGCCTCAGCCCCAGCTCCACCATTCAGATCTTAATTAAATTAAACTTGAAACTACTTTTTTCTTCAAGCAGTTTTCTGATGAGTAACCGAGTGATGTGACTGAGTCAGAAGCAACAAATCTTTGTGTGTGGAGAACAAGCTATGGAAACTCCCTGTCACATCAGCTTTGTGACTGCTGTCTTCAGATGTTTCCAAAAAAAGGAGACTCTCAGTAGCACAATTAGCTCAAAACCTGCCAGTAGCAGGGGATAAATGTTTTGAAAATGTTAACAAGTGATTAAATGGTACTTTAATTGCAAAGAACAGAAGAACTGCACACAGGGAGGCGGACTGGTTTGCCTCATCCTGTGGTACATAATCCCATGGAGATCTGAGTTCTCTTGCAGACTCTGTTGCCATCTTTCTCTGTAACCTCGGAAAAGTCAGAATTTCAAGGTCTGGCACCAACGTGAAGGTCATTTTTTAAAAGAAGCTTGGCACCCATCTTACAGCTTTACAGCTCTTCACAGTTTGCAGAGGAGAACATTTACTGTGGGACCACAAATATCCTGTTTTAGACAGCATGCTCAGGCAGTAAGGACATGGCCTTCTAATTCCAATACTTTTCTAATCCTCATGCAGTTTACAGACTTTCTGATCTACAGCTTGTATTGGATCTTTGTGACTAATAGCTCCTGTGGAATTTTCTCCCTTGAACTTCTCTAACCATTTCTGAAGCCCTTTATTCTTCTGCGTCTATACCAGAACAGTGATCTCTACATGCCAGACTGTGTAAAGAAATACTTTCTTTTAAAAAAAAAACCAAAAAACTGGAATATTGAGGAAGGAAAAAAATTCATTTTATGACCCTGAGTTCTCATTTTGGGGAAAAAACTGAATAATTTTTTTCTCTGATCACATTCTCTATTACACTTATGACTCTGTAGCATCATCCACAGACCTTTCCCATCATCTCTCATCCTAGTTAGTAAAGAGTCTTCTCATTAGAAGTGGTCCCATTCCTTTCACTAGTCTTGTCATCTTTCTCCACATTCTTTCCACTTCAGCTTAATTTTTGCTTATGAGCAAGGGAGCTAAGAACTAGTTACACTGCTCTGGGTGTGCAGCATCCAAGACATGAGTGCAAAACATAGTAGTTTTTTAAGGTTTTTTCTTTTGTGCTCTTTTCCTTTTTCAACAATACCTAACATCTGATTTGACATTTTCCACTGCTGAACATCGTGCTGATATTTTCATTGAGTTATAGAAAATTGAGTTATAGAGTCTAAGCTCTTCCTTCTTAGTGGCAATAGCTAATTTTAGACCTCAGTGCTATGCCTGTTGTTTTCCTAAGTACACAAATTGCATCCATTATTCCACCATTCAGCCAATTACCATTTCAAGATCCCTCTGCTAATCTTTACTTTCAGGTTTAATTTTTATTGTTCCCAGTAAACTGTGTCATCAGGAACTGTTGTCACTTCCTTATTCACTTATCTTCTAGATCTATCAATACGCAGAAAAGCAACCCAAGATGTATCACTTTAGCAGTCTATTCCATTCGTCCTCAGTTGTGAAAACTTTTTTCTTCATATGCTTTAACCAGTTATTAATCCATGGAAGTGGCTTTCCCTTATAGCCTGGTTGATGGATACTTTTATATTTGCCCCTTTGACAACTAATTTAATCCTCTATTATTCCTTTCAAACAGTTTTTCAAGGACAGTCAGAAGTTTTTCATGTAGTTCTCCCATATCTCCTCTACACCCATACAGAGGGAATTGGCTGTTGAGTTCTCCAGAATACCTGACCCTTCATCACCGTGTTTCTTCACAATATTTGAGGAATGCAAATACTAAAAATAATAATCATTTTTTTAAGTCAACTTATAAGAATAGATGCTGACAGTAGGCAACTGTTGAAGCATTTAGAGGCAATGCCATGTACTGAGTCACATATGTCATCAGCTCTCCTGCTGGAACAGATCTCTGTGTTCTTGGCCTTAATACTGAAAGACAAACAAAGATTTTTTGCATTATTAGAAAATGTTTATCTGTTGTGATGCCATGTGATGTGCATAAGAGGCAAGTCATTCATGCTAAGCTGTGACAACTACCATTGCAAAAAATCTTGCTTAATCATAGAATCACAGAAAGTTAGGGGCTGGAAGGGACCTCTAAAAATAACTTTGTCCAACCCCCCTGCCAGAGCAGGGTCATCTATAGGTGGTCACACAGGAATGTGTCCAGGTGGGCTTTGAATGTCTCCAGGGAAGGAGGCTCCACAACCCCCTTGGGCAGCCTGTGCCAGTGCTCTGTCACCGTCACAGTGAAAAAATTCTTCCTCATATTTATATGGAACCACCTGTGCTCCAGTTTATAACCATTGCCCCATTATCAGTCACCCCTGAGAAAAGCTTGACTCCATCTTCCTGGCACTCACCCCTTACATATTTATAAACATTGATGAGGTCACTCCTAATGCTGATTGATGTAGTCAGTGAGCTCAAAATATCCAAGTAAAAATTGTTTCCCCCAGACTTTCACTCTGGTTGCTGTGTTCTACAGTTACAACCAATTTTATTAGCAAAGACTCAAATGTTTACATTGCAAACATGCTGTGTCTTGAGCCAGTGGTTTTCTGTTTCCAGTACAATAACCCAAATTTTCCTTTCATTAGGAGCATGAACTGATGCAAACACAAAATGAACTGAGCAAATATGTTACAACCCCACAATACTTTATGAACAGCTTACAAAAATTTGGCATTAATCTGCACATTGCCACTGCTTCACATGCTTAAGCAAATGCTACTATTCAAATGTTGGAGCATCTCTGGCATTTAAGGATAGGTTTGAGAAGGAGTATCTTCCTCCTTTGTCACATGAGAAACAAAAGTGCAGGGGGTTAGTATATACATTTATCATAGCATGGACCTCAAGTTACCTGTAAGACCCAAATTCTTCCTGGGCTGTTCATGTGCTGGCCAGGAATACAGCCAAGAAAAAGTCCTGAGAAGAAACAGAAGTTACAGGGTTAGAAGAGAGAAGTGATGAAGCAGTTCAGCATCAATAAAGAATTTTCCTCTAACAGGTGGTGAAATCTTTTGGGTCTTTGATATTTGACTTGAAATTAAAACTCTTTGGTCTCAGTGGCAAGTGGCAAGTTTGACCAGGAGAAGGCAGAGACACAAAACAAGCATTTCCTTGAAACCAGAATGGTAATGAGAAACAGGCTGACAATATCCTAACAGTGGATCAACCATGGCCTTAGTTATTCACGGCCAAGCATGATGTATTCATGTACAATAGCCAAATTATCAAATATTCCAAGCTATTGTTGAGTAGAGATTATGGAGTCAGCCTTTGTTCTGCTGTATTTACCAGCTGTGAAAGAGAGCCTTTGTATGGGAAAATGGCCTGCTGTTTGTATCAGTTCCCCTCCCCCAAATTTCTCCAAAAGACACACTAGGTCTAAGTCTCTCTCTCACAAAGGCTCTCTGTCTGGGTGCCTTTGCTTAGAACACAGATTTTATTTATCAAAACTGTGCATGAAATTTGTGGACATGTTGATACTTAACATGCAGAACGTGCTGCTTCTTGGCAAGCTAGGATGGGGGGAATAGTGATGATCCTAAAAGAGAAGGAACCATGCCTTGCCCTGACATGGTCCTTTCACTCTTCCACCAACTCAGGTAACCTAGCCAAGTCAGTGCTGGCTTAGAACCAAACTGTCTCTGGAAACAAAAAAATCCATGTCTTGCCCAAAGACAGAAGATCTGGAGAAGAACTGAGATAGTCTTTTGCAGACACATCATTTTAACCAGTCTTTTGCTAAGTCACTGAGTTAAGATTTTGCAGATTTTGTTTCCAAGAATGGATAGTGACCACCAGGCTGGTGGTGGAGAGCTACCTGTGAGGAAGAGGCTGGAAGAAAGTCCAAAAACATAAGACAAGCTGTACTGCACTACAGTGAAGTTCCACCCAACTGGCCCTACATTTAGTCACTGTAAGTGATAAAACCAGAGGCCTCACACTTGCTAGTCCTGTTTAAGTACAGCATATGATGATACCCTCCCACAACACCTCCTCAGCATTTTTCAGCTTAGGAACTTCTAAAGCTGCAAGTTTTAGCTAAGTAGCCCTTGGTCTATTTTTCTTCCATTAATGTGTCTTCAGTGATCTTTAATGTTCATAACTTCCTGCATCAAGGAGTTTCACAGCTTGGTGTCATGTTGTGTGAGGAACCTTCTCTTGTTATTTGCCTTGAACCTTTCTTCTACATCTTTTCCCAGAGGTTCTCAATTCTTTTCTTGGAAAAAGGCACTAAATAACTGCATTGTGTTTTGCTGGATCTAACCACAATGTCCAAAAACTTGTAGGGCCCAAGCCTGTAGTGAAATGAGGCAACGAGGTGCCACTAATTACCAGGTAGTGCGCATGAGCTTGTGTTAAGCCCACCTGTGCCTGATTAGGGCGGGCCCCACCTGTGCATGAGCAGGACTGGGGGCCAATAAAAGGTGAGCTTCCAAACACGGGCTCAGCTCATTCCTGAGCAAGCCAGTAGAGAGGTCAGTTGCTTCTGGAGCAATAGCACTGAGCCAGGCTGCCCAATCCTGAGGCAACAGACTTAGGGCACTTTTTGTGCACCTCTGCTGGAACACCTGTCGGACCTTGGAGCGCCATGCCCTAAGAGAGGTTTGTCTTGCTACATAAGCCTTTGCAAAAATCCTTTCCCAGAAACCTAATGTTATTTTTGCCATATCTGTGTGTCCCGTATTCTGGGGAGGGCAAAAAGGTAAAAACTGTGATGTTAATATAGTAATTTTGCTATAAACGTTCCCTGTAATATGCATCTTAAGTTGGTTGGTCTTCCTTCCTGTGGAATGGTCACCCAAAGGGTAATCGAGGGAGTTTCCATTATAAGAGACAGTCAAACCTACATAGCCCATGAACCATCACCTTCTTTCTCAAAGTGTATGAAATGCACCAGGCACACAGGATGTGAAGGGAGAAAGGAAGATTCCAGTGGCCCCCAACCAAGGCATGAGCCTGATGTATCCAAGGGAGTAGCAGGGAACCAAAGGAGAGGTGACCTCTCCAAATGTACCCATCCCCATGTTATGAGGGCAACTGTCCCTGAGCACAACACAGAATGGGAGGGCAAGGCTGTATGTACATCACAGTCTGTCTTTGTTCCTTCAGGCTACAGAAAGATTAAGTAAAAAGGAAAGAGAATTAAGGATCAAATCCCTTTGTGATCAATTAAATTGTCTTTTTCTATTGCAGACAAACCTTTCCTCAAATGCTTTTCATAAAGCAATGAAGCTTCCTTTAAAATCAGACTAGAATTTCTGGCCTTTCATCTCCTGGCAGAGATATCACATATACAACCATTAAAAACCTGTCCCCAATGCCGGTGTAAATGTGTTCATTTCTTATTAACACCCATTTGTTCTTCTGCCAGTATTGTTCACACATTAGAATAGGAGAGATGATTTTGTTCCTAAGTGGCACTGGCATCTTTCTTGAAATACTGACATCTTTCTTGAAATACTCAGAGATGATACCATCCCCTCTTGACCCTCATTTTGTTGTCTTATATATCAGCCCAAGTCTTCTAATGCTGTAAAGCACCAGTAGCATTCCCCTTCCACTTTAAATTCACCATTCTGAGAACTATCAGGAATTACTCACAGCATTTCAAAGGATGCTCCCAGATCAATTAGTATCTGTGGGGACCTGAACTCAAGCAAGCCAGACATACAAGCAGAAGGCTTTTCTGCCAGAGCTGGAAATGGTTCCAAGCTCTGGCAGAATGAGAAATCTTTACACTGTCTGGACATGTAATAGGGGCAGAGAGCCACACATCACTGTAACCCCAGTTTGTCTGACGTGCATTCCACCAGTGAATGGGACACCTGGATGAATGCTCAGAGTTTGTAACCGGTTCCCTTATCCATGGCAAGTGCAGCAAGTGTGGCTTTCCTGCAGCTGTGCAGTAATGGAAGATCTCTATCTAAAACCCAACTAATTGGTAGGAAGAGGAATGCCTGCACTAACATTCATGTCTTGGACATTCCTGAGCTCTACTGCAGCCCTGCCTTGCTGTCATAAGCCCGGAATAAATGTTTCAGCCCTCCTGAGGGGTCGGGCACAACTGCAGATAAAATATCAGGAACCTGGATGTGGATCCCAGGACAACAAAAAGAAAAGGTTCAGAAGAAAAAAACCGATCCACATTTTAGTGTAGGTAGTGAGAGCACAGAGCAATATGAGTTACAGGTGATTTAGAAGCAGCTTGTTCCACTGAAAAAGTGGCTTTGTAAGGGCTCAGTCCAGCCAAGGCAACAATCTCTTGTCAAAACCTCATCTTCCAGCTGCACTTGTTTCTTTCACAGAATCACAGAATTGTCACAGGACCTCTAAAATCATCGTGTCCAACTGTCAACACCCCTCCTGCCCCAAATAAAATACATTTATCAATAGCTTTATTGCCCACTAGAGCATGTCCTGAAGTACCTTTACATTCCTTTCACTGTAGGATCAAGCAACCAAGGGCCAGCACGAGGGTGCTGCTGAACAAAAATAAATTTGCCACCAACTCTTTTCCATGAACTAAAGCAAAAAAAGTGGCGAGCTGTGGGTTAGAAGAGCAAAAGTTTCTCATGATGTAACGTTTGGCCTGTGTGGTGGACTTCTGTTCACACGTTTTTTATATAATTGGCAGTGATAGGACCAAACAGACATAGCAATATGGATAGACACTCAACAGCAGCTTCAGTGGTCCCCTCCAGGCAGGCAGATGAAAAGCCTAGGGAGATCTGAGCCTGATTTTAGAGGGTGCAAGGTCTTTGGGTGCAAAAGCAGTGCAGATGAAGGTTCAGGGAAGCAAACCAGCTCCTGCATGCCCTTGGCCACATCATGTGTGCATACAGCTCTGGACACACATGCACAATGTGGCTTTATTCCAACAAAGGGGCACTTGTGTGTTCACTGTTCACCCCCGCACTTATTTCTGCTTTGGTCAAAAGGGATTTTAGTGGAAACGCTGGGAATTTATACAGTGTTTCATTTTCTCTTTGCCTTGTCTTAGCTGAGCTTTGCTCCTCACTCCCACATGATGGTGAGAGCCTTCATAGACCAGCAGTTATAATTTATCTTCCATAAACCAACTCTGCTCATGTACCAGGGCTACCCCAGGATGAAAAGGGAACAGACAAAAGGAGAAGAAAAGCAGAATCAAGTGAGACTTGAGTTCCCTCTTCTTCTTCATGCACCAAAGTAGCAAAAAAATGTACTAAAGGGATAAAGGCTAAAGCAAAACCAGCAGCAGCAGCAAGAGACAGTTACTATTTCCTAAATAACAGAGTGCTTTCAAAGAAGAAAGATTCCAGGGTACACATTCATTTTTTCGTGTTGGGTAGATTTGTAAAACAAATTATGTACCCACCTGAGTATTACATAACACACCGAACACAAACATTTATTTTGAGTAAAAGAATAACTGAGCCATTCTGGGTAACTGCCATCCCGGGGAGATGCAGTCTTGCCATTTCTCTCCTCTTCCACTAAAAACAGAGGAGTATTTTACGAGCAAACAGTAAAACCTCGGATCTTATTTTCCAATTTGAAGCCTCAGAGATGTTTAGTCTTGTGTTCATACCCTGTAACTATCCTCCAGTTTCCTACAGTCACACTCTGGTTTCAGCTTGGCTCTCACTGCCTTGCAGCAGCCCATTGCAAGACACTTTAGCATGGCTTTTACGTCAGCTTTCCCCCTCTCCCCCACCCACGATTCTCCCTGCCATATTTTCTCTCCGGATGGTGAAACTGAGTGGCTCTTCCTGAAACCCGAATCGAATCTGGCCCCTCATACCTATCGATGACGGCACTCCTGACCCAAGAGGGGAAACAAACTTCTCCACCAAACTCTCCCCACTTGGCTGCTATTATTTGGGCTTAATTCCACCATTTCACTGCTCATCTGCAGAGCTGTTGCATTTTGGTGAAGGTAAAGGCATCCTTTCCCTCTTTTCACAGATAAAGTGAAGCACTTTAAACTCAGAAACCAGGTTGCAGTCTCTGATCGCCTGGGCAGCTTCTCCCCAAGTTCGTGATTCTCCTCCCACCTCCCAGCACCGGTCTGTGGGTTCAAGCCCCGTTGCTGGACAGAGGGGAACCCCAGGCCGGGCTCGGGGGCCACACGCCGGGGCTGTAAGACCCCTCTTGCCAGGGCAGGCGGCAGCGCTTGCCTCCAGGATGCCCACTGCCGACAGGAGGAAGGAGGATCAGTCCCGGAGAGGGGGGTCAGGACCCTCGGGAACGGCGAGGAGGAAGCATCACGTTGGGTCTGGGGAGGGCCCTTCCTCCGCCGAGGCTCTGCCAGGGTGATCCCGGGGGAGGTGGATCGGGGCTGCCTTCGCGGATATCCCCGAGCAGGGCGCCGGGGCGGGGGTGGCAGGACAGGGGCTGGACCTGGGGCGAGAGAAACTTCCCTGGCAGGGCCGGTCCGGCCCGGACCCCCCGCCCCGCCGCACCGCCCGCGCTCCGCCCCGGAACCGGGGCGCGGCTGCCGCGGGCGGGCAGAGCCCGGCGGCTGCTGGCGGTGGCGGCGGCGGAGGGTGGGTGCCCGCCGTGCCTCGCCTGGCCAAGCCTCGCCAAGCCTCGCCGCCCCCCACTCCTTAGGAAGCCGCTGCGGTAAGGCTGAGCCCCGCCGGGGGAGATGGCGGGAGCGGGGTGCTCTCGGTAGGGAGAAGTTGGGCTGAATCCCCAGCCATCTGGGGTTGCAGCAGAGGTGGGCATCCTCCCTCCGGCTCAGCCCCGGTCCCAGCCGGTGAGACGAGACCTGGTGGGTATCACGGGAGGGAGGTCCCCCGCAGGCTGCTCGGAGGTGTTGCTCGGCGCTGCAGTGAGCGGCAGGAACGATAAGTGCTCAAGGCCAGGTTGGATGGGACTTGGGGTAACCTGGTGTAGTGGGAAGTATCCTTGCTCATGCGGGGGGGTTCGAACTGGGTTTATCTTTAAGGTCGCTTCCAGCCCAAACCATTCTGTGATTGTATGACTGCAGGTGCGACGGTCGGGGGAGGTGGGTGGGACCTTGGCTGGACAGCAGGTGTGACAGTACAGCCCATGGCTGGGACGCGGTCCCCGCTGCCGGTGTGACAGCACATTGCCGGGGGGAGGATGAGGTAGGGTGGCGGCGGGTCAGTCCGGATTGCAGATGCAACGAAGCAGCAAATCGGTGGGATGAGGTCCTGACTGCAACTGCAAAGATAGAAGATACAGGAGGGAGCTGGTCCCGATGGCAGTTGTGAAGCTACCACCTAGAGGCTGGATGTGGTTTTTGGATCTCAGGTGCTACCACGCGGTGTTTAGGTGTGACACGTTCCTGACTGCGGTTGCCATGTTATGATATGTAGGGACGATGTCGTCCAGATTGCAGGTGTGACAGTGTGATGGGCAGGCGGGATGTGCTCCTGCTGTGCCTGAGTGTGACCCTGAATCAAACAGGATATAGCTTAGGGCAGCTGTATCTGCTCCAGGGGTTGGGCCAGTTTCAGGCTTTTATTTTGACAGATCCTGTTAACCAGTGTATTCTGCATGAAGTCTCCCAAGTCCTGCCTGGGTTTACTCACATACTTGTCTCGTGCCTCATCCTCCCTTTTGCTCAATAGTTCTGCAACGATGAAGTGGCTTCTTGCAAAATCAGCACCCGGAGCTGAATTCCAGAGCTTGGGGGTGGGGAAGGAGTGCTCAAATACACTAATCTAAAGAGAAATAGCCTAAAACAGTGCTCATGGTCCTCCCTCCCCACGCTGTGAACTCTACATCATTTTCCTTGGATTCCTAAGGCTGGGGAGTTTTTCTGGCTAAACTTACTGGCTGCAAAACACATCAGGCTCCCTGGTGGGGAAACTTTTGGCCTAAGTCAGTTAGAAATAGAAGCTGAAGTGAGCAGAGTTACAGTAAGGTTGCAGTGGTTTTACAGAACTTGTTCAGAATTTGAACTGTCTGGTCGTTAATCTCATTTCTCTTCCATCCACTTCAGCTTGTTTTTCCACTACAGACAGGAGCCGTAGCTGCCAATTTTGTGGGCAGAGTGGGGATCGCAGGAATCTATGAGCATATGGGATTTTTTTTTTTTTTTTGTCCTGTTATAAGTTAATAATCCCATTCTAGGCTGTTGTCCAAGAATTTTGCTACAAAAATGCAAGCAGTGTACAAGACCCATTGTGTAAAAGATAATCTAAATGTAGGACAGGAAGGGACCTGGCAGGTCAGCAAATCTGAGCACTGAATGATATTATGCCTTATTGCACACCGCTGTAATTCATTTGTTCCCAGTCTCTTGGGAAGAGGAAGTTTCAGAACTTTACTAAACTGATATTATTTTTTTCCCCAATATAGAGCTTTATCTTACTTTGTGTTTGCACTATGATTGCTTAGTAGTCCTGGTTTGATGCTTTTCTCTCTAATCAGTATGACATAGCAGTTGCATGCTTCTCTCATCTCTATGCAATGCCAAACAAACTGGGACTTGCCATCTGCTTTCATGAAGCAGACTCCAGCTTCTGCTGGTCCCCAGCAGTCCTGCACTGGGCTTCTCATTCTCTGAATTCCCTCTGGATGAGCAGAGCTCTGAGGTCTGACTGGTGCCTCCTTTGACACCTCACCTGGAAATAAATACCTCACCTGATAGGTATTACACATTAGCCCCCTCCTGGGACTCCCTCTGTCCTATGGTGAGAGTGGGAAATTGGGATTTTCATCCCCAGGTTTGTGCCTGACTTCTGTTTTCTGCTGTCGGATCTGATTTTACTCTAAATGTCTTATTAGGTCCCATTTTTCTCATCTATCCCCATGCTCTGGGGTTGTGTGGTATTCTCTGAGCTTTCTCCCACTTTCTTTGTTGTGAAGAGAGATGTCAAGTATGGTGAGGTCTCCCTCACTTTTATTACTGACCCCTGCCAAACCTTCCCCTTCTGTGCTACTGGCTGTCCTGTCTTTTTGGGTCTGTCCCCTGGTTATTTTGAATTTTCATCTTTAGTGACTTAACTCACGGCTTCACTGTGAGTTGCTGAGCAAGTGGCTGCACTTCAAATATATCAAAAGCTGAACTCTACCCCTTTCTTATGTGCCAGGTATGCTGGATAGGTTTCCCAGAGCAACTGGGTAGAAAATTGTTCTTATCAAGGCAAACTAAAATGCATTTTGTTCCTCTTTCCCCCCGTTTACTTCCATGTCTTCTATTTTTTTTTCCCCTGCAACAATTATTCTGTTGATGAGAGATTTTTAATCCCACCATTGTACCATAACCAGCCATGAGTAGAAGATGAGAGTAATTTGGCAGCGGGTGGCAACACAATGCCATAGATTAGGGAGTGAACAATATTTATAGAGCTGAAATGGTTGGGGGAACTTCAGTCAAACTCACTGCTCATATCTGAGTTCAGATTTAACTCCCAGTTGAATATCCTTGCTCTTAATATTTGCAGTAAGGTCTATCAATGGTGATTCAGAGGAAGTACCACCCGCTGAATCAACAAAATCAGCTCCTAAGATCAGCCAGTGGTATTGAACAAATCCAGCTCTTTTTGGTGCAAAATACTGCAGTTGGTAACTGCAGTCAAACACATCCCAAGGGGTTATCCCTGTTCCATTTGTTAATGTTGTACGTGGCATTTTATCTAACTAGGTGAAAAATACCTACATGTTTTGCAGAAGGTAGATAGAGCCCTGTAGTGTGAAACCCCTGGTGTTTGGTGCAGGAGGGAGGCTCAAGAATGACTACGTGCTCCTGACCTAATATATTATAATCCCCTTGGTATTATCAACCAAACTCAGGTTTATTCCAGTATTTCTCAGTGTCGTATGTGCAGCAGCTTATCATACAGTGCTTGTGAGTGTTGTGCTGCAGAGGCTGCCTTCATCTCCCAGTGGACAGAAAAAGCTCTGAGAGATCCTAGTGCTACAGTAGGGGTGAGAGAACAACCTGGATTGTAATTACACAGAGAGCCCTGGGGTCCCGTGCTGTCAAACAAGGTGCTAAGAGCAAATCTGGAAGGGGAAAAAAGTTCAGATTTTGAGCCTTGGCTTTCTCCTTGTAACAGAGGATGGCATTGTGGTAGATCTCATGGGGCACTGTCACAGCATCCCAGTTGTTCCAGTTCTACAGGCATACAAACTGAATGCAAGATGGGAATGCTTCAAAAAAAGGACAGCATCTCAGTGCTGCTGAGGATCCTTGTCAAGGGGAAGTTTCATCTGGTTCCTTTTTCCTAGCAAAAAATAACTGGTGAGCAATGCCCCAGCTTTATGACTGCTACCAGATGTTGTCAGTGGTAGATGAGGAGCCAATTTTATGCAACTGAATGTTGCACAAATAAGAAGAGGGTGTGTGGAGCTCATGAGCCCCTGAGTCATAGGCTGGCATCTACAAGAATGGCTGTAGTTAAAAGTGAGTGATTGTACAGTGGCAGATGAACATTTGTTGCCTTTTTGTCAACCTTTCTCTTCACATCTGCAGAAGGCAGGAGAGGGTCTAACAGCATGACAGTTTTTCCATTTGATATAAAGAACAAGTATTGTTCACAGATTCAGACGTTTCTACTAGTTTGATACCTGAGTTGACATTTCAAAGTGCTGGGAATGCTGAAGCCACAGATCAATGAACTTCTTAAGCAAGCAGTGGTGTTTGCAAGAAGCTTTGTAGCAGTTTAAGGTGTATTTCAAGGTTCTCTGGGGAACTTGCTGAGCTGATAAAAGAGACTGGGCAAAGCCAGGAGGAGGAGGATTGAAGGCCAGTGGATGAAAGTCACTCAACTGACTTCAGAACGTTTAAACACCCAGAATGTTTAAACACCTTTATTCAGAAGGGATATTAATCCAGCTCTACATCCAATAAATAAATAAAAAAAAAAAGGTAATAAAGAGCTGTCAAATGTTGTGGTTAGTGGGGTGCAGTGGTTATGGTAGGTGTCACCAGGTGGTGCTATTTTTTTTCACTCCCCGTCTGGTTTTCTTACCATGACCATTATTTTGCCTCAGCTCAGGGATACATGGTGTTAATTTGGTGGAATCTAAGGGCCTGGGATGAATTTTCTCTTGACCATTAGAGTCTGTTCCATAAGAGTCTGTTGTACAGTTGCCCTCCATCACCCCTTGGTGCTAGGAGGACTTGCCCAAAAGGGACAAGAGAGAAACTCCAGTTGATACGTTGCATAGGTGCTCATGTAGTACCTGCAGGTTCAGAAACACTGATTTCTTCCCACTTCTGACTTGCCAAGCCTTCTGCCCCTGCTGCTCCCAAGTTGATGGTTAATGCTGAAAGGGCAGCACCACTAAGGACAGCAAGCCTCCTCAAGACTGCGTTGGTCTCCACTTTTCCAGCTGGGAGAGCTGAGTCACATTTTAACAAGCAAGGACAGCAGAGGAATTTGGAGATCACTCCAGGAAAGTGTGGGAAAGGAGGCACCCTGGAACCATAAAACCTCTAAATTTAGTTCTAGTTTAAAATGGAAAATGTTGGTGATTTTGCCCTGATGGAGGTCAGATGAATTTAGAGAGTCACAGGTCTGCTCCTTCCCCATCTGCTCTTCAGCCCTGTCCCTGTACCAGGGGCTGCCTGGCAAGGTTGGTCCTTGCTGGGGACACATCCCCTCTGCAACCTGCCCTGGCAGACGAAGGGGACAAAAGTGGGAAGCAGCAGGAGCCCCAGGCTTCAGCAGAGCCTCTTCCCCTTCTCCAGTTCAGTGAATGAGGATGGCATCACATCTATGCATTTACAAACTGATGAACGGCTGAGTATAAATGTAGCTAAAGTAACTTTGTTACCCTCCACTCTGTCAGTTAAATTGCATTATTTTTAATGAGGCAGCTATCTCTCTGGTCCTTCTGTTGTGCTGGTTTCCCCTGGCTGTCTGCTTCTCCTCCATCCTGCTTTTCTGCCAAGCCCTTGCATGGCCTTTCCTGAAAGCAGCAGGTAAGCCACAGCATTATTTTCCAACAGAGATCCCAGGTGGAAACAGAAGTTCCCGGAGTACCAGGTAGCAGCTTTTTGTGAGCTGTGGTTTTCTTCCCAAGCCTGCTAAAAAACCAAGTGGTGGCAAATCAGGTCTCTTCCATCAGCTTTGGGGCTTCACTCCTTTTGCTGCCTATGGCTGTGGACCCTGGGCAGCTGCCCCTGCTGCCTTGGCTCTGCGAGTAAAACTTCCTCCTGCCCCAGAAACAGCCACAATCTCCTCCTTTGTGCATTTCTAGCTCAGAAAAGGCTGATTCATTCTCTGAAGCAGATTAATCGCTTCTGCTATTAAAACAAAAAACAAACAAACAAGAAAACACCCAAAACAAAAAAACACAAAGCAAACAAACAAATAAACAAACAAAAACCCAAAACCAAAACAAAAAAAAAGCAACCAAAAAAAAGAAAACCCCAAAACAAGCTGAAACAATGAAACCCTTTGGATTTGTTAGGCTTTACTTTCAGCTGCATGTACAATGCAGTTAATCAAATGTGCTCTGAGCAAGAGCAAAAAAGTTCAAATGGAAAAAGAATCAGTGGGTTATGGTATTTACCTGGCACTTCAGTAGTGGGCTCTGCAGTTTTAGGAAGTATTTGTGAATGTGTCTTGTTGACTTATATGACAAGTGATGCAAATTTGAGCCCACCCTGAAGGTGCACTGGGGAACAAGTATTTACATTCCCTGATACATTTTATAACTTGTTTCCTTTCTGGTTTCCATCATGTTTATGTGGCACCGGGCTCCCTGGTAGCTTGCATCCAAAGCCTGGCTGAGCTACTCCCATTTCTTCATTGGAAAGCTGCTTTCCAGCCTGCTTGGCTCTGCTTGCTTGTTTATGCACTGACTGTAGTTCCACATTTCAGAACAAGCTGTCCAATATTCATGAGTTATTTTGTATTTAGTCCCGAGGTTTCTTGTATAAGCCTGGGGATAAATTTTGAGTTCTCTTATTTCCATTACTGGAAATGGACTGGACCCTAGCAACCATTACCAAGCCTTAAATATGACCTCTATTTACCTAGAAGAAAGGTGGAGGGACTATCACATAGTTAAATGGATTTACAAGCTTGTATATCCCAAAACCCTGTTCTGATAACACCTGGAAGAAAGTGTTAAAGAAAGCCATATGTGTAGAGATGAAACATTTATTAAATTATATCCTAATATTAGTTGTATGTTTATTTATCAGATAAATATAGTGATTTTCCTCTTGAAAATCAGTGACAGCCACATGCTCAGCAGGCATAAAGCAGTGCAGCTGTTTGGACTGCACAGACCTGAGGATGTGACTGAAGAATTGATTTATTTGCAAAGAAAAAAACCCAGTATCAACCACTCATTTTTAAAGTAATTTAAATTACTTTGCAGGAAAAACCAAAAGAGATCAAAGTATTGGTATAAGAAACCCTGAATGTAAGTTAGACCTATGTATAGTAAATTTATTTTGTCCCAGCATGAGTCTTTCCCATCAGAAACCTCTGGCTGGTTGGACCATATTTAAATCCTTCCAGATGAATTCCAAAACTGATGTTGAACAGGAACGATAGTATCTAAGAGGACAACTTTAGATCCTCTTGAAACTGCTGGACCAAGTACTGTAGCAAAGTGCAAGGTTAAGCCAGCCATTGTTCTTCAGTTACTGCATTATAAATAAGGACTTAAAATCTTTCACCCAGAAGCAGAGAAAATAGTCTGAAGGCATCATTAGAGTGGATTAGTTTTGAAATCATGCTAAGCCACTCTTCTGAAAGAATTTATTTTAAATGGCTCAAATGCTTAATTTCTTGAATTAGCTGCTGAGCGTGGTCTCCAGTTCTTCTTTATATTCAAACTCACAGAAAAGTACCTAGCAGTATCTGGGTCTGCTCACCTTAGAGTGTGCAATATATACTTTGCCTATGCCATTTGGAATCCTGGCTATACTTGCCCTTATCTGAACAAAAATGTTCAGGATGTTTGCTCTTGGGCTGTTGACCAGGTGAGATACCAGCCACTGTGATTCATCAGTGGTTGGATGGAAAACTGATCTTGATAGGAGTGAGTTGTGTTTGCAGCCTGTTTGGAGAACAGCTGGAAAAATACTGGCTCTTATGTACCATTTTGGTGTCTCAGTGGCTCTTTTTCAGTAGGGACATCCATATACATTAATATGGATCTGGGCAGCTCTTTGGCTTAGTCATGCCTACAACCCTTTCCCCTAAGGACCTCCTGCATCATACTGGTTTTTAGGGAAGAGCTATCCCCTGGTTGAAGATTTTCACCTTTTTTCAAGTGAGGAGGGTTTGTGGATGTGCTAGAGCAGTATGGCTAAAACCTGCATAGGACCTGCCTGCCTCTCCCTTTAGGGCAGGGCTCAGAAAGTCTTTTTTCTATAATCACATCTTCTCACTACTTGTGGGTGTGCAAGGGAGCAGAGTTCAGCTGCCTCTGCAGCCCTCATCCTGGCAGTGCCTCAGTGGTTCCCCTGTAGCCCTAGCATGGGTGTAATACCTGTATGCAGGATAAACTGAATAAATATTGGGCTCTTCACTCAGCCTGTGCTTAGGAGCACATAGATCTTTAGAAACCCATGCACAGGTCTGTGCCCTTTGCTCTGGGTAGAACTGCTGGCACAGAGATTTTGGCAGAAAATTTTATTGTCACCTGTCCAAAGAAAACACTGAGTTCCCCACAGCTAATGGTTTAATCTCTCCAACTGGAAGCACCCTCCCCAAAACAGGATGATTTTGTTGCAGAAGCTTCCTAGTAGAAGAGACTTGTGGAGTGAATGCTTTGGATGTTTAAAGCAGATTGACATTATTAAATACAAAGTTTCCAGAAATACTGAAATATGCTAGCAGCAGCAGGGTCCTTTCATTTCATTATCTGAAGAATCCATTAGATAACGACTACTTCAGAAGCCTTTTTTTTTTAAATTTTTTTTTTCCATCCTGATAGCATCATCTAAAGTGAATTTCCAGCAGAAAAGCAGCCAGAGAGCTGGTCTGTGACAGGAGAGCTGGAGGGGGTTCAGTCTCCAAGGAGGGTAGCAAAATTCAGTAAGCAGAAGAGTCAGCAGTCAGCTTTGCAGCTCCTGTCTTGCTCCCACAGCCTCTTGAGGATGTTCAGATGTCTCTGTTCCCCAAGGAGAGAGCAAGCCAGCTGCTTTCACTCTGCACTCTCAGTGACTGAGAAGGTCATCACTGGCCCAATCCTGTCTGCTCCCCAGCAGCCCCTCTGGCATCTCCTGACATCCCCTCAGCACAGGGTCCTCCTGAAAAGGTCAGGCACCTTCCCATGCATGAGGGCAGGGGGAGGGCTGGCCTATTCCCCAGAGATTTGTATGTTTTCATCTGGCCAAACTTCCTTGCAATGACTTTAATCCCTTTGACACTGAGCCTTCTAGTTGCTTAATGCAGAGTTCTATCCCCAGATGAATGGAAGAAGCTTGATTTTTTCAGATTTCTTCCCAATACCTTAATTTTTCCTCTGCAAAGGCATGGTTGCCTTTACTGGCTCCATAGCAGCAGCACAAACCAATAAGCTGGTAACAAGAGATGCAGAGGCAAATAACCTGTAATTCTTGAATACTGCCTGTGCTCATGTTTAGTAATTTAGCAGTGGATGATAAACTCTGGGCAGAATCACCTAAAAAGAACCATCACAGAAGACCTCTGGCTGGCACCTCTCTCTGTCAGCCAGAAATGAGCTCGGTGTCTCCTTTCCAAAATCCTTGACACAGTTTACAAGAAAAGCCTCTGGCACAGGAGCTGATTTGTCACATAAACATGGAGCAGTGAGAAGACACTGATTGCTGTAATTAAGAACAATCTAATTCCTAAGGGCAAGTGGGGTATATTTTTGTGTGTTTAATCAGGTTCCTGCATTTCACAGACGTGTTGTGTGGGCAGGGAAGCCACTGCACTGCAATCCAGAGGCACTGGAGTGATGCTGGAGCTTAGAGGGTCTTAGCTCTCCTTTGCCTAACGTGGGACTAAACTTTCATTTCTTGATTTGATCTCCCTGGTTTTGATGTAATTACTGTTCAGAGGGCGATGGAACCATCCACTAGAAAATTAGGTTAAATTGGGCTGATTTGCTGGGGGAAAACCACTAGCCCCTCTGAGCCATCTGAAACCAAAGTTGCTGGGGCAGAAGCTCAGACATGAAGAGTTGGATCCATAAAAGGATTTCTGCCCTTAACACCCTACATCCTTGTGGTATGGGAGCAGATCTTTGCTCCCCAGGGCAGCACTCTGCTCTCCTGGGAGATGAGCCTCAGGACTCCCCACTGGTACCTCTCTCCAAGCACATCTGCATGGGGCTGCAGCTGCTTCCTCCAGAGGAAGAGGGCAGGAAGGAAACTCAAGCAATGACCAGAGCATTCAGGCAGACACAGCAGCCCCATGCATGGGCTCTTTATGGTCTTGCCTTGGAAAGCAAATGCTTTTGCTAGGGCCATGCTATGGATAGACAGGTTGATGGACCTTGGCTGGGGGCTTAGCTCAGTGGGGTGCAGGAGCATCTCTGGGTCCCTGAGCTGCTCCTGCACAGGCTGTGTTAGAGTGTGGTGAGGGTGCAGGCAGCTGCCAGCAGCAGCCAGGCAGGGCTGCCAAAACCTGGAAGTAGCACAAGCAATACAGGAGCTGGGTACAGAAAGTGGGAGCCAAACCTGTTGTTTTTCTCAGCTACTGCCCATTGCTGTGGCTGTTGATGTGCTGTGGGGCCCACAGAGAAGCACTACAGCCTCTGTGATGAGTTTTCTGCTCCTCAGCCCAATTTCTCTGCTTCTTATTTTTATGTGGGAGATGATGCAGCCTTTCTAAGAACACAAACGTTTCTGGAGTATCTCATAGGTCCAGGCTTCAGATGAAACCTGATGGGAGCTGACAGCCATTTAGATTTCTTCCATGATTGCAAGGGCAGGAATTTACAACAGCAGCAATCCTTTCTTTTTTTTTTTTCTCTCTCTCTCTTTTTTTACCCTAAAACCTGCTGTGAGCCCCATCATGTTCCCAAGAACCAGAGTAGTGACTAAGTTTTTGAGGACTTGAGGATTACACACCAGGAGCTAGGAGCACACGTAATGTAAAATAAAATGCATTCACTGATGTAAAACCCATCATGGATTAATGTTTATCTTGGACTGGATAAACACGCCCTCAGAGTGCTTCCTACAGCAGGATGGGGAGCTGTGCAAAGTCATTTCCCTGGACATTGAATTGTTATGATAAAACTGCCTGAATTAGAAAGCACATGGGGAAGTTTGTCTCTTAAAGGCTAGCTGGATTTGGACCAAAGAGCAGAGAGATGAGTGTATTTCTAGTATTGGTGGAGCTGTGCTCTCCTGTACATGAGTTGAGTTTCCCACTGAAGTGGGAAAGATCTTCCTATGGGCTCCTATTTTTGATCTAGGAGGTTCAGTTCGGGGCAGAGACCTGACAGAATAAGAAAAAAAATAAATGTATTTGAAGTCCAAGTGCTACACTGAGCCAGGCAGGAGGCCTCTGCTCAAATGGCCCACGTTGTAATATTCACAATTTTGTGGTAACTGTCTTTCTGTTAACACCTCTTGAGAGGCAGAATGGATGCATTTTACAGCTGTGGCTCACAAACTTGTTTCCATGTGAAATCTTGACCAGAAAGGTGGAGAGATCTTTTCTGTTTAAAAGAGCTCTGAAGAGCCTGCTCAACCCATAAAAACCAGGCTGGACCAAGGCTCAGCAGGACCTTCAGAGTGCCTCAGTAGGAATAGGATCTTGTCATCCAGCCCAGGGGGACACTGCCTGAGCCTCCAACCTTTGCTGTGCTGCCCTCTCGTAGCTATCGATCCTGGGGCAGGCAGCACTGGGTCAGACATCCTCATTATTTTAAGCTGTCCTGGCTATCTCAGCATTTCAAAAACCTCTGAGATGTTGCAGTGTTTAAAGTCCCAGTACCACTAACTCAAAAAGCCCCATGTGGTTGTTGCGAGGTGCAAGGGGCTGCCCTCACTGCCTGCCACCCTGATGCTCTCCATCCCACCCACTCCAGACATACTTCTTCCCTTTTTTTTTTTTCTTTCTTCTTTCTTTTCTCTCTATTTTTCCCCCCTTTCCTTTGCCAGATCATTTCCCTGTTCTGAGTCACCCTGTGCCAGGACTGCTTTCTCATGCTGGCAGATGGACGAGTGGTGCAAGGCTTCCTCCTTCCCAGCCCATGGGGAAGTGTTCGGAAGTGTTACCTTCCCCGCAGCCAGCACAGAGTGAATGAGAGGGGTGACAAATGACATGCAAATGCCTTCCCTGGAGGCTACAGAAGAGTGACTTGCTTGCACCTTTCTGAAGAGTGTTGTTTACATTCTATTAGACACTGATATCCTGTTGAACTTTCCTAGAGTGTGTGATTTGCAGACATGCTCATTCAGGGGATTTGGACTTTATTGACTGGAGGTTGCTTGGCAGAGTAAGAGAAAATGAGGTGGCTGGGGAGCCAGTTGAGAAGGATCCATCATGTGAGAGAGAGAAGAGAATAACTTGACCACAGCTCCAAGGTAGGAAGTCTTTCCTCTGTCCATTTTCTCTGTCCATGTGGCATCTTGTGGCAGTGTTTAAAAACAAACAAACAAACAAAAACAGAAAAAGGTTCTGGCTCTCATATTATCTGTTTGTGTGACAGCTTCTCACTGAGAGGGAACCAGAAGAGTCTTAGAAAGTTACCACTGCACTGTCTGTGTTGCTGGGTAACTGCTTCTTCTTCTCCCATGACCCCTAGCCCATAATAATAAACTGCATCCCAAAATGCTGTATGATGCTGCAGTCACTGCTGTGGGTACGTGTTGCCTCTGCCAGAGCATGCAGGCACTGGAGCAGGGAACAGGGGAGCTCTGCAGATGCTCTTAGGATTTCTGTGGGAATCTGGCCCCAAGTCCTGTTCCTTTCCAGCTGGGCTCAGGACACCTCTCTGGCTCTTGTGGCTCTGCTGCCAGCAGCAGGGAGGAAGCCTTGGTGAGACCAGGGTGAAGCCTTTGCAGCCCCTTTAGCTGTAGCACAGCTGGGAGCTGACAGCTCTGCCTGGGGCAGGTGCTGGCTACTACCTGGCATTCCTCCAGCCCATATTCTGCCTTGCCTCCGAAGGCCTGTGAGAGTGTGTGAGGATGCTGTAGGTCTCACATCCACCATGGAAAGCTTTTAGAATTGCTCCAGCTGACTTGGCACTTGAACAGATGGGGAAAGCTGGCACCTTGCTTCTGGCCAGGTCTTCCTGGTGGCAGTGGCTGTTTCTGAAGCAAAGGTCTGACAGCTGCACTGACCTGATTTAAACCTGGATTAAGGTCGATCGGTTGTCAAGTGTCTCAGACTGGGTTCCTATTGTAATGGAGAGTGTTTTTAAACCCCTTTGAAGCTAAGGTAATGCAACCTCTAGATACAAATAAGGCTTTACATGCCACTGAAGATCATAACATAAACATCCCTGAGCATCACAGCTGAGCTTCATTTGTATGTGGTATCTTTAGCAGCCTGATGATTTATTTATTTGTTTATTTACTGCTGAGGAAGAAAGTTCTGGTGATTTGTTTTACCAGTGTAACCCCACCAGTACCTATGGAATGGACACATTTACCTCTTGTGCAAGATATCACTCGGTATCACAGCTTGTATTTGCACAGGAGAGAGAAGCTGTGCTAGCACACAGCATCCTGAGAGTGGTGGATGGGAATGAATCAGGACAGCATGTTTTTCCTTTCTTTGCAAAAGAATAAGCTATTCTGGCATAATTCATGCACATTTATACCAATATAGTCATGTTCTTTCTTGTCAGTGCACTTAAGTCCTTTCCTGGGAATGTGGTGCCAGAAAAAAACATTGCCAGCCCCATGCCCCTCCCAGGCAATGCATGGATGGCACAGCTTGTGCTGTGGGCAGTACTCAACAGTGGGCTCTGTGTCCCTGCTCCCTTGTTTGCTGAGAACAAAACACTCCCCATAAAGATGTGATGTTTCCATGTCTCTGAGGAAACAGGTGGCTTGGGCTGCTTCATGGGAGCACCTGTTTGCCTCACTTCTTCATTAACTTCTTCAGTAACACAGAGCAAGATTGGGCACTCATTCTAAGACATTTTAATTTTTTGATCATAAAATGATCATCCTGATACAGTTCATCCTGACCTCTGATAGAGCTGAGGGTCAAAAATAACAAGATTTGGAGCTTGCTGAGCCTACTGGCCATGGTAGGAAAAGGATGGAGCAGCAGTTGGTTCCATGATGAGGAAGGATCTCTTGGGCAAATCGTGCCTTTTGTTTGCACACCTCAGTTTCCCACCGTGCCCTTACTGTCACCTCCCCTGGGAGACTGAGTACTCTGCCAGTGCCTGGTGATGCGAATGTGCCCACACCAAGTGGTCAGGTTGGCTTCTAAAAGAGAGATTTGTGGTCCCCCCTGCTTCTGTTGGTGCGTGGGAGGGTGATTTCATTATCCTGTAAGTACGTGAGCTGCTCAGATGCTGCACAGGAAAACACAATACCACAAGTGAAAGCAAGATTAGAGGAGGAACAAAGCCATCACACTTCTTGAAGTGGGTTTGGAAAGCAGAGAGCCAGGATGTTGTTTCTTTTTAGTGACTGAGTAGTCTGACATGTTGCAAAACACAATGGCTCGGCATATTCCCAGTGGCAGAGTGAAAACTGGAACTACCCAGAAGCAAAACCTATCATTAGCAGTCAGCCAGGCAGAACGTGCTGCCGTGTGCCAAGAACAGGCATGGAAGGAAGGAGGGGCTGTGCAGAAAAAAAGATTTTTTCCTTGGGGCATGTGGTGTGAGCCAGCAGCCTTGCAGAGGGGATTAGAGGGCTGCAAAGGCAGCATGGGAGGGTCAGGGTGCCCCCAGACTTCTTCAAAGGGCAACAAGGAACAGCAGCAGTTCCCCCATCTGACCCTCATCCTGCAGCATGAGAAGTGGGGCTGCTCCCAAAAAGTCAGAATGGTTTTGACCTGTAATTTTTCTTTTTTTTCCCCCATTCAATTATACTTAGCTTCAGAAATCTCTTTTTACGTGTCCTCCCAGGTCCTTGCTGTGATCCATGTCATCCTGGAGGCGTGTAGTAATTTAGACTGAAAGCTGTGCTATGCAGCTCTGTTCCTCACAGCTTCATAGGATGGAGAAGTTATTGATGTGCCCTGATTCATCTCCCACAGATGTCATCTCCCTAGGAGCTGACTTGAAGGACAGAGGGGCACAGAAAACTGTATCTGGGAAGCACCTGCTTCAGAAAGAAAGAAGAGGGAAATTTTATCAGCCAGGTTGGACGGATGCAGGGGACATCACAGCTTTGCAGACTCAGTGATCCAAAAAGTTAGCACCATGAACCTCAGTGTTGCTGTGGCTATGTACAAGAGCATGAGCCTTTATGATGCCTTTATGTTTTCCTAGGGGACTCTCTTAAAATGAAGAGTATTTTTTGCATTAATGCTTCTTTACTTGTAATTCCCTATCAGACCTAACAACCTCTTGAGGGTGAGAAGCAAGATGAGGAGAGGGTTGCATTTATCAGTGAATGCTGTGGGGTGTGGGTGTCCAAGTAGCAGCAAGCACAGACAAATCATGAAGATGCTGCCTAGGGAGCAGCACCCAGCACCAATGCTAGAAGAGGGCAGACCATGGGTGCTGCAAGCATGGTTGGACACAGAGGCTGGGGACATTGCTTCCACCACTGCATCTTCTTCCATGGCCTTCTGCTGGCAAGCAGGCAAGATGAATTCAGCCTTTTAAGTCTAGTGCCTTGTCTCTTCTTGTTAGGGGACTTGCTTTCCCTCAGCCATCATAGTCTAAATGACCTCTGTGAGACAGCCAGGTAGATGCATTCCATTTTAATCTCTTCTCTCTCTCTGCTGAGATCATTTACCTACTAATAGGACACAGCTAAAAGGCAAAATACCAGCCCTTTAGGGATGTATCTGAGTGGCTTTGCAACACTGTGCCTCATGGAAAGGATGGAAAGATATTGCGTTCATAATATATTACTCATATCTGTGTTTGTAAACAAATTTATCACACCATCTGCAGAGATGTACTGCGATCTCCTCCATGTTTATTTCCTTTCCGTTTATATAGGACAGTGCCTATTTGTTCCCTTTTTACAATCAGATACATTAGCCAGATCTCTTTTTCTTCTCTACAAAAAGAGCACACTCTCTGTGTGAAAGAATATTTAATCAATCCAGTTTGTACAGCTTTGTGCATAAAAACACAAACCAGTGCCATTTGGAGGAGTACCTGCTTGAGTTAGTATCTCATCTCTCCATATCTGTGCAGAGCAGGTGAGGAGGAAAGGATAATTTAGAGCACATCCAGTGGTAAACAGGATGCTCTGTCAGTATTTCCTGTCTCCTGTTGCACTGCCTGATCTTAACTCTCAGAAATCAGCTAAACCTAAAGTCAATAATGCTCTTATAATCTCTCTAACTTTCTGTAGCTGATACAAGATACAATGAAATAATTTGTACAACTGGGAGCAGAAAGCCAGCCCATTTTGTTATCTGCTTCGATAAGAAATGTTTAGTCAAATGCAAATAAAAGAAGTTGTTTTCTGAGTATAAGAAGTCACACAGAGAGAGAGGGAGCTTGCTGTCAGCAGCCCCTTCTGCAGCCCCTTGGCTGAGTGGCATGAGCTGCTGGCACAGCTCCGGGCAGGGCAGAGCCTGGCCATGAGCTGAGAGAATTGTCCTCCTCCAGCAGCTGCTCCTGCAGGCTTTCTCACCTGGCAGGACCACAAGGCTCCTCAGCACACAAAAAGGCCCCAAACCAGATTCTCTGCTCAGCACACACATTCACTTTGGGAGAGGAAAGAGCCTGGGTTACCAGCAGAGCCAAGAGGAGGGATGAATCCCACCCAGTGAGCAGAGATTGGACCTTGCTACCAGCCCTTGAGTTTGAGCCCATCCCCTGTGCAGTGGTGGAAAAATCCAAGACAGTCAATTCCTCTTTCCAGACAGGAGACTGAGGGATCTTGGGTCTTTGGGGAAACCAACAAAGAACAGGGCTGGGCAGGATGAGTGCTGCTTCACTCAGCACTGCTACGTGCTGGAGGTCTTGCCTTGACCCCAGGTACTGGAAGAGGACCCTGGGTTCCATACACAGCCCAGTCTGCAGCTCTAAAACTCACCAGCTCTACAACTGGAAATTTACTGTGGTGGGAAGTGTAGGACACTGCCCCAGTGCCAGGGCTGTTACCGTGGGGCAGGACAGTTTCACTTCTTTCCCTCCAGGGAGGGAGGATTTCTCTTCTCCTTTGCACTAAGCCTAACCCAAATTCCTGAGCTTGGGTGCAGAGGATTGTTTAGGGGTGACTAATTCCACCGAGGATTTTCCCAGGAGTGAGTAAGGGCTCTGGGCTGCAGACAGTGATGACAAATCTTAGAAATTCAAGTCTGTACTTTGGCAAGAGGGTTTGTTGCTTGGGTTTTCTTTTCTATGTGGTCCTTTTTGCTACTTTTCAGCTGTACTGTGTGTTCTCAGGTGATAGATTGACAGCTTTAAGTTTTTCTAACATGACCATCATTTTCTCAGAGAACAGAATTGTGAACAACTGGGTGTTTGGTTGATTCTTTCCTTATGAGAGCAAAGGGAAACTCTGCAAGAGGGTTTCACCAGAGCTCTCTAAAGAGATTTTCAGTCACCATATCCAGCAAACTCCACCCCTCCCCAGACCCCTACCCAACACAGTTTGTGATTCTGTGAGCCGAGTGCTTCTGTCAGGTTCCACCATCAGCTTGCCCCAGGGGTGTGGTTCAAGCCCTCTCAAATATCCCATACCACTGCACTTGACATCTTTCCAAGAGGCATGTTGAGGTCCATAATATCATGCCCTAAATCCCTACCATAAATTAGTATGCAAACTTATTGGCATCTTATTTCCTAAGGGGTGACTACCAAAATGACCCACAGGTCTGCTGTGATGAATCAGCCAGGACCTTTCTCAACACTGCAGTTCCCAGGGAAAACATCACATGACAGGCTTTAAACTAATAAGATTATTTCCAGTATTTGTAAATGCTGCACCCTTTATCTTTGCTTTCTACCAAATAAAACCTTTCAGAAACTTTCAGTTTAGATTTTTCAAGCCTTTTCCTACACACTGCAGGTCTAGAAACCTTTGTGTGGGAGCTGGTAAAGGGGAAGCAGACTCTCCTATAATCCCTTCAGTTCTTCAGGTGCTGGGATTTGGGGGCCAACTGGTTGTATTGAGCTCTGTGGGACATCACCAACCTGGGAAGCAGTGGGACAACAGGGAGGGGAGAAAGTGTTAACAGCTGGCTTTGGGTCCAGCAGCCAGCTCCAGGTTTGTCCCCCTTCCAGGGGGCAGCTGTCCTCACTGGGAGCAATTCAGCTTTAAAATGATGGCATTCAGCTTTGAAAAGGACTCGTATTGTATAACCTACTCTGTGTCTGAATAATAAGGATCCTGCCTAAAACATAAAATTTGTCACCCAGGGTTAATTAGACTTGGCTTTGCTGAAGCAGCTCGTCACCTTCCTTGCTGCTAACAGCATGGCCATGGTGTGCCATGTCCTCTAGGAAGATGGGCCTTGAAGAGATGCTCCCCATCTTCAAAAAGACACAGGTTTTGGGGTTTTTTGGCTTTTTTTATGGCCTCCTTCTGCTTGCAACCTGCCAGGCTTTCACATTATCACGCACAATCACTACTTTTGCAAATCTATTTGCTATTACAGCAGACAGGAAGAGATTGAGGGCTGCAAAACTAACCTCCACATCAGTTGAAAGAAAAAAAAAACCAACCAAAAAATAAGTGGGTGATAGGATGTTCTTATGAGCAGGATAGGCTCAAAATTACTTCTCCATCCCATTACAAATGCTTAGAAACTGCAAAGCCTCTCAGCACAGTGAGATTTTGAAGTGGTTTAATGGGCACAGGGAGTTCAGAGCTGATAATGCCACTTCCAACCTTATCCTTTCACTGCATGAAAACAGGTAGTGGCTATTGACTGATGTAAATTGGTTACTGTTAAAGTTGTATTTGCTGGCTTAAATGTGGTAAAAGTCTCTCTACAGAGTTTTCAGGGCCTGAATGTAATGTGTGTGGTTAAGGAGGGGATATATTGAGTTTCTTCAACAGAGGACTGGTTCCAGTGTGTGCCCTGTGTGCTTCAGAGCTGGAGACCTGCTGCAGATCAGCTTTACATCCTGATTTCTAGGAGGAAAACCAGGACTGGAGGGGCAGCTCAGACAAACTTCTCACTCTGTCTTTTTTCTGCCTTTCAGGATAAAGCATTCAAGATGTCAGTCAAAAAGGAAGGTGCCCACAAGAAGTGGGCTGCCCTGAAAGAGAAACTCGGACCCCAGGAGACCGACCAGTCAGAGGCCAACCTGGAAAATGCAGAACCAGAACTCTGCATCCGTCTCCTGCAAATGCCATCGGTGGTGAACTACTCTGGGCTGAAGAAGAGGCTGGAGAACAGTGACGATGCCTGGATGGTCCAATTCCTGGAGCTGTGTGGTCTTGACCTCCTCCTAGAGGCCCTGGACAGGCTGTCTGGGCGAGGAGTGGCCAGGATCTCTGATGCCTTGCTTCAGCTCACCTGCATTAACTGTGTGCGAGCAGTCATGAACTCCCACAAAGGCATCAAATACATTGTGAGCAACGAGGGCTACGTCAGAAAACTTTTTCAAGGTGAGAAAGCATCCTTCTGCTTCACCCATCACATGCAGCATGTTGGGGATATGACTTTTCTCTTGCTTACCCACCTGCCATGCACCAGGCAAGTTGTTGATCACAACTGATTAATGAAAGAGGTAGTTTTCTTCTTTAAAATAATATTTCTTAGAAATGGCATTGCCTTTGCCACCCCATGCTGTTTAGGTGGGCTCAGTTCCATGCAGATGTCTTTATAGTTCCCAGAGAAGCCAGGGGTAAAACCCAGTCTCAGATGTGTGTGGCCATGAGAAGTCAGGAGACATTTGCTGTTCAGTCTTTCTGAGCCCCAAGGGCAGAGGGAGAGGAACTAAAAGGGCTTGGAGACTTGTAGCCTGTAAAGAGGAGGGAAGGTGGCATGGTTTAGATTCAGGAGAGCCCATTCTCTCTGCTGCTCAGCCGATTGCTTTTAGAAGACGGTAGGTAATACTATGGACTTTCTCCTGCCATTCTCTTGTCTCATAGTTAGGTATGAAACTCATCAGGGCATCTCCTAGGACTTACTGTACAGCACGTAATGATGTTGGTGCTGGGAGAATAGCTTCTATGCTGCTCCACCAAGCCAAGGTCACAGCTGTGTCCAGAAACCCCTATTAATAGCTCTTTAAAATGCATTTAGTGAGAAAGCTAGCTTGCCCCCCTCTTCAGTTCTGAAGTCCTCTTTCTTCCTTGGTATGCACATTGTGTGTTTCTGCACTAAAAATAAGACTCATTAACTGAGGAATATTGTTCATCTGCTGTTCTAGAAAACACCCATGTGTGAAAATGGGAAATAAAATGTGTGGATGCAAATGCTGAGACTTTGGCTACGGTTACAGTGCACCACTGGTATGTGGAAAAGATGAACCAACTACAGGCAGCACCAGAATGCCAATAGCATACCTGAATTAGCATTTACTGTTCCCACTAGATGTTACTACCACATATGGCTATAGGGCTAGGAGAAACAGAAAAAGAGATCTTTTTATAGAGGTCTTTCCCATGTTCCATATACTGGATCCATTCCTTCAATCTTCTTTTTTTTTTTTTTACCATTGGTCATAAGCCAGGTAGCAGAAGACACTGAAATTCAGCACATTGATGTGTCATTAGAAACTCTGCCTTAAACTGTTCTGTTTTTCCTCCAGCACTTGACACAACTAATGTCATGGTCAAAAAGCAAGTCTTTGAGCTCCTGGCTGCACTGTGCATTTACTCATCAGATGGACATGCTTTGGCTTTGGATGCCCTGGACCATTACAAGGCAAGTGCTGGGCTGTAGCAGGAGGGTCTCCATGCAAGTAGATCCATGTCCCAAAGAAAAGGGATGAAAATTAAGGTCATTTCTTATGATTTTGATAAGAGAGGCAGGGATTTACAAGGTGAAATCTGTAGGAAATTTGGTCTAATCCACAGGAGTGCTGTCTGACTTATCTAGACAGATGACTGACAACCACAAAGTCCTTTCTGCCAGGAAAAGCACTCCAAGATTACCAAAATGGATGGAGGGTTTCACTGGCCATGGGTTTCACTGGCCACAAGCTTAGGTAGTTGCATCATTTTGCAGAAAGCATAAAGGGATCTAATAGGAGTTTCACTGACTTTCTTTGCTAACCAGCCTCTGCTCCATCATAGAGGAGTGCTGCTTTTACTTGTAGCTACAATGGGATAAACTGAGAGGTTTTAAGATGCTAATTTGTATCTAAGAGCATGCACCGAAGTGGTAGACGTTCCTGAACTGTGTAAACAGAAATATCACTCGTGTTTTTGACAGAGTGTGAAGAACCAGCAGTATCGATTCAGTGTCATCATGAATGAGCTCTCCAACACAGATAATGTGCCATACATGGTGACACTGCTGAGTGCTATCAATGCCATCATACTGGGTAAAGAAGAGCTAAGAACAAGGACACAGATTAGAAATGAGTTCATCGGTAAGGACGTTTATTGCACCTAACTTTGGAGAAAGTTGCCAAGCACAGGGCAGTTTTATATTCAGATGTATCCATAAGGTGACTAAAGAGGGGTGGGAAGCAAAACTGCAAAAATGTTAAAGGTAGAGTCCTTTTCTCAGTCTCCATTCTCTTCAACAACTTTTCTTTAACTTTGATGCTTTCCTACGGCTTTGATCTTTTCTGGCACCCAAGCAGCACTGCATCCCTTGAGCTGGTCACATTTCTATATTTTAAAACTCCCCATAAGACGAGATGAGGTCTCTTCGCCCCATGTCTACTCAGCTGAGCCACAGAGGCTGCCCTGTGATTCAGAAATACTTTCAATGTCTTGAATACTGGGATCCTATGTACCATTGTTAGGATTCACCTCACGTAATGTGCACATCTGAGCTGGTGAGCCTGGGCTCTGTTTCTCTCCATGAGGACCAAGGGACATTTGACCACACTGCTCATCTGACTGAGTTTTGATGTCTGAGTTGGACTGAGGTGAATCATGCTCCAGAAGTGCCCGTGTCCCTCAGTAACTCCATGGGGATGCTGCAGTGATTCATGCAGCTGCAGATATGTATACCCCAGGTCTCTTCATCTACCATATGACCCTACCTGCTTTGACAGATTAATCTGAAAATATTTATTTAAAGTGTTTATAAGCATAACTTCATGTAAAGATCCTAACAGATCAGTGTCAAGTAGGTTATAATGCAAATATATCCTTTTGTTTGTTGTTTTTTTCCCCAGGGCTTCAGCTGTTGGATATTTTAGACAAGCTGAGGTAAGGATCACTGTTTAAATTTTCTTTTTATAAATGAGTCACAGTAATGTCACTGTGGAAACTTAATACTTACCAGCCTTTATTTGTCTGAAGTGTACCCAGGACCATGCTTGTGTGCTCCCTTTACATGGGAACGAGAGGCATTAGGCCAGAGTTAAGATGCTCTTGCCAACCACAGTATCAAGGGGACAGCTGTTGGTGCAGATGGCATTGACAGAGGCTCTGGGCAAAGTTGGAGCACAGCTCAGTGACATCCTTGTTGAGGCTGTGTTTCAGATTGAGCCTGAAGTGATGCTGTGGGCTCCCTGAGAATCTTGCTGTATTCAAAAACCCTTCACTCCTGGTGTTGGTCCCAGAACCATCCAGCTGAAACAGTTTGTTAATGTACATCTGGACATACTTGTCTTCACAGCTTCTTAATTTTAAAATTATGTTCTGTCAGAAACACCCATGATAAATTCTAGAATGCATTATACATGGGCTGGTAAATAGAATTGCTCCATTCAACCCCATAAAAGTCAGAGAATAGAAGATCTTTCAATATTGCCACCAAGCAGGGTTGGAGTTCCTGAACTGAGTAGTTTCAAGAAGGCTGCAAAAGTTGACTATAGAGTCTTTGATGTTTTTTTAAAATCAAATTTTGAATGACAGTGAAGGAAGTTTTGCAAACAGAAATATCACTGCAATATTTTCAATTACTTTAAAAAAAAGAAAAGAAGGCAGCCCAGTTTTAAAAAGTTGACAGTGCCATTCTTGTTACAGCTCCTAGGAGAAGTCCATACAAAGTATACATTGGGCCAGGTTATGCCATTAAAAGTCCCTATTTTTTATATGTGTTGACTGTAGAAAGAGGCACATTCAGTTCAAGAAAGGATGCACTGATGGCATTTTATCCTTTATAGAAGATAGAGTTGGTTACTTTCAACATCAACCAGCTGAATCTGAGAAACAAAGAGATAGAATCCAAAACTGATTTTATGAAACTCATTGAAGGGCTCTCCAGTGAAAATTAATGCTGTAATATTGCAGAGACATAGAGGAGGAGGATCTGCTTATCCAGTGTGATACATTTGAGGAGTTCAAAATAGAAGATGATGAGGAATTATTAAAGATATGTGATGGGATAAACATGAACGACCATCATGAGGTCTTTTCTTCTCTGTTCAATAAAGTAAGTAGGCCCTCACGTGGGACACAAAGTTGTGCAGTGGCAAAGTTAACACACTTTGCTTGGAACCAGCCTTGCTGTGATGGAAAGCTGCCCTGTCTTCCAGGTGAGCCGCTCTCCAGTCTCCATCCAGCTGCTATCCATACTCCAGAGCTTGCTGCACTTGGAACCATCTCACCACTCCAGCCTCTTGCTGTGGGAGTCATTGGATGCAGTAGTGAACAGAGCCCTTTTGCTGGCAAATGACAGTAAGAATGGCACATCCATCTAGCTTTGCACTTTCTTCTTGCTTTCCCTTGTCCCACCCACTGCCCACAGAAGTCCTTCCCAAATGCATAGGAAATAATCTGTGGGAATTACTAAGAGCTGAACAGAAGCTGGAATAAAGCTACACCTCCTGCACAGGGTCACATCTTGATGTGAAACCATAACCCTGCAGATCCCAGTGACAGCTGACCACATTCAGCACTGGGCTCAAGATTCACAGTCTTGCTTTGATGGTTAAACCCTGAGCTTTGGGTTGTAGGAGTCAGGGGGAACCTGTGCCCATTGGCATCCTGCTACTGGTGCCAGCTCGTCTTGCTGACTGGTGTGTTCAGAACAGTGTTTGCTGGCCAGGACCATGGGAAGGGAATTGTCTGGAAGCTAAAAGTGCAGTTGTTGTGTAAAGTGACACCAGGAAGTGGATTTGCTTCTTGGTGAGGGTTGAATAGCCTGAACCAACCATTGGGCCCCATCCTCTCTCTGATCCTGACTCATTTCTCTAGTCCAAGGTAACACAGTTGAAGAAGTCATCGAGAGGCTGCTATCTATCAAGAAACATCCAAACAAGCAAAAGCGAGCTGAAAACCGTCCGCATGGGCGTGTGAATAGAGCCACACAAGCTGAGCTAGAACCATGTGCACAGCCAGCCCAGAGCCCAACTGGACCATCAAACCCCTCCAAGACTCCAGCAACTCTGTCAGGGCCACCTGCCAACCAAAAGAATCTCTCATCTTCCCAGCTCACAGCCTGCTCTGCTTCAATTGAGACATCCAACCCTGCCCCCAACACCACTCCCACCCCACCACCTCCACCCCCACCACCTCCACCCCCTGGCACAGTATCTGTGCCCTCCACATCTCCCATGATGAATGCACCTCCAGCACCTCCACTCCCTGGTATCCCTCCCCCTCCACCCCCATTGCCTGGCATGGGTAACAGCCCTCCCCCTCCACCCCCATTACCTGGCATGGGTGGCATTCCTCCCCCTCCACCCCCATTGCCTGGCATGGGTAACATCCCTCCCCCTCCGCCCCCATTGCCTGGCATGGGTAACATCCCTCCCCCTCCGCCCCCATTGCCTGGCATGGGTGGCATCCCTCCCCCTCCACCCCCACTACCTGGCATGTGTGGCATCCCTCCACCCCCACCCCCATTGCCTGGCATGGGTGGCATCCCTCCTCCTCCACCCCTCCTTCCTGGCATGACAGGAGACCATATAGAAGCCGTGGTGGCCTCCCAGTTCAGCTTCCCTCTGGGCTCGGGCAGGCCTCCCCACAAGACAGTGAAGACACCAACGTTGAGAATGAAGAAGCTGAACTGGCAGAAGCTGCCCTCTAACGTGGTGAGAGGTGGGTGCTTCTGTCATAAAGTCACTGCTGCTTTAGTGTCAACCAAGGGGAGAAAACACTGTCTTTGAGTTTTCCAAGTGTGACAGAGCTGATACAGAACTTCCCTGATTTCTATTACATCCAACCTGCAGAGCTTAAGCAAATAAAAGTAGCTTGAAATAGCTAATAGAATATAATCATAATTCCAACCAAATTTGTAGTTGGAAATAGCTCGTTTATAACTAAAAACCTTTGAAGTTAAAAGAAGGAAGAGGGTTTTCCCTTTTCCTCCTTTCCCATTTCCCTAGTTTATGACGACACACGTTAGGCTTGAGTTCAGAACTGACCTTGATCTGGGCTCCCCAGCCTCTCATTCCCAGTTCATCTGTTCTGGCACTTGGGTATATTAAGGTCATGAGTAAGAGTGCAGATAAGGATCATATCACAGTTTGAGAAGGACATTGAAAGAGTTGGAGAGCTGCGAGAATCATTGACTTGTCTCTTGATTTTTGGGTCACATTTCCCTCTCCTGATGTATCCAAAGAGCATAATGAAATGTGAGAAGAAACCAGAACAGGCAAGGTCAGCTTTGTCTTAGACAAGTAAGATACCCACTGCATGGAAGTTTGAAGGGGAAGTCTAAATAAGGTGTATTTTCAACCAGAAGCACAGTTAATTTGCATTACTTCAGTAGAGACTTCTACAGGCACATTTGTGTGATGTTTTCTTTTTTTAAAAAAAAAAAGATGTTTAAGAAAGTGCAGTGGGAATTAATTCAAGCAGTCCTATAGCCAGCATTATACAAGAAGATCAGTTATAAAATGAAAAATAGAGGAATGTCACAATCAGGAAATGTCAAGGTTGTGGACAGTTCCTCAGCAAGCATGCAAGGAAGCAAAAATTACATCAGCCATGGGACTAGGAAAGAAATGGATGAGGTCCTTCTCATGCTGATCTGGTCTGCCTGCTATGGAAGAGAATGAATTGTACAGGGGAGAGATGGGGTTGTACAGTCTCTGCGTGCCAGGTGCTCCAGCCCCTTACCAGCACATCTTGGGGTCAAGCATCAGGTTTAAATACCCTTCAGGTCCTTTTGTATCCTGCCTATAGCAGTTTTTCCTCCTCAATATTTAGTGTTTGTCCAGGACTAATACATCTTTTCTTACATATTCATCTTCTGAGAAGTGCCCCTTCTAGCAACTCACATAGCTCCAAAATCCAGAAACTCTCAGCTGCCTTTGTAGCCAGTCTGAACACCTTGTCTTCTTCCAGAAAGTCACTCAATATGGGCTTCAGTGAGCAGCAGCAGCGAGGAAACCATAGAGCCCAATTACACAAGCATAGAGCAGCTCTTCTGCTTTCCACAAACAACCCCCAAGGAGAAAACGTCTGCACCGGTGAAGGCAGAACCGAAGGAGGTGAGAAGGTCCCTCTCGTTCTTTAGCATAAAGATCACTGCACACTCTCATCTAATATGAGATATCTTCTTTTTCTTTAATGAAGATCACATTTTTGGACTCCAAGAAAAGTCTCAATTTGAACATATTTTTGAAGCAATTTAAATGGTAAGATATGGCCAATTTTCATGACAGTTGATGAAAGTTTGAGCAGGTTTTGCATAGTATCTGGAAGGTCCTCAAGAAATCTATTCTAGACAATGTGCTTTTGTGGTCTGTGTTACTGAAACATCTCAACATTTCCCAGTTTCTCCTATACTATCTATAAAATACTGGGTTTATGGGGTTTAATCGCATTCTTAGCTAGAAAATCCTGTAAGCTGGAAAAGGTGTTACATCTCCACGTTACTATAAAGTTGTGGCACAAACTCCTATGGTGACTTAGGCTATGAGACACCTCTGGAGGTCAGAGTACGTCAAAACAGGGCTAATGGAGAAGTTAAGAATAACTTGGTTTTTTAGGTAATCAGATGCCAAAGACAATCTTGTGAGTTGCAGGATTGATTTCTGGCCTCACTAGAGGCGGCTCAGAAACAAAATCATGAGTTAATCGTGGGGACTCATACTGAGTTAATCACAGGGACGTATCTTTCCTTATGGATTTTTGTGGCTCTCACTAAAGAAAGCATGGAGCATTTGCACAGCTACATGTCTCAGTGGCATGTGATTATGAAAGAGGAGTCTTTGGGTGATGGTAACTCTGCTCCTCCTCTCTGCAGCTCCAATGAAGAGGTGGCTGCCATGGTCCAGAATGGGGACCGGACCAAGTTTGATGTTGAGGTTCTGAAGCAGTTGCTGAAGCTGCTGCCTGAAAAGCATGAGGTCAGGAGGAAAAATTGTACCCGTAGTTCACAGAGCTCAACATGCAGTGCAGTTCTGCAATCTTGATTCTTTATTTTTCATTAGATAGAAAATCTGAAGGCCTTCAAAGAAGAGAAATCAAAACTTGCAAACGCAGATCAGTTTTATCTTCTCCTCCTTCAGATTCCAAGGTAAGGGGTTTGGTCATGAGCTTCAGCCCAGTCTTTTTCTGAGTTTCCCTCTGGAAAG
This sequence comes from Calypte anna, assembly GCF_003957555.1. Classification (NCBI taxonomy): domain Eukaryota; kingdom Metazoa; phylum Chordata; class Aves; order Apodiformes; family Trochilidae; genus Calypte; species Calypte anna. The sequence continues at coordinate 34,656,930 of NC_044251.1, forward strand.
CTTAAGTTCCTGTATAGGAACCTCTCAGACAGATACTCATGGACATAGCTGGTGTATTCCTCCTTCCAATGTAGAGCCAGCCCTTTCACCTTTACCCTTAGGGGAAGGGCAGTTGCTGTTCCAGCATCTCCTCTCCCTCTGAAGTAGCAGAAGCTGTCCCAGACCCAGGTGAGACCTGCCCAAGCAATACACATAAATTGCTGAAAGTCAGTACCAAATGCAGTGCCAAGGAGGGCAAACCCAAGCATGGTTTTCTCTTTACTGATCACAGCGTGTCAGCAGAAACTGCATCCCCACTGGTCCCCAAGGCAAGCAACAGCCCCTTGTCTCTCTCCACAAGCCACAGACCCAGGTTTGATGTGGCTGTGGTCGACAGGGGTTGCCAGGCTTACAGTGATGTGGGAAGAAGGCTGCTGTGCTGGTGCCTTCAAGCTTGCAATTAATCTCTGTCTTTAGCTACCAGCTGCGCATTGAATGCATGCTGATCTGCGAGGAGACCACCGTTGTGCTGGATATGATTCAGCCCAAAACTCAAGCTATCCGGAGAGCCTGTGAAGGTAAATGGCCTGACCTGATTTCTGGATTTATTTTTTTTATGACAGGAAGCCGGAAAATTCCCAGAAACTCTCCTAGAGTTCTGCAAAGATTTTTTCTAGCCCCACAAAAAACTCCCCTGTGGTCTATTCATGGGTTCACTGCAGAATACAAGATGCTGCTTAGGTATCTCCACTCATGGTCATAGTCCTTAGTAGGACTGATCATTTTCCCTCACCCTCAGGCCTCTTTTTCTGCAGCAGCTGTATTCCTCTGAAACACTCTCAACAGTGGAGCATTGGAAACTTCTCAGTCCTTTGAAAGGAGCTGAAGTTAGCAGAGCTGACCCCATTACAGCTAATTCATCCAGCATTGTTTGCCACATCCAGACCTTCTCACACCAATTTCCCCTGCTGCCAGAAAAGCACACCTCAAACTTCCCCCAGAAAGTGGTGATACTTTAGTTTTTTCCTGCCTACAGATGGAACCAGAAGAAAAAGTTAGTTATTTTGGACTAGAAACTGCTGCTGTTCCAATTTTGTGAGTACTTGGAGAGGTTGCACAATAGGTTTTGTCTTCTGGTGGCTTAAACTTTTAAGGTTTCTCTCTGCTAAGAGTATGATGCTCTTCTGGGCACTTTCAAGTGCTGCCCGTCCTATAGAGCCAGTCTCCAAACGTCCTACTGGGAGTTTCTCCTGCTGACTGCTGGGATATATTGAAGCTTCCACCAGAAAGTGTCTTTGCAGCAGCCCAGTTGTCCTTTTGGAGCTGTTTCTGCCTCAAAGCTGAGTGCTTCAGAAAGCACACCACTGCACACCCCCCCCCCCCTTTGTAAGAGCAAGGACAGAGGCTGTCTCCTTCATGCCCTGGTAGTCACCTCCACCATGCGAGACCAAGAACAGAGCAAGCGTGTCTGGTTTTAGCAGCTGGTCACTAATCTCAGGGATGTCAAAAACTGCACAGCTACATGAGGTCTGCAAGAGTAAAATTCCAGCCCAGTTACCCTCACCTACCCCACAGTGAATCTGAGTACTTCCAGGAAGGGCAGTGAGTTGATGGCTATTAGTAAGGAGGATCCGACTCCAGCTTGTTTTCCAATAGGAATGGAAGACCAGAAGTAAAGAAAGAAAGAAACCTAAGTCAACAAAACTTGTACAACTCATGGAAATGAATCAATGTAGAATGAATTTCTCTGCACGTTGGGTCATTTGTCTGCAAAGTTGAAATATCAGATTTGCTTTGGTGGTATTGAGAATCACAATTTCAGTGCAGTTTAGGAAATGTACTGATGTAACAGAGGCTTTTGTTTAAAAGCATTTTTTGTTTTTCAGATCTTCTTAACAGCCATCGCCTGCCGCTCTTTTGTCAACTGATTCTCAAAGTTGGAAACTTTCTGAACTACGTAAGGACTTCTTTTTTCTTGTCATCTCCCCATTACGGCTTCTGGATGATCCCCTTTAGGGATGTAATTTGGATGGACACAGGATTTAAAACTGCTTTTGTTCTGCCTTGCAGGGAAGTCACACAGGCGATGCCGATGGGTTTAAAATCAGCACTTTGCTCAAACTCACAGAAACCAAAGCAAACCAAACCCGCATTACGCTGCTCCACCATATTCTGGAGGTACCACTGCCAAGTCCTGGGCAATAGGGGAGGGAAATGACTTTATCAAGAATGAACTATTTCTCCTATTCTGCTTTCACTTAATGCCACAGTTAATGTATTAGTATCCTTCCCATGTAGCCATGGAGTGTCACAAGTTGGGAGTGTTTAATTCACTTAGGCTGATGGAGGCTGCTTGTGGACTCTACTGAGAGGGCACTTTAAGACTTGTTCTGCTTTCCTCCAGCAACTTTCCTGCAATGGCTGGGGCTTCCTTTTTCATATTTGTGCAACCTGCATATCATCAGCCACAAATCACAGAGCACATGGCTGGTCTGTACCCCTTCACCTCTACAGCCTTTCCATGGCCTCCCCCTTTTCCACCATCCTGTGCTCAAGCTTGTCATGCTCCCCTCCAACTCTCATGGCTTTCTTATTCCCTGCATTGCTGGGTTTTTTTTCTTTTTTCTCCATGATCTGCTGTGCCACCTTCATTCCTCATTTCTCAAGGTCCCTTCCTTCCACTTGTGCATGTTCAAGCCCTTCTTTAGCTGGCAGTAGCCTGAGCAAACACAGCTATGAAAGTAAATCATAGAAATACAATGCATGCCTATTTAATACCCTTCTGGGTCTGTAGGAAGTGTCAGGCTACATCAAACCCAAGTCCTGCTGCATCCTCCCACAACCAAGTGTAGGTGTCTCAGAAGAGGGTAGATGAAGAGCTCAGCAGCAGGTCAGCTTTGCTTTGAACCATGAGTACTTATCAACATTCAACCCTCTTCTGTGTTTTTCTAGCCAGGAGCAATGCCTTCCCTCTCTGAATGCCCCATCCTGTTCTGCATGTGGCTCAGTTCTGCAAGGCAAAGCAAACTGCAGAGGAGGGGCAGCAACAGGACATGGCATAGTCATCCTTTCCGGGAATTTCTGCCCATGTCTTTCCTTCCAGCTTCATTTTGGCTCCTACCACACAGCAAATAACATGTCTTTCTCTTTTCCACTTCAGGAAGTAGAAAACAGACACGTGGACCTATTGGAATTGCCAAAGGATCTTGAATATGTTTCAAAAGCAGCCGGGTAAAATTGTGTCTCATTTCCTTCAAATTAAAACAAAAAAAAAAAAATCCCCATCAACAATGTGCCAGAAATCAGTGCACACACAGCTGGTGTAGCACATTAACAAGATGGCATTTTACTTAGTTTTAACTGAAAGATGTGGCTGATGAATGTTGAAACCCCTTTAATATATGATAGTCCTACTACAGCTGGCAACACTTAGGGCTATAATTTGCAGAGTGTTCAGTGAATGCTCCCCCTCAGGCTCTTCCGAAATCTGCACTGCCACTGTGGTAGCAGGAGCTTCTGAAGGCCAACTATTGAGAAGCATTTCAAGCAGGGAAAGCGAGCTAATGCCAGGCTCTGAGGGTCAAGAACAGCCCTTTGAATGGATGGA